>NC_137130.1:29110025-29475025 GCF_949319135.1 Squalius cephalus
ATGAAAATTAGCCCATGATTTACTCACCCTCAAGTCAAAGTTTTACTTTGTAACATGTTAAATATGGATATTTTTCTTACACAAACGCATCTCTTCGCTTCAGAAGGCCTTTATTAACCCCTGGAGCCATGTGGAGTATTTTTATAATGGATAGATTTCTATGGACTACACGATTCGCTCAATCTCTCAAAATCAAAGTCATTTTCATGAGGGGAAAATATATATGTATACTACCGGGGGTCAGGGAATGTGGAAATACTGGATGTACCTTTAACCCAGAATATTCCTCTCTTCTGTTTTGGTCTTTGAGTTTACTTTCGTATCACATGAGCATGAGTTTTGTGTTTGCTCACTTGTGTGCAGCTGTGGAAAGTGAGGTTTGTTGAGTAAAGCTCTGTGTTGTCCTGGGCATCAGCACACAGAGCCAGAGGTTATACACCACAGGGGTCACAGAGTTTCCATCAGCAATCATTGGTGTTTTTAATATTTGTGATTCTTGTAAGACCACATAAACCATTTTTGAGCTGCAGTCCTTAAATAGCCATATGTTCTTGGGTTGTTTCTATTTTAGGATCAGAGTCATGGACTGTCCTTGATCTCCCCCAGTTATCATTAACAGCATTGGCCCTATTCTGCTGTCAGAACACAACGGCTCAGTTCCAAAACCTACTGAACTGATAGTAGTTTACAGTAAAATTACATATAATGCGATGTTAAACCATTTCAAGTTTTTCACAATATATGGTCAAATAATTTACTATAAAAAATAAAATAAAAAGGTTGCCAATAGATTTTTGGTTATTCAATTATGTGAAGTACAAATGACAATTAGTATTTTACCCAATTACTTCACTATTTCACATGGTTTTTGTGTATTTTATACGCATTAGTGGAAGTGAAAGTGACGTGAAGGCCAAGTATGGTAACCCAAACTTGGAATTTGACCTCATCCAAGTTGGTGCACACACATAGGAGCAGTGAGTAGTGAACACACGCGCACACACGAGCAGTGGGCAGCCATTTTTGCTGAGGCGTCCGTTGAGCGATTGGGGTTTTGGTGCCATTTTCTGAATCGTATTGATCGAACCTGCAACCTTTGGGTTACCAGTCTTACTCTCTAACCAATAGGCCACGGCTGCCCCAGAGTTGTTAGCTTAGCAACATGTTACTGCCTGTGTAGTGATGCTGCCTATGTAGACAGCAGGGCAGCTCACTAGATTTTGAGGAATGATGGAATCAAAATTGCTCGATTTGTGTTCCACAATAGTTGTACAAGCTTGGAGAGACCTAAAGATGTTTTGGATTAACTTTTCCTTTAATGTTTGGAGTAAAAAGACGACAGTGCACATTGAGACTTCATCTGAAATGATGTGAAGAGCTCTTGCTGCGTGACCAGCGTCCGGGTGCTCTTCACACCAGCTGAGAGGCCCGTTAGCATCTGGGTCTTATCGCAGCATGCTCGTGTTTTGATGCAGCTCATACAGACTCTGAAGAGCCGCTTAAAACGGAGAGTAAACATTAGCACCGCAGGTAATAAACCGCTGCGTGCGTTTGTTCTGGAATGTCGGGAATTCCTTTGGCTCAGTGAGAATAGAGCAGGAAAGGGAAGCTGTTTGTGCATCATGCTTAAGTTATTTTTGCCCGGTGAGAGCAGGAGGTCATAGTGTATGGGGAAAAGAGGAATTTTGTAGCGCTCTTCATCTTTTTAGCCCTCTGAAGCCCTTTTATGAACTCGTACGGGCCACGGCTCATCCCCGATGACATGGTGCTTTTAGTTGTGGAAAAAAATACTTTGTCACGGCCCAGAAAAAGTCTTGGCACTCGCTTTGACGAGCAATGGTGTTTTGCGTCTTGTGTTTCCTCTTGTTATGATAGTTTTGTTCTCCCCGTGTTGATTCAACTTTAGATAACTTTTCAATGTTTTCCTTGCCTTAAAAGTTCATGCTAATTTTCCTCAAACAACCTTAGAGGAAATGTTCAGATGATCTTATTTCGACGCTCAAGGCTCTCTAAATTAAATTCAGTGTATAATAACAAAAATAAAATGTGAACTGTATGATACTTTTATCTATGTTTGAACATGGTTGAGGCTATGTTCTTCTGCTCACCACGGCTACATTTATTTAATAAAAAATACAGTAAAAACAGTACTATTATGAAATATTAATTGTGTCCCAAAAAAACACACTATACACCATGCACTTATGCACTACGTACCAAAAACTATAGATATTGAAAGACAGTTCACTTTTGCTTATGAATGGGAGAAACTGCAACGTGCAAAATGACAGAATATATCCCACCTTCTAAGTAAAAGAGCCAATTGCTGATTGGTAAAGTCATTGGAGCTGTCTTTAGAAGCTTCATTTCCCATAGAGACCTGAGACTCGTGCTTATTACTGCACATCCTCATTGGCTGGTCTATAATTAAAGCTGTGACAGTTAAGTGCAAGAAGTGTCCAACATGCCACACTTGTTTTTTTCCGGTGCATCATCCGGGTATTTAAAGTGTACTTTTTCTATTTTTAAATTTTTGTGTGAACACTACTCTCACTATGTATACTCCAAAACAGTATAGAAATGTCGGAAATGTAACGCCCCTTCCCATAATAGCGAGCTTCAGCTTCCAATGCAATTATAAAGACAGTTAATAATGTTGTCAGTTTTACCATATCAGTTTTTCCGAAGTGTTAACAACCTAGTGTTAACTAATAATTGTTGCAAAATATTAGTGCATTCCTGGAACTGGCCGTCGTTACACTACATCCTTGTGCATCGCTTTCTGACAGGACTTTTACGTGCTTTTCCCAGACCACTGAAGTGGCGTCAACGTCCGGGTTAGCGGTAGCATTAGCCATCAGGCAAGTGTTATTTAAATAAACTCCTGATGTACTTACAAACTTTCCAATGCCTCATTTTATTAGGAAAGAACCTATTTGTACTACTGTAGAAGTTTGGTACCATTCTGGGCATTATTAGTGGGGTAATTTACGAGATACATCATAGGATCCATTAGCGCCTGCACTAAGCCATTCGGCTGATATCTCTAAATAAGCTCTAACTTTAATAATGTTCGACCAAGGGAAAAAAGGCTTCTGGGGGGGTGTTTAGCTCGAGGTCATGGTGCAAAGGACCCTAGGTTGATTTTACTCCAAACCATCCCTTTAAAAAAGTCTTAAAAAGCCTTAAAAAGCAACCCTGGTAAATTGTGTATATATTATATCGGGCACTATGGTCCAAGGATGTGAGATACTTAGGCTATTTAATAAACTTAAACAGAAAAGTTATGAACTGAAGAAAAAACTAGAACAAACCAGAAAATCCTTTGTACAAAAATGATTGAACATGTTCATTTGACACAATATTTATTTAAAATGATCTGATATATTGATCTGAAACTACTTTCATGGCCCTTTTGATTTCATCTTGAGTCATTATGGATGTGTTATTGTACAGTCAATGTGAAGCCCTTGAGTGTGAATGGCTGCCCTCCGATCAGTGTGACTCCACGTGAAGCTCTACTCAAATGCAAATGTTAAAACCCTGCCCACACACACTTCTGTCCTTCTTTCACCCCTACCCTCTCTGTCACTGGATACAGGATACAGAAAATGACAGGCGTTGGCTCTCTCTTTCTCTCTCTCTCTGTGTGTGTGTGTGGTAGGATATGACAGCGCGGGACCTGCTCCAGCAGAGGTACACCCTGCCTAATGGAGACACCGCCTGGAGGGCATCCCCGCTGGTCACTGCTGCTCAGGAGGGCAAGCTGGTGCTGCTGGACGGCATCCATCGGGTCAACCTGGGCACTCTGGCTGTGCTGTCCAGGTCAGCCTCAACCCCAGCCGCCCTCATTTAGAGGCTTACACCATGTCCTACCCCTGAATGATGCAATCAGTTTTATTGGCCGTCACCCAGAATGGTCCAAAATATTGTTGTTGTTATTATTACTATTATTATTATTCATAATGTTGTTGTTGTTATTAATTTAAATATTTATTATATTCAATAAATTATTTTATTATAATTTTTGATTATATAACTGCTAATAATAATAATAATAACAATTCAAATAACTGCTAATAATAATAATTCAAAAATTCATAACAATTTATTATTAGTAGTAGTAATAGTAATTTATTGATAGAATGAAAATAATAATAATAATAAATATTATTATTACTAATATAATTATTACTACTGCTGCTGCTTTTATTATTACTACTACTAATATAATATGAATTATTATTAATAATAGTTATATCTATTTATATATAATATTATTTATTTGTTATAATAATAATACTGTAGATGGACAAACGACTATAATTTTTTTGCACAAGATTTTTGAAAAACTTTTTTTATACTTTTGTTTATGGTATTTTGTCAGAATTTTATTTTTATTTATATATTTTTTATCTGAGAATACTCTCTTGGTGTGAGATTCCCAACACTGCTGTTCCTGTGCGTGTGATCTTCACTTTAGAGCAGATTGCTGATCTTCACTCTCCTCTTGTTGTTCTTGATTGGTTGGGTGATTAATGTTCTGTCTCAGGTTACTGCATGACCGAGAGCTGGCTCTGTATGACGGGACTCGACTGCTGAGGTGGGACCGTTACCAGACTCTAAAAGAGGAACTGAAGCTCACTGACCAGGAGCTGCAAGACAGGTAATAATCTCAAAGCAAAAAACTGCATAATTGTCATAAAAATGACACATAAATAACATTCTATTTTCTTCTGGTTATTTTTTAATGAATATTCAATATAAATAGCATATAGTGTTTCTGGTAATGGAACCAAACATTTTTATATTATCAAGAATGTCTAAATAAACAGTAAAAAGAGATGTAAAAGATTATTAAAGAGTTATTTCAGTTAGTCTCACGTTCATCTTCGGAAAACACTTATTAAGATATATTTAATATTCTCTCAACAGTTTTGTCCATCTGTTGAAAGTCCATACAACCAAAACTTTCAAGCTTCCATAGTTATTAAGTAATCCATATGAATCGAGCGCTTGTATCAAAGTGTTTTGAAGAGACACAATTCTCAGATTTTTTGGTAAAATATAAGAATATATCATCCTCAAATCTCATTATCAAAGTATCGTTTAAATTGTTGTTTTTTTTCGTTGTTTTTTTTTTATTTTATTTTTTATTCAGTCTAATGGTTTTGCTATATGAACTAAATATATGTAAATATATGAACTATCCCTGTATCTCAAACCCAAAAAAAACAACAACTGTGAATAAGCTGAAATATCCATTTAAGTTGGATACACACATAATGGTCTTAAGAATGGACCAAGGCTCTCATTAATTTAACGTTTTTATGTCCAACTGAGATAATGCTTTTCAGAAGTGTGCCGTAGAAATTAAGTACTTACATGGGACTAGTTTTCTATTTAGTGTATAGCTATGCAATACGACTGACTGTTCGAAAGGGAACCCAGCACCGATCAGTACCATTTCTCATGAGAGCTGCCTTCCATCTATACAATCCTTCCATCTATACATTCGTTGCTGTGACAACTGCACTTCCAGAATGGGAACATGTGCTGTGGCTGTGCAGTGTGCCATAATCATGGAACAGAATAGAAATCTCACACTAATCAACACCTGTATGTGTGCGCAGCGTCTCATGGGGGAGATTATTTAGCACATTCGTAGCAGCCCTTTCTATGTATGAACCGTCTCAAGCAATCAGATGATAATGGCATATCCAATGTATTTCAATTCAGTTTTGAAAACTTTGTCCATCACATAGTGATTGAAATCTAAAATGAGGTTAGAGCTAACAAACAACATCAAAACATTCATAAAAAAATACACATATAAAAATATAGCTAAAATCAGAGACTGCATTCAAACTGTCAGTCCAAATCTGATCATTTGTGTATGTGATTGGAATCCGATCTAAATGAATGATGACTGTCCACACAGTGTATCACAACTGGTCAGTTCTGATTTGTGCTCTTTTGTTTTCCGGAATATCTGCTTTGGTTTCTATGACACACTGAACCCGGTAAATTACCGTAAAATGAAATTACCAGATTGATTTTTCCGGACAAATGTCCATCCGTCTGCATGTTTACGTAGAAAAACAATTAAAAGCAGTGGAGCTTACTGTAAATGGCTCCCATAGAGCTTTATTATTGGCCCAAAGCAAACTTCTTAAGTCAACATTCTGACGTTCTGACCTATACGTGCTCATACCGGTAATCCTATTCTTTGTTCACACACGATCTCTAAACAGTAATTCACCTGTATTAACCTTTATTTAACCAAGCAAGTCACTTAAGAAAAAGTTCTTATTTTCAACAACAGCCTGGCACCAGGAGAGCTGTACAAACATGCATTACTATACACACACAAATACATTCATTAAAAACATTTACAGGCCTTGATAAAAAACACTCCCTAGTAGTTTGCAGAGATTGAAATATATGTTTCTAATTTCCATGACTTTTGAAGCACATTCCAGTCATTTGGAGCAGTAAAACCAAAAGCGGAACGACCATAAACAATTTTCTTCCTAGGGATAATTAAATGAATATGATTAGATGACCTGGTTAAAACATGAGGTTGCAGCAACTTTTGAAGATATATGGGTAACAAACCTAATAGGACTTTATAAATAAAAATACACTAGTGTATTTCCCATCTAATCTGAAATGACGTCCACTTTAAAAGGGAATACCGTTCACAGTGATTGATGTGTTCTGTAAGGTGCATTAGTAATCATTCTAATAGATGCATGATATAATACATCTAATTGTTCTAGAACATTCCTATACACTACATCACCATAGTCAAACAACAAGACTATTCAAGACTAATTTAAATCATTAAAAACTTCTTGAATACTATTAAAACTATCCTGTACCTGTTTTAAAACTTCATCATATGATGATCCTATAGACCAGGGGTGCCCAACCCTGCTCCTGCCGATCGACTGTCCTGCACAGTTTATCTCCAACCCTAATCAAACACACCTGAAGCTACCAATTAACGTCTTCAGGATCGCTTGAAAATTAAAGGCAGGTGTGTTTGATTAGGGTTGGAGATGAACTGTGCAGGACAGTCGATCGGCAGGAGCAGGGTTGGGCACCCCTGCTATAGAGTAAAGAATGGTATCATCCGCGTATAGGTTAATATAGGTTTTCTCACTACAGATAGCCTGGGAAACACTATTAATATAAACTGAAAACAGGGTTGAAGCCAACACAGAGCCTTGAGGAACCCCTTTGTTAATTGTGAATAACTCAGATAGTTGTTGTTCGATCTTTATATTTTGGGATCTACTAAATAGATAATTAGAGAAACAAGATAAAGTTAGATGCGCCAATAGCAATACTACATAATCTGGATGACACAATAGAGTGATCAACTGTATCCAAAGCTTTCGCAAGATCAATAAAAATTGCTGCACAAAATTGTTGTGTATCTAAAGCATTATAAATATCGTTCATAACTTTTACAGCTTCTGAAATGCAACTAAATGATGATTGAGATTGAGCATCAGATATGTTAAATTTATTAAGAAACCCTAATAATTGCTTATTAATTAATTACTTTTGCAACACAAGGCAAAACTGAAATTGGCCTATATGAGTTTGGTTCCAGTTTTCCAGGTTTTAGGGGTTTTATCTCTGCAGTATATAGATAAATGCCAAATATATGTTAGACGTTCAGCTATAATAGGTGCACCAACTTAAAAAAAATAAATAAATGGGTCCAAAATATCTAGGCCAGCAGGGTTTTTTTTAGTTAAGTTTATAAAATTCAAACAATACCTGTGACTTAGTAACTGGTTGTAAGGAAAAACTAAAAGGTAATGAACAATTTTTGTCTTTATTTTTTTTATACTCCGCTTAGAAACATGATTCTTGAATAAATTACTCACTCTAATAAAATGTTTGTTTAAAAGATCTGCTAATTTAGCTTTGTCTATAACAACAATATCTTTGTTTTTTAAGTGAAGCAGGCCTTTGTGTTAAAAATGTATGCTCTAGTTCTTTCACAGTATTCCAAAATGTTCTTGAATTTGAGGAACTATTAGAGAATTGCTTTCTATAGTACTGTGATTTTGCTTTTCGGACGGCTTGAGTACACATATTCCGATGTTGTCTAAAAGAAATCCAGTCAGTCTCAGATTTACTCCAAAGCACATTTTTCTGATGTAGTAAAGTAACTAGGTCCCGATTTATCCATGGACTAGAATTACACTAGGTTGTCTGTGTGTACGCTTTTTCCGGATACATGCTACAAAGCAATGATCACTGATATCATGACTGAAAACATCAGATTGATATCAGTCTGGGGTATTTGTCAAAATTACATCTAAAAGACTAGCATTTCCTAAACCTTTATTATCACACCTAGTAGGCTTACTAATAATCTGTGTGAGATTTAAAGAATCAAATTGGAGCAGAACACGATCAGGAGGATCTGGCATATTCCGGTTTATATCACCCATTAATATAAATTTGGAATTATTATAAGAGCTAAGAATTCACCAGTAAAGATTGCATGTGTGAAAGGTGCTAACGTGTAGCCGTGGAGCTGGACTACATCTAATGAAGCAGAGAAGTAGGAGGTTGCCATGCTTGACTTTATTCCTTGCTGCTGTCTCTGCCGGTCTTAAAATTCAAAGAGGTGTGTGGACCACGAATATACCTCCATTATACAATCATTTTCTACAACACAAGTTGGTTTCTGTGATGACATCTGATGTGTTAGCGTTTTACATGGAAAAAAAGCTACGTGAAATCCTATCAGAGTAATCATACTGACATGGACTTCCAGAAATGAGATTTGAATAGGATTTCAAACCACATATGAATGTATCTTGAAACGGATTTGTAAAAATCGTGTTTCATGTGAATTATTATTTTTTTCCCCGTTCACAGGCTGTTAATATTTGATGTGCTTTCAGATCACTCAATAAGTCAATATTTCACGTCCAGTTCTCTGTCTCCGTTAGCCTGAAGCAACCGCAGTCATGAATGAATGAGTGTTGTGATGGCTCCCACACACCTCATGGACAAAGCCACATGGGAGGTGTTGATTAACTTCCCGTGACATCGTCTCTATAGAGAGACACTATCACAGACCAACAAGCTTTGTGACAGCGAGTCTAGACCCTGCGTCCATGTCTGTGAGAAACACTGAGTTACGATGAGATGCATTTCAGGCCATGACAATGGGCGCTTTCATCTCAGGACCGCAATAACAGGAAACTGCCCACCAGACGGTCCAGCTCAATTTAATCCGGGGGCTGATTTTATAGGTTTTGTCAGTTAGCACCATGACACTTGCTGTTTATTCCATTCTGTCCTTACTTGTCTTCAGATGGGGAATTTTTAAAGTGGCTGAGAAATTTTACACTACAATATTATGTTGCTATGGAGCATCATATTATAGTTACTGTAATAAACTAAAGTTTTTACAGTCCCATTCTTATTTTTATAAGATAATAACACTGAGTGTGACTTTTTTTTTTTTTTTTAATACAGTATACGGTATTGTTTTAGCACTCTTGTAGCTTTTTCAGATCTGGTTGATTTTATTTATTTTTTGGGGAACCAAATGAACTCCATGATGTTGTAGAAAAATAAACATTCTGTCATCATGTACTCAACCTTGAACCAAACCTTTTTTGACTGTGCAACACAAAAGATATTTTGAAGGAAAAAGGTCAATGGGGTTCATCAACTGTTTGGTAAGCGACATTCATCAAAATATCATCTTTTGTGTTTATCAGAAGACATTTTTAAAGGTTTGAAACAACTTGAGGGTGAGTAAATGATGACAAAATGTTATTCTTTAAGTGAACTAATCGGGTAGCAAGTTACTTTACCTGTGAACACCTTTGTTGACTGGTTTCCCCTCAGATGTGTTGTGGTTTCAATCTTTTCATGGAAATGACTTCAGAGATCTTTGATGCCAGAAATATTAGACTTTATTAACAAACAAAGCCAAACGCCTCCTCTGCAGAAAAAGGCGCTCTCGTTCTGTGTCCAGTTTTTACATATATACCTACATCCTTGTCCCAAATATGGTAATACATTCTATAGATTATTTTTGGGTGAGAGTTTGTACCATGTGACTTTACTGAAATAGCATTCTCTGCTGTGTCGGTATTCGGGCCTTAAAGGCTTCCAAAGTCAAACCAAAGACACACACACAGAGGAAATTAATAATAGTGTACAAATGTCTCGTGTGTGGTTCTCAGAATGCCTACAATATTTATCGGTGAATCCGATATTTCAAAACCGATATCAGATTATGTAAAAATGCTTAAATATTGGGGAAAATATCGGTTAAACCGATTATAGGTCGATCTCAACATTTCACTGTTCCTGTAAAATTATTATTACTAAAATTATTATTACTTTTTATTTTACAATCGTATCATTAATATAGTAAGATTTTTGTAATGATTTCATTTTTATAATTTTTTAAAAAAAAAAAAGAATAATAATATTAGTAATAGTTGTTGTTGTATAGTCAACAACAATGTTAATGTGTCCTGAGACAACTATTATTTTTATTATACTTTGTATATTTAAAAAAAAAAACTTTTTCCTCTCTATCCTCATGCTAAAATCCATATTTTAACACTGACATAAAAAAATAATAAAAAAATACAACCCCGACAGGCTCGCGTCGGGGTCTTGAATCAGCCTGAAGGGGTTGTATTCGCTATAACAACCGCCTCGCTCTACATTGTCCCGCTTATTACATGGCTACCTACCAAATAAATCAATAATTTGACACAAAATATTGATTTAAAAAGGAGTTTATTCATTTAAAAACGATTGTATTGCTTCCGCTAAAGAAAATAGTCCGTTCCGTCTCTATGGTTAGAATCCTGCGTCCATAGCAACGCTCTGTTTTTCATGGCAAGGTTGTGTTATACTTTGCAGCGGTCTGTTATCAAGAAATAACAGACCGCATTCTACATTAGAATTCAACCAAGCCATGTAATAAAGCTATATAGCACATGAATCCTATGAAACCTGAGCTAGTTATGGTACTATTGCATTATTTGTTACACTTGAAAGCCTGAGTTTCCATTCATTGCGATCATTAAAAAGAGTGACCAGCACTGTCTTTAGCATTTCTTCTTTTGTGTTCCATTAAAGAAAGAAAATCATAAAGGTTTAAAACATTATGAAAGTGAGTACGGCAATCAGCGTTTCTTGTCTGTTGGTTGTCCAGAAGAATCAGCAATCAACTTTTGAGTGGGTGATGCATCATGTCCCACAATTTGAAAGTCTGTGCCTAAATCCATGGAGGGTGTCTCAATCCCAACCAGCAAAAATTTAAACAGAAAATGTAACATATACATACATGCATACATACACATACTATAATAGAATCTCAATTATACTAAAATAACACTGTGTCCTGAAATATTTTCTAAGGCTTCATTTTCTATCTTTAGTAAATTTCTCATGGATGGACCATTAGAAGACATGGTTTTATTGTAATTATAACCATAGATTATTAACACCTGGTCAGTGAAATTACAAATCTTTGAGTGTGTTGGTGAAGAAATCAGTGCTGTTGGATGTATATTTGTGTCCTGCTGGTGGAGCCACACCTAGACGGGTAGGAAGGATGTTTGTGGTGGCGCGTCTGAGGTTGAAATAAAGCCACTTCCTCTTCCTGTGTTTCTAGTCGGTGTCTCAGACTTCACTTGTGGTCTCTTCATGTGGTTCCAATACTGCTCTTAATTATCGAGCCTCTGTTTCTGTCGGCCTCAGGCTCACACACACACACGCTCCTCACTGCTCGGGCCTATTAATGACGCCTCTGAAAGTCACACTTTGCTTGGCTGTGTGGACAGGGCTGGAGCCTTTGACCTCCTGAGGTCAACACTGAATAGGGCTATCACAGAATTAACTATTCTTAGTATCTTGGTCTGTCTTTCCATTTCACTCTCAGGCTTTCTGTGTATATTTTTATGCAAATTGGTTCTCAACTGGATTTACACTGGTACAAAAATGCAAAATGCACGTCATTAAAAGGTCATTAGAATCTAGTAATATTAACGTCAAACCTGGCGAAATGTGTCTTGATGCACCATATTTGAACATAAATGACCACAAATTTTTACAGTGGATAATGACTTAAGTCTGTTATTTCCTCACACAAACCTATTATATGGCTTAAGTAGATGTAGTCACATGGAATTCGCTCTTTTGTTTTGTAGCTTAACATGGCTGCCCCTGGTCACTTAACCTTGTTTGGATAAATGGTGTTTCTTATCGTTTTTCTCAGTAACGCATTCAGTGTTATAAGTAAAGATTATAGCGGTGCACCTGTGTATGATTATTGCTAACAAGTGGTACATTCAGTAATGATGTGTAAATGTAAGAAAGTGGAGCTGGTGTCTTTGAAACCAGGGACATGGACTTGGAAGGCAGGAAGGTGTTGCTAGGCAACAGGAGGCAGTTGATCTGATGAAGATCTAAAATGGTGTGATAATGAAGAATCTCGATCGCTCTCGCTGTCAGTAGGTGTATCTCTGCATTTCATGCAGTGTGCTCCACTGTTTATAAATAGACGGAGCTGTCCAGTGGGATTAGGTGGCGATGCAGCTCGAGCACGAGCTATTGTCAGGGATACAATATCAGTGTGCCAGAGATCAGCGAGGGCACAGATCTTGACATGGGCATATCCTATTCACTTTGACAGATGAATGGACTGGCTTCACCTCATCTTGTTCTCATATCGTCATCAGTGATCAGGTGCCTTTGGTTATGCCAAACCCTGAACATATCATAATCATAATAACAAAGATTGACAGTCACTGTGGCTAGTGATTAGTTTTCAGGTCACCTGCTCGTCATGTTGCTCCATTGTCAAGTCACCTTTATTTATATACCACTTTTCACAATACAGATTGTTTCAAAGCAGCTTTACATTGTCTTTATATTGTAAGTGTAATAACGTCACGTTGACTATGTTGAGAATGTAATATTAACTTATACTCACTGCCTACTATTTTAAATGAATAAGAAGTGAAACAATATGCATTAAGAAACATTGTTGGAAGTAAACGTGTTTCTAATGCCCGATACACATTGTGTGATTTTGGGCTGTCCCAGACAAAATATGGCCAATCTTGATGATTTCTGTGGTCATAGATCCTAAACGGTGCTCCTACGTCGTACAGTGAGAGAGGTTTAAAGATGGCCATTGTCACGGTCTTGCGACCAAAGATAGCCAGTGATAATTTTCTGACAGTGTCAGAAGTTTAGCATGATCATCTCACAGTGTGTTTGTTGCTACGACCCACGTCTACTGACTAGCCAATAAAAATGCAACATGAAATTGCGTATTGATTAAAACTTAAAACTACTTACCTCAAGTTCCATTTGCAAAACTGGCATGCAAAGGTGGCATCAAAGGTGTACAGTCTACATACATGTCGGACCCAAGTTTATTAGATCCATGTTATTTGTAATGATCTTATAGGATTCTGTAGCAGGCATAACATTTAGATCCCTCAGAAGGATACACTACCATTCAAAATGTTGGGGTCGTAGGATTCTTTTTTATTTCCGTAGGAAGTCTCTTTGCTCACTAAGGCTGCATTTATTTAAAGGGCACCTATTATGACTCTTTTCACAAGATGTAAAATAAGTCTCTGATGTCCCCAGAGTATGTATGTGAAGTTTTAGCTCAAAATACCCAACAGATAATTTTTTACAGCATGTTTAAATTGTAATTTTTTGGGGCTCAGAAAAACACGCTGTTTTAGTGTGTGCCCTTTAAATGCAAATTAACTGCTGCTGCACGGCACAGGGGGCGGAGCCTCACGAGCTCACGCTCAGAGTCAGGACAATCTCATCTGATAATATCAGAACAGAAACTCTCAGTTGCGGTGTTCATTTCGACTCGGAGTCGGACAATAATGCCCACAGAGCCAGAGAATATATGCTGTATGGACATAGAACAGGTATAGTTTAGTTTAATTATGGTTAGAACTTATTTGTCATCTGCTTTTATCCACTAATACAAGCCTGCTGTAGCAAAACCCGTCCGAATGATGACCAAAATATACTGACGAGTTCGGTGAAGTTTATTGTACATCACACAAAAGATGAGCGTTAGTTTTACTCCAGAGAATCTCTGTAAGAGCTGAATAAACATAGTGTAAGAAGTGCGCATTAAAGTCTTATCCATAAACTCTCTCTCTCTCTCTCTCCCCCTTTCATTATCATCAACATACACAGCGAAGTACACAAAACACTCGTTACAACTAACAGTAAACAAATATACACACCTTTTCAGTGGGTGCTAAATAAACTGGTAAACCTTATATCCGTAAAATGACTCGAAGAGCTGTCATAAAGAGCGCGCTCGCACTTTCATTTCTTACGTGGTCAGTAACGTTAGGCCTGTGGCTCCGGAGAGTGTAAGCTTGATCACAAACAGTACAGATCCATCCTCAAGTAACAACGGGAGTAAATGAAGACTGCTATGTTCATTCTTACATCCATCAACAACACACCTCAATCACTTAGGAGACATTCTTGTCTACAGCTGCTCAAGCGTCGAACAATGGCGGACTCTGTGTCCAGCTCACTCAGGGCGGGTCTAGGCTCAAACTGAAGTGTCACTCAACAGTCGTTGGAGGGGCCTGCTCAATTCTACGTCACATTGCGCCGAATCTGAGAACAGCTCGTTCTGAGACAGTGCTTATGATTTATTGAGATTGTAAAAAAACCACTGGGTGGATTTTTATCATTCTAGGGTGGTTTTGCTCACACACTGCCAACACACATTTATGTTCAAACACCATGTAAAAGTGAATTTTGCATAATAGGTGCCCTTTAATCAGAAATATAGTAAACACAGTAATACTGTAAAATATTATTACAATGTTGTCTATTTTAATATATTTTTAAATGCTATTCCTGTGATGGCAAAGCTGAATTTTCAGCATCATTACTCCAGTCTTCAGTGTCACATGATCCTTCAGAAGTCATTGTAATACGCTGATTTGCTGCTCAAGAAACATTTATTATAGTCAATAATGAAAACGATTGTGGTACTTAATATTTCTGTGGAAACCGTGATACATTTATCAAAAATGTATCACGGTTTCCACAGAAATATTAAGTACCACAATCGTTTTCATTATTGACTATAATAAATGTTTCTTGAGCAGCAAATCAGCGTATTACAATGACTTCTGAAGGATCATGTCATCAAGTCTTTGATGAATAAAAACTTACATTACTCGCACATCGGAGATCACGCAGAAACATTCAGGATCACAGAAACTTATCAATGTTGTCCTACGACTTAATGAAAAAGCTTTGCTATTGAATCGCTACATTATATTTCTCAGCAACAATGGGGTATCTGCTGTCTTTGAAGTAATTAAACATACAGCTGTAATTCATTCATTCAAATATATGTAATCGTATAGCATTACTTTATCTCTGTGTCTGATTCAAAACAGGCAGAATGCTAGATCTAATTTACATTAGATTTTTGATTCTTATTTAACTGCCTAAAATAACCATAATTTGTATCCTTCCGGTCAAATATTGCTCTGCAAACATCAATAACAGCTTTAACTTGTCACTGCTGGCAAATGACCATGGTTTAAGCAGGATAATCCACGATTTGCGTACACTCCTCTTTGGTTCTTTGTTTCCACGTTGTGAATTAGAATAGTTTAATTCTTGGGTAGCTGTGGGTTGTCCACTCTCCAAACCTCTGTCGAAGCATTAAACTTGTTGATGTTTTGTGTTACTATTCCAGTATGGATCAAGAATTGATAAAGAGACTGTGTTTGATGTAAATAAGAAACTATCTTCTCCACAGATCCATCTTCCCAATCCACCCGTCATTCAGGATCATTGCCCTAGCCGAGCCTCCTCAAGTCGGGAGCACCACTCAGCAGTGGCTCGGTCCAGAGATTCTCACCATGTTTCTCTTTCACACCATCAAACCACTGGCCAAGGCAGAGGAAACGGCCATTCTCCAGGGCATGGTCAGTCACATCACCTTCAGACTAATGTCAGTAGTGTGGTGTTTGAATAAATATGCTTACACCCAACATGTTTATGTGCTGCATCACTTGCTCTGACCCTTTCTTTCTATGTTTGAGTTTTGTGTAATGTCTTTTTTTATAACAGATCCCAAATGTTCCCAAAGAAGCAGTGGAGCAGCTGCAACACCTGACTCACAGCCTGAGAAAATCCAACGATCCAACGGTGAGCCAATGAACCAATGTTAGGTCCCTAAATCCTTTAACAAAAGCAGAGGCTGGAATTAATTCCTTCACCACATACATGGAGCAAAGAGAGATTGTGGCCCATTTCTTGACTCCAGTGGTCAAAGAGCAGACTCATATAGAGAGACAGGAGGTTCTTATCAGCACATTTGTTAAGGGTTTGTTATAAAAAAAAAACACCACATATGGTTTCTTGTTTAGTAACTGCTTACTCTGCTGTTTACTAGTGTTTTCTGTCCCAGAAACCCTAAATATCCTGTTGTATTAGAGCACAATAGTGATTGTCCTACTTATTCAGTAGACTTGGTTAATATTTTTCCCCATTATAGGGGTTTTGTTCTGGGATTTGTTGTTTTTGATTCTGTGAGATGAAATGTAAATGTTCTTTGGTGTTTTTGTGCCATGTCCAGGCCCTGTCCCTTGCTTCTTCATTGTCCACCAGGCAGCTGCTGAGAATCTGTCGCCGTCTTTCTCAGTATCCACAGGAGAGTGTTGCTCACGCTGTGAACAAAGCCTGTCTGTCCAGGTAGACAAACTCAAACTCATTCATGTTGCACCGCATTAAAAGACGGCTCTGACTAGAAGCTATTTCCTTTGTGCGTCACTGCCATCAAACGAGAGCATGGATGTGGATGAATTAATAGAGATCTGTTTGCTCAAATTTGGCTTTCTTTAGGACAGTACCTTTAATATCAGGGCCTTATGTCCGCTTAAAGCATCCTCTGCAAAATGGGCTGATGGTGCAATATACGGCTCAGTGTGCATTGTCTTATATATGCTAAGTTTAATTATTCATTAAAAAAAAGATTGGTACAGTAAAAGTGCTCAAAATTTAGATTTTCGTTAGAGCAGTATATTATATTGTCCCATATAAAAATGTAATGGCCAAGTTAAAAATAGTGGTACAGTAAAATGTGCAAATTTTGATTTTGTCAGGGCAGTACCTCTAGTATAAAGGCCTTATATCCACCTTATATTGTCTCTATATGATAAGTTCAATGGTTAATGAAAAAAGATTGGAACAGTAATAAGTGCTCAACATTTGGATTTTTTTAGAGTAGTTTGTCTTGTACGAGGCTCAATCCAGCTACATATTCGTTTGTCACTTACTGATGCCTGCGCCTCCCCTTTATATAACGCGATTATTTCTCTGCCACCTACAAGGATTTGTTAAATCCAACAAAGTGGTTTAATAAAGGGTGAATTGATCTTGTGAAATATATTTACTGTACCAATATTTTTAAATTTGGCCGTTAAAGTTTTACATGGGACAATATAAACATACTGCCCTAATGAAATCAAAATTGAGCGTTTTTTTAATACATTTTTTTTTACCAATCTTTTTTTTTTTATGAACCATTAAACGTAGCATATAGGACGATGCACACTGAGCCGCATATTGCGCCATCAGGCTGTGGTCGGCCGCCAAAGTGGACATAAGGCCTTGAAATATGACATACTGCCCTAATGAAAGCCAAAAAATGTTGCACTTTTTACTGTACCAGTCTTTTTTATGGACTCTTGAAATTGGCAAATAGGACAGTGCACACAGCCGTATTTCGTCATCAGCGCATTTCGTGGTGCGGTTTGCAAAGATCCGTACTACATCAAACTCTACACTAAAATGAATCGCACTGATGTAAATGTCGAAATGACCATCATTCTTGTATTCACAAATTGATGTTAGGGATTTTATCTGGATGCATTGTTATATTGTAAAATCCTCATGCATACTTGAAGTGAATGGGCCTTTAGAGCTTAAAAGTGAAATGTGTAATTTATTTGCCACTAGAGACAGTAAGACTGGATATGACATAGCAGCAAAGTTATGAGATTGACTGTCTGTTTTCAACCAATGGCAAACGCAAATCTTGCTTTAAAATATATATATATATTTTTTTTCTTTATTATGTTTGATGCTAAGATTGACACACTACACATTACACACTTTGTCTTTAACATGCAGCTGTACCGCCTGCTTCATTGCTTGTAAAGTTTACAATGACTGGGAAAAGTTGATTTGAAATGCATAAAGAATGAATTCTTTTTGTAGGTTTCTGCCCAGCCTGGCTCGCTCGTCTCTTCAGAAGAGTCTGGTGAACTGCTCAATAGAGGATCAGCCTGACCCAGCATTAGAACAGAACCACCTCTACACCTGTGAGTTACAGTACAACACCACTTCAGACCAGGGCTAAGCAAAAGTCAGAGTTACTATTATAGTCCATCAGAATTAAAATTTTATTGGACCATGATCCACAGGATGTTGAATTATAATACTAAGAAATTCAACTTGATACAATAGAGGGATTTCAGTAGTCCATGTTTTGTAAACTTATGTAATGAAATGGGTTTTGTGAACACAACATCATTAATTATGACTAATTTTGACTTTATTCTCATATGTGAAGAATATGTTTTGCGAGTCTTAAATATATTTCTGTAACGTTCAATACTACCAGAAAACTAACACGTGCAGCACCATAAAATGTCTGCCACATTGTTTTTAAAATGTGAAAATAAATATTGCCTAAATTTGCATCTATTGTATGTTTGGCTACATTTTAAAGACTTTTGGGTAAATTAGAGCATTCTGGAAAATAGCGTTCTTCCACCATTGTTAGATTATTAAAAGATAAAAAGAAATTAGATATTAAAGATATTCAATACTGCATAACTATTATATAATTATAAATTATTTACACATTTCTATAGGTTTCGTTTCAAACATTAATTATTAACATCACGTAATGCTTATGGAAATACTCCATGTGTATGATCACATGTTCAAATGTATTATCTTTGACCACTTTCAGCAGTTAGATTCCATTTAATTCCACTTCCTTACATTTGAATTCAAATTACAACTCTGCATCTTGCTGAATTTGAAGTCCTTCTCAATTCAGTTTTAAATTTCACACAAACCAGGCTCAGTCAGCTTCAGTGGTTCCTCAGTAATTTTAGCCTGCCCTGATATTTTTGTCCCATTTTCCCCACTGTCTGTAAGAGACTGTTTCACAGTCTTCGATTTCAGATGTACAGTACTGTGTTGTGTAAAAGTGTAGATGGGAGGAAATAGATTGTCTTTGTGTAGAAAAGAGGCTGTGTCCCTAGCAGCTGGTCAGTGACATGGCTGAATAGGTAAAATCTCTTTTTGGAGAATCTCTAATGTTTTCTTTTCATTTCTGCTCTCCCCTGTTAGGCACAGTAAAAGATGGACTTCTGACCATAGGGAACATCTCGGCTCCTGTGTACAGCCCTGATGAGAAGATGAAGGTCCCAGACGTGCTCTTTTATGAGAACGTTCAGGTGAGGTCCTTATCTGCCTATTACCGGAAGAAACATTGTCCTCTTCTCTGCGGCCCACAGACTAGAGAAAGAAAGATATGGGTTCACCAAGCACAATGCCTTAAGCCTCAAGAGCTGCTCTATTCATTTAAAGAGATAGTTCAGCAAAAAAGAAGAATTCTGTCATCATTTTTTAAACCTCTGTGACTATCTCTCTTGATGAGTTTTCAATTTTTGGGAAGTATTCCTAAGCATTATTGTGTAGTAGGCTGTTTCACAACAAAAATGACTCCATTGCGTCATCTAGCTTCCAAGTCGTACGCTGTTAATGGCAAATGTATGCGTTTTCCTATAACAATATAAACACGATTCATAACATAATTACATTTTCTAACTAAATAGTATCACCTTTAACTTGTTCATCAGGGTGTTTGTAAGGTTGTTCTTTGTAAAACTGCATAACAATATGTATTGTAAAAAAAAAAAATACATTGAATTGAGTGTGCAAACATTTTTATTTGTCAGCTGTAATTTCTATTTAAAAAATGTCTAAAATACAAGGAAGGAACGAAGGAGAAACTGTAGATATGAAGATGAAAAAACAGACTGAGAAAAATATATGTGGACAGTTTTCCTTTGGGGACATTTGCAGTTATATATTATCGCAATATAAATCTTATCGCAAAAATGTAAAAAATCGAAATATCAAAGCATTGTAGAATAGCAGATACACACACACACATTGTGACCGAACACCAGATGAATTCTGTACTTAAAAAAAAAAAAAATGCAACGTTGCTTGGCAATGAGGCGACGTTGGTCTGGCAGTGAGGAAAGCTCAATCTATCTGTCTAAGCCTTGTAAATCAGCAGAGACTTTTGCTCAAAGGTCAGATCTCAGAGAGGACCCACAGAAGAACATTGGCCAAACACACAGGCACGTTCAAGTACAGCAGGATCTCGGCTGGCCCACAGTGAAACAGGGTGTAATTATATTTCATTATTAGGGATTTCAAGGTCTTCTCGCTGAGGGATGTTCAGCATTCAAAGTTAAGTCTCTTATTGCTGAATCAAAGCACACTGTTTCTCATGCACAACTGCTCATATGCTCAACTAGATAGCGATCAGTTACTTTGCATTTGTAAACCCAAACAAAAAAGACTCAAATACTCCCCCATCTGCCACTGTTCAGTCAAAACAATCCAACTCTACACACCATTTCTGGCCAATTTAACTGCTCAAATATACAGGTTACAATTCTGAAATGATGTACTTCATCTTCAATGCACAAAGACTAATGAACTATTACTTGGTGGAAAATTGTTTATTATTGTATATTATTAATATAAATACATTTTCTTGTTGAACATTTGTGCATTTCATCAAATAATAGCAATAAGCCACTTAAGACTGTGTTACAGTTATTTTACTATGGAACATATCAGTATTAAATGTACATTCAAATATGAATATTTATGGTATTTATGACTAGTTTAATGTGTATACACTACCGTTCAGTAAGATTTTTTTTCATTGAAATGAATACTTTTATTCAGCAAGGATGCATCAAATTGATCAAAAGTGGCAGTAAAGACCTTTATAATGTTACAAAAGATGTATTTTTCTAATAAATGCTGTTCTTTTGAATTTTCTATTTATCAAAGAATCCTGAAAAAAAAACATCTTTAACGGTTTCCACAAAAATGTTTAGCTTCACAACTGTTTTCAACATAATTATAATGACAAAAAAACAGCAAATCAGCATATTAGAATGATGTTTGAAGGAGTAAGGATGCTGAAAATTGATCTTTGCATTACAGGAATAAATGACATATTAAAATATATTAATATAGAAAAGAGTTATTTTAAATTGCAGCAATATTTCACAATATTACTGTTTTTACTGTATTTTTGATCCAATAATTGCAGACTTGGTGAGCCTAAGAGACTTCCCTCAAAAAATGTTCCGATCCCAAACTTTAAATGGTAGTATAAATGATCCGTTTAGCATTATATCATGCAATAATTACAAAATATAAAGTGTTCCCAATAGTAATACTCAGTGTTGTTGCCACACTGCATGTGTGGCATTTGGTCTCGCGCTACTGTTGCTCAGTGATGTGAGAAGAGAACGAGGATGACCTAGATATTCCTCTACCCTCCCTTCTGAGGCCCAGAAAGAGGTGGAAGGGAAAAAAAGTTACTCTTGTCCCACTTTTCAATGACCTGCTTTTTTGTCTTTAGAGCACTAGAAGGAGAAGTGCAGTAGTCCACTGAGGCAGAAATGAGGACATTTCCCTCCCAATCTGGCAAACTCGCGTGTCCGCTCGCATCGCTTTTTGTATAATGTGTGTATGCAGTAAACGCATCATTCTTATATGACCTTATCGTATTGAAAAAGCACTTTGTGCCTTTGCAGCCTCAGAAATAGAAAATTCAGTTCATTGTGCCATAACTGGACCAGAATTAATTTCTGCTCCCATCTATATCCATTCAGCTTTTGTGTGTCTGTAAAATGTAGGTGACCTTCTCAGATATAATTGATGATTTTCTCATGTGTTTTCATACTGGAGCAATCTGAGATGGATCAGGTCACGTGACATACGGTGCACCACAAAAGTCAGAGGCCACTTGTGAAAATACGTAATTGTTTTCATTACAAATTGTAGTACCATGACAAAAAGTTAATAGCGTGGTGCAGGCATGACGTCAGAACCAGGAAGTCTAATTCGCTGCTGCTTCCTTCGAGATTTTCCTGTGGGGTTTTATAATAGGGTTTTTCAATGTTTGAGTAAAATAAAGCCTGCGGTAAACATAACTTGACCGTACTTTGACGTTTTGTGCTTCAACGTTCACTGCACACACTCACACCCCAAGCTGCCTTATCTAGTGACTACTTGAACTTACACGTCAAAATTCGCGTTTGGTTGAGTGTGTAATTTAATGTCAAAGTATAGTCTAGTTATGTTTATCACAGGCTTTTACATGTAAATAATAATAATAATAAAAAACACATTATAAAACCCCATAGGAAAATCTCGATGGAACCAGCAGCGAATTAGACTTCCATGTTCTGATGTCATACATGCACCCCTCTATTCCTCCTTAAGAATTCCTCCTTTTGCTTAAATCACTTGACTGACAAATAAAGCTGATACGGACCATTTCCAGCATGATTTGAATGTTACAAATTCACACTACCATTCAAAAGTTTGGGGTCAGCAAGAATTTTTTTTAAAGAAATTAATACTTTTATTATGCTAGGATGTATTACATTGATCATAAGTGACAGTAGATGCGTATACATTTATAATGTTATAAAATATTTCTATTTTAAATAAATGCTGTTTTTGTTTTTTACTTTCTATTCATCAAAATATACTGACATTTTTTTAATGGCTTCCAAAAAAAAAAACAATGTTAAGCAACTGTTTTCAACATTGATAATAATCAGAAATGTTTCTTGAGCAGCAAGTCAGTATATTAGAATCATTTCTGAAGGATCATGTGACTCTAAAGACTGGAGTAATGATGCTGAAAATTCAGCTTTGCATCACATAAACTGAAATATATTACAATAGAAAAACTGTTATTTTAAATTGTAATAGTATTGTTTAAAAAAAAATCAGTTTTTACTGCATTTTTGATCAAATAAATGCAGCATTAGAAAAAACTACTTTCAAAAACATTAGAAAAATCTTACCACAAACTTTTGAACGGTAGTGTAATTATTTTATTGGTTACAGAAATACCAATAATAACCACTTAAAACACTTTTCATCCTGACAATGGATGATTTTAAGAACCATATAGATCAAATTATACACAGGGTTTAACTAAATAACTCATGTTAAGTGCTTTAACATCCTTTACCACCCTTGCCTTTTAAATCCTTTTAATAGGATTTCTTCCATTGTAAATGTTACTGCAACCTGTATTTTTGCTTTTTTTAGAAACCTGAGGTACAAGTTGGTAATACTTTAAACCATTATTTCACACCTTGATTGTCCATTTGAAGATCCTGTTTTTCAACTTTGTTTGTTTCCAGCTTTAAATGACAAAAATCCCAGATTTGGTGTCTCAGACCACTTTGAAAATCTGGAATTTTTGTCATTTAAAGTTTGGGACCCCACTGTGTTTAGTACTGGTCTCATTCTAAAATATGTTTTGTCTGTTTGTTCACAGCACATGATGGTCATGCAGGACATGCTGAAGGACTTCCTGTTGGGGGAACACCTTCTTCTTGTGGGGAACCAGGTAATTTAGGATTCCCATCTTTAGGACGACAGTCTGCAAAGGTGTCTGTCCGCTCTCATCTCTGAGAGCATAGCAGATGTACAGTACATTATCCCAGAGCGGTGGCGTCATGCCATGAAGCGCAGCTGCGTTTGTAAAGCATCTGCCCACCAGCTACAGGGTGAGCTAGGACTCGGTGTGCCCTACGGCGGCCAGGCATTCGCCCACTGTCTCTACTAGAGACCAGAGGGTGTGGAAAAAGAGTGGGCGTCCGGACTGCTGTCACTTCAGAGTTTAGACAAGTAGATTGATTGACACACAGAACACATAAATATATGTATAATAAAATGAAATAGACCTGGGAATACATGCTTTCCTGTTTAATACACTACCATTCTTTTTTAAAAAAATTTTTTATGTTTTTGAAATAAGTCTCTTATCCTCACTAAGGCTGCATTTGTTTGATCATAAAATAGAGTAAAACAGTAATATTGTAAAATATTATTACAATTCAAAATTGAATTGTTTTCTATTTGAATATATTTTAAAATGTCATTTGTGATGCAAAGCTGAATTTTCAGCATCATTACTCAAGTCTTCAGTGTCACATGATCCTTCATCCTTTGATCAATTGAATGCATCCTTGCTGAATTAAAATAAGTAAAAAAAAAAAAAAAAAAATATATATATATATATATATATATATATATATATATATATATATATATATATATATATATATATATATATATATATATATATATATATATATACACACACTACCGTTCAAAAGTTTGGGGTCAGTAAGATTTTTAATGTTTTTAAAATAAATATCTTCTGCTCACCAAGGCTGCATTTATTTGATTAAAAATACAAACAAAAACAGTAATATTGTGAAATATTATTCCAATTTAAAACAGCTGTTTTCTACGTAAATATACAGTAAAGTGTAATTTATTCCTGTGATCAAAGCTGAATTTTCAGCATCATTACTCCAGTCTTCAGTGTCACATGATCCTTCAGAAATCATTCTAATATGATGATTTGATGCTCAAGAAACATTTATGATTATTATCAATGTTGAAAACAGTTATTTACATTCATATTTCATGATGCTATGATGAATAGAAAGTTCAAAAGAACAGCATTTATCTGAAATCTAAAGCTTTTGTAACATTAAACACTACCGTTCAAAAGTTTAGGGTCAGTACGAATTTTTATTTTATTTTTGGGGGAAAGAAATAAAATAAATCAATACTTTTATTCATCAAGGATGAGTTAAACTGATCAAAAGTTACAGTAAAGACATTTATAATGTTAGAAAATATTCTATTTTAAATAAATGCTGTTCTTTTGAACTTTCTATTCATCAAAGAATTTTGAAAAAAATTTGTACACAACTGTTTTCAACATTGATAATAATAATGAATGTTTCTTGAGCATCAAATCATCATATTAAAATGATTTCTGAAGGATCATGTGACACTGAAGATCAAGCTTTGATCACAGGAATAAATTACAGTTTAAAATAGATTAAAATAGAAAACAATAATTTTAAAATGTCATAATATTTCACAATATTACTGTTTTTTTAATTGTTTTTTATCAAATAAATGCAGCCTTGGTGAGCAGAAGATACTTCTTTTAAAAACATAAAAAATCTTACTGACCCCAAACTTTTGAACGGTAGTATATATCTATATATATATATATATCTGGCAATTCGTATATATATATTACTGACCAACCCTGAAGCTCAACACACTGAAGCTTGAGTCGCCATTGGCTAGAAATTGGCATAAATTTCAAACATTATTAAAGAGAAGTATACAGTCTATAATAAAATAAGTACAAATAATTAAACTATAAGCAGTAGCACAAATAAACACAATAGAAGAAAAATACAGCTCAGCAGGCAACAAAATTATATCTGTGCTAAACTTATTTTTTGTCTCACTCAATCACATGCAAGTGAAATCGTGCAATTTACTAGCCATTGACTAATTAAAGACTTTTTTTTTTTGTGCCTAGCGTGAAGTTTGGTCATGTATGTGAGTGATTTACTTGCATTGTAGAGGGTTGCTGACCCACATCTTTAAACTCTCAACTACATCTAATTTTTTTGTTTGTTTGCCAATGTAGTTATGCCTGAACTGATATAATAAAACACTGATTTGCTCTATACTTTAGATGGAAAAAAAGAAAACTGTCATCTTTGCTGACCCTCATGTGGTTTTGACCTAATACAATTTTAATTTTGTTTGCAGATTGTCTGAGCTTCTGTTTTTCATTGAATTAATGTGGATAGCAATTCATACAGTTAAGGATAACAGTATTGCCGTGTCACTATTGGTAACATGACGTGAGCTCTATACATGCAAATTATGTCAAACCTGGTAAGGTGCTTTTTTATTATTAAATAAGCATGAATTAAATTTAAGAGCCCCAGTAATGGTCAATCAACTAATTGGCTTCAAAACACTTGGAATATTATGCATGAGTAATATGGACTACTTTTATAATATTTAATGGTGCTTTTTTTAGAGCTTGACAGTATAAATCACCAGCTCTGGTATTCTGCCTAAAATCTGTTTGACAGATGGAAGAAAGGGTTGAGAAAGAGGGTTGGAAAGACATGAGGATGGGTAGATAATGAATGACACATTTATTTTCATTTATAGGTGATCTGTTCCTTTAACATGTTCTTACTCTGTTCGCAGGGTGTTGGGAAAAACAAGATTGTTGATCGATTTTTGCATCTCATGAACAGACCGAGAGAATATCTTCAGCTTCACAGGTAAAATAAAAGAAGTTCTTCTCAAATAAAGCCTTCTCAGAGAGGAAGACCTGTTATCAGAAACTACTCTCCGCTAGACTCAATTAGAACCTGGTTATGAGGCCACACCGGGAATGACCCACATCCACTGAGTGACATTACATAGAGCTTTTCTTCATTAGTATAGAACTGAGTAATGTAGCCTTTCTATATATGAATGAAACGGAGGAAAGAGGACACCTTTATTTATCAGACAGATAAACATCTGGACACAGATGAATCATACGATTTTGTTTTTGTGTGTTAGAAGGTGAAACTTTCTTTTACAGACTGACTGAGTGCCTTAAATAAAAAGATCTCCTCTCTAAGGCTTGAGTGAGCTATTTTAATCCTGATGAATTAGGACACCTGTCGACAGGGCAGAGGGAACTTTGATTGTAGTTCTTCAAAGGCAAAAGTACAACTTAAAAGGAGCAGTTCACATTTTACAATACTATCATTCATTTAACCTTGCTCCAAGTCCAACCCTCTTATTATTTTTTCTATCTTCTGTGAAACACAAAAGTATGTCTTTCGACAATTCCTCGACAAGACCTGAGCGACTTTGACAAGGGTCAAATTGTTATGGCAAGGCAACTGGGTCAGAGTATCTCTGAAATGGCAAGACTTGATGATTGCTCTCGGTTAGCAGTGGTGAGAATTTACCGACTTTGGTCAGAGGAGGGATAAACCACAAACCGGCGACAGAGTGTTGGGCACCAAAGGCACTGCGTGGTACTGTGTAGCCATAGACCAATCAGAGTCCCTATGATGACCTCTGTCCACCGTCGTAAGCGCCTACAAAGGGTCAGAGGGCTTCTGAACTGGACCTTGGAGCAGTAGAAGGTGGTTACCTGGGGAACTGATGGCACCAGGATGCACTGTGGGACATATATGGGATATACAGGGGTTTATCAGTGAAACTGAAACACTGGCCAATATAGTGTTGCAGGTTTCACGACTATATACAATCTTCACTGATTTTACATTCCATCAGTAAGAGCTGAGTGTGAAGATTGTATTAGCAGAGCAATAGCACAGCTGAACATAAAATATTGCAATCCACACAACATAATGGGAGACATATCAGAGTTCAAAAGAGGATAATGTGTTGATGCTCGTCTCGCTGGCTCATCTGTGACCAGGACAGCAACTCTTTGTGGTTTATCAAGAGCTGTGGGATCCAGGGTAATGTCGGCATACCAACATACAGGACGAAACACATCCAACAGGAGTAACTGTCAACTCAAGAGGAAGCTGTCTGAAAGAGATGTCCAGGTACTAACCCGTATCCAAAAAAAAACATAAATCCACAGCTGTCCACAGATGTGCACCTCGACTCTCATGTTTCCGCCAAAACTGTTCATCTGGAGCTCCACAGAGTCAGTATTCAAGGTCGGGCTGCTATAACCAAACCTTTGGTCACTCGTTCCAATGCCAAATGTCGGTTTCAGTGCTGCCAACAGTGCAGATCTTCTGTGGAGAGAAACATGTATTGTTCTCTGATGAGTCCACCTTCACTGTCTTTCCCACATCCGTGCGTTACGGTGTGGAGAAGATTCAGAGAGGCTCAACACCTGGACTGTTGCTGTCCAGAGTGAAGCACAGGGTGGATCAGTGATGGTTTGGGCTGCAATATCATGGCATTCTCTTCTGTGCTTGATGGACTCTGCCAAGGAATATCGAACCATTGTGGAGGATAATGTGCACCTAATGTTTCAAACATTGTACGGGGTTGCCACGTATCAGCATGATAAAGCACCAATGCACACAGCATGTGACAGAATGCTTTGATGAACATGAAAGTGAAGTTGAACATCTCCCATGGCCTGCACAGTCACCAGATCTAAATATGTTTGAGCCACTTTGGGATATTTTGGAGGAGCGAGTCTGGAAACGTTTTCCTCCACTAGCATCACATATGGGCCTGGCCACTGTTCTGGAAGAGGAATGGCTCAGAATCCCTCTGGCCACTGTGAAGGACTTGAATCTGTCATTCTCAAGATGAATTGATGCTGTATTGGCCCCAAAAGGAGGCCCTACATCATGCTAATACATTATTGTGGCCTAAAACCAGGTGTTTCAGTTTCATTCTCCAACCCCTGTATATATTCATATTTTAATTGTAATATTTCACAATATTACTATTTACTGGATTTGGATAAATACAGCTGAATAAGATGTCCCTGTGTCTAACCCATCTATTTGGTGCAGAGGTTGATATCATCTTGGAAGTTTCCTCTTGAAAGTTAAACCAAAGTCAAACTCACATGCATTATGGCCTGGTTAGCGATTATGGAAATCTTAAATTAGTCTAAAGTAATCACTTCAGGGATTCTCCCTTCCTCTAAGCCTATAGAGATATGTGTCACATTTCAAACCTGCACTCGAACGCTCTGTCCATCACACTGAATGTAGGTCAGTTTACTTTATACTTATGTAGGATCCATAAATATGAATCCACAAATCATCTCATCCTCTAGAGAAATTAGCTATGATTTAACTGTGAACAGAGTCAACATTTAGAGTGTATGCATCATTTTTCATGACAAACACAGTCTAAAGCTCTGTTTTTATGCTCAACAGAGACACCACAGTCCAGACTTTAACTCTGCAGCCCTCTGTGAGAGATGGAGTCATCGTCTATGAAGACTCTCCATTGGTCAGTATTCACCACTGACATCATGGCTCTGTTTAAAAACCTAGTGAGCTGCCTACACAGACACAGGTTTACTCTCGACGTTGAGAAGTTCTTCTAAAACTGGTATTTTTGTAGATTTGTTTGATTCCAAGGTCTCTCAAATATGATTAACTGGATCAGGTGCCTTTAATTAGGATTGAAGCTGAACTCCCGGTGTATAATAAGTGAAATATTAAGTGTGATATTAGATAAAGACAAAAAATAGAAGTAATAATTGGCTTTAATGTTGCCATTGTACAAGGCAAATTGTTAAAATGTATTATCTGTTACTTTAACTTTGACCGCCCTTAAAATGCATTAAGTAGAATTGTTTTTCTATTTTTCTCTCAATTCTTTTCTTCTGACTTTTAGTGACCAGGACCCTACAAAGTTTCTTTCAAGGAAAGTCTGTTCGCTCAGCGATCATATTGGCAGAGCCTTCGGGCAGCTATTTTGGGCATGCTAGACCAAGATGAACTGAATCACAATTATTGCTTCTTTCGCTTATAAAAAAGCATTAAAAAGTGTATATTTCAGGTTGGTCCAACCAATGCGCAATTCGTGAGTTTCAATTTCTATAAGATCCAAAGCATCTATCAGCAGTTGTAGTGATACAATGACGTTGAATAAAAGTCACCATTTGTTGATCAGCTCTTTTATTCAGAAGGCGGGATTTTCTCCGCCATATTGAAGGTTAGTTTCTTCCATTCACACTAATACGAGTGAACCGTCTTTGTGTTACTGTAAACAGTCTTTGACCCTGAATTGAAAATCCCGGTTCCAAGAAGACTTTTGGCCAAATGTATCCTGCTTTGAGAAGGCAATCCCAGAATGCACTGCAACATATATTTGACTTAACAACTACTTAAGTTAAGAGTATCATGTTGTTAGCTTAGCAACACAACTTGAGTGCCGTCACATTTCACAGTCACATGCTTTGTGAAATTTCACTGGTCGAAATCCAGTCATTCCAATTGGAATTGATTTGAATCGCGATTGTGAGTTTTGCACAATGGCATAAAATTCTCTATGCAGATTTAGCTTACTTTCAAGTTGCTCACGTCAATTTGCCATGTTGACCAACAGAAAGCTACTTGGTTTGAAAGTGACTTCAGTGAGAATTGTGCATATACTTCGCTAATCTATTGAAAATAGACATGGATCCTTTTTTGTCTGCAAACTTTTGCCAATGTGATCACACCTTTACACCGAACTCTATTGGAATCAATTCAGTGTCTTTTATGCTTCACAAAAGCAGCTTTATTTGTATGAACCATGCCATTTCATTTGACATATGATGCTGCCTCAAAGACACTTTCCTACGTAGGCAGTGGACAGCAAGGCTTTGTAACAGAGCCCGTACTTGCTTACCTACAGTGAGCTCTATCAGTATTTGTGTATGTGATTCATCACCTCAGTGGTTCATAGTGATATTTATACATCTATCAGCAGATGGTCCAGACCACTGCTCCAGCAAGGACAAACACGTTGCCAGCTCAAACCCGGAGGACTCCCCGGCACAGATGAGGGGAAAAGCATTAAAAATTAATGAATGACCTCGAGGACAGTGTGTTATAATCCTCCACGCTGCTCGTTTCTGAAGTCGGCCTGTTGTTTTGTTAGCGTGGTGGTGCCATTTAGACACATTGTTTTTGAAGCAGGGTCGCGGGGGTTCTCTACATAAGGCTTTTAACGATGTCTCTGCTCGAAACAAGGTGGATGGAGATGAAAAGCAGGCTGTGACTCGGAGTTTGGCCCCTCAATTAGCACCCAGCGGCAGCTCTCAGGGTATAAATAGTCTTTAGGCTTTGAAGCCCCTTCTGGCGCCTCATCTGATATCGATGCTTCCAAATGGTCTCTCATTGTGCCGGTCCAACAGATAAAAGCATCAAGAAAACACCCCTTGTTCCCCGCAAACCACCTTTCAGCTCTGGGTTGTAAATAAGAGGTGCTAATGTCAGCTGTACATATCAGAGATGATGAAAACACGGCTATAATCTTCAGCTCCCTATTAACTCTGTTCCTCTTTGCTGTTTTGGAATAAAGAGGATCTGCGGCTCAACAGTTCAAATATGGTCAGTCAAAGGAAAGCATGGAAACCAAGCTGGTCCGTGTACCTTCGGGTAATTTGTTTTCATGTTTTTGCCTTCAAAACGGAAATATATTGTAGCGTATTTCTACCCATTAATACCAATAATAGTGTATTTCTCTGGCACATGTAGTTAGCCATATCTTTCCTCATAATTAAAAAAATAATTTCAATTCAGCCAGTCACAATCTGATTCCATTGTTGATCTCAATTTTTCAGGAACATCTTAGAAGTTAAAGTGAATTGTTGCCTAATTAAATACAAAGATTATAAAAGTAAAGGTGCACTACTGTTCACATTCGACCGGATTGCTTTCATAGTGAACCGTCATGTGGTCGAATGCATTCGAACAGCCACAAAAGACAGACTACTCTCCGCTTACTGATTTAATGCGTTAACATAATGGGAAGCGCGCTGGCCAGACAGGATTTAAACTTTGGCTGGAGACCCAAGTTTGGGTTGAAGATGAAAAACGGACCAAGCACAATGTTCTCTCACCATTCCTGATTTCTATCTGTGAATGAGACGAACAAGAAGACGTGTTGGGCGTTGTCGTTTCACAGCTGTCAGAGCAGAAATTAAAGCTACTGTTTGAAGTTTGATTTTCGCATTCATGTGTATATTGTGTGAGCTTATTTTGTCCATTAGATCGAAAGATCTGAAAAAGCCCATTCATTTACCCGCCCATAGACCCTCTCCTCGAAGAAATCAGGACAGAAGTGGGAGAAAGTGGACAAAAGAGATTTAAACACTAGGGGTAAACGGGGCATGTGTAAACCAAACGCATCTTAATATCAGGGATAAACAGGGCCTTATGCTCACAAAGGCTGTATTTATTTGATCAAAAATACAGTAAATCAGTAATACTGTGAAATCTGATTACAATCTAATATAGCTGTTTTGTTTTTTTTATTCGAATATGTTTTGAAATATAGTGTATTCCTGTGACGAGTGACGACAAAGCTGTATTTTCAGCATCATTCCTCCAGTCTTCAGTGTCTCATGATCCTTCAGAAATCATTCTAATGTGATGATTTGATGCTCAAGTAACATTGTTTTTGTAAAAACTGTGATTTTTTTTTTTCAGGGTTTTCTGATGTATAGAAAGTTCAGCCTTTATCTGTAATGTAAATCTTTTTTTACATTTATAAATGTCTTTATGATCACTTTTTATCAATTTAGGGCATCCTTGTTGAATAAAAGTATTATTATTATTATATATTTTTTTAAATACTTTGCTCAAACTTTGGTAGTGTATCCTGAGGATGGAAAATGGTTGTTTTAAACTATATTACACCTGTTTTTGGCGCAAGAGACATTGCTTAACATATAAGTTGACTTGACGGAATAAATAAATAATGAAATAAAAATGTGCTGTTTTCAAGGTTAAAGCTGTGAAGACGGGACACATCCTGGTAATAGATGAAGCTGATAAAGCTCCCACAAATGTCACCTGTATCCTGAAGACTTTGGTGGAAAGTGGAGAGATGATCCTGGCAGATGGAAGAAGAATAGTGTCAGGTGAAATGGACTGAGAGGATCAAACATGTTCCACATCATTGACCCGTCACTGACAGTCTTTAAAACTGGAATTGTTGTTTGATTTCCACAGACCCGTTGGAAGCAGCAGGAAGGCCTAATGCCATTCCCATGCATCCAGACTTCCGCATGATTGTTTTAGCAAACCGACCAGGCTTTCCGTTTTTGGGAAATGACTTTTTTGGAGCTCTTGGTAAGGCTTATATATTGACAGTTCCATTATATAGTATTTGATCACAGAATGTCATGAAAATTACAAACAAATATCAAATAAGGGCTTTGTATTTGTTTGTAATACTCATGATGATATGATGAATCACTCTTTCAGGGGACATATTTAGCTGCCATGCAGTGGACAACCCCAAACCTCAGGCAGAGTTTGCCATGCTGAAGCAGTACGGGCCTGGCGTTCCTGATGCTGTTCTCCAGAAACTGGTGGCTGCATTCGGAGAGCTCCGGGCCATGGCTGACCAAGGAACAATCACCTACCCCTACTCTACACGAGAGGTGGTCAACATCGTAAAACACCTACAGGTAACTGGCAGGTAGTTGTAGCTTCAGACGGCTGATGCATTTAACACAAAATGGAAGCAAATAATGGACAGAGTGACGCTATTATTTAAAATTGTATTTCCACTCCTTTTATTATTTTAATATCAATTATATCACTACTGTTTAAAAGTTTGGGGTCGGTAAGATTTTTTGAAATATGTTTTTGAAAGAAGTCTCAAAAAGACTGCATTCATGTAATCAAAAATACAGTAATTTTGTGAAATATATTATTACAGTTTAAAATATCGGTTTTCTATTTTGATGTACTTTAAAATGTTTTGTTTTTTTCTGTGATGGAAAAGCTGTATTTTCAGCATCCATTACTTTAAAAAAAAGAGCAGTGAGTGATTTTTCTCGTTGTGGTTTGTTGTTTGATTAACTTTAAGCAACATGTTTATGCATACATTTTGACATAATTTTGTGTGTATTTGGCCAAATAAGTTTCGGAAGGGAACTGAATTCGGGATCTTGCACTGTCCGAGAAGCGGTGTTCTAACAGCGGCTTTCTGTGTATTCTTTTCTGCTGCTTATTGCGCTTTTTAACATTAAGCATGTCACAGGTATTTAACAGTCATGTGTCCAGTCTCTTATCTGCTATCTGTGTTGATCTAAAACTTTGAATTTTCATAACTTTTTGAAGTATTAAAATCATTCAGTTATTGCAAACCATTGTGATATGCCTATTGTAATGTGTACATTTGCGATATTTCATTATATCGTGCAGCTCTACTTAATATTTTTGTGGTAACAGTGATCATTTTTTTTCTTCAAGATTCTTGTAACTTTCTGTAACATTATAAGTGTCTTTACTAAAAAACACCTAACTGACCCCAAACTTTTGAACAGTTGTTTTGCATGACAATCAGACGCTATCTTCTCATCTAAAGGGACGGATAATGTCCAGAATAAGCTTCAGAGTGGACCAGACTTTGTCACAGGTCAAATGTCTGGCCAAATCCACACAACACATCAAACACCTTGGTTGTAGGATGTTCCCCATTTTAAGAATTCAGACTTTGTGTCGGGGATGAACTGTGTGATGTTTAATAGATGAGGGTGAGTTACCCTATGCCTGAGATGAAAGGTGCCGCACGAGACACAGAGTGAGGGAGGAAAGGCCTTGTCTCTTCACTCGGCCCACTCACAGACTGATCTGACACATAGAGGCCACACTGCCATTCTGGGCCACCTGTCTCTGGGCTTTAACTCAGCTCTCACACACACACAGCGTACCAGCCTCCTCCTACTCTAGCCTCAGCGCTCAGGATTGACAGGGGTGCAGATAGATGGATGGAATTCATCTGTCACGTTGGATGAGGAGTCAGTTGTCAGATTAGTCTGCCGCAAGCAGCCATCAGAAGTCTACACTAGCAGTTAAACTTGACAGATTTTTTTTTCCCATGTGATCTTATAAACCATTTGTTATAAAGACTGTCATGCTTGAAATCAGCTTTGTACACAAATATAAATTGTCTACTTAAGAATTTCTAAACTAAACTTTTTTTTTTTTTTTGGATCAAAAAAGGAAAGATAAAAAAGGAAAAGCAGCGACCAGTGCCTGGCCTGTTAAGTCCTTCAAAATTGTTTAAAATAATCTCATTTTGCAAATCCTAAAGTTAGTTGTGTAAATATGTCCATACATCTAGACAAAGAAGAACCTAACCATAGGCAGGTTGTGAAACATAATAAATTGAATTGAAAATATTTAAAATCCCAGTTCACTTCCTATATGTGAAGTGAGGAAGCAAACAAATCAAATTTGAATTGAACAAAGAATTAAAATGGCATGAAATTAAAAAGAAATTCATTTTGCTGAGTAGATTTAATTTTATGAACACTTGTGGAAATACACCTTCAAGTATCTTCAATACTTTTTGTATTAAGTTTGATGTCAGCATTCATTTTTAAACGATAAATCTGAAAACAAGGTTATTGATATTTTGTTGTTTATTGCTAAATTTTAATGGCTGTTAATTGTGTTGACCATGTTGAAATTTGTGACAATTATTAGTCAAAAATTAACCCTGGAAGGGCTGACATATGAAATAATGGTCTGAAGTTGTTTTGTTTGTTTTAATTGGAACGTTTAATTTAAACTTTAGACAAAACATATATAAAGAAAGTCTAAAATAAATATTGCATATGTGTTTTTGTTGAGTATTTGATAAATCAGGCTTTTGTAGCTCATATAGTGATATCGGATAATATTGAGCTCATACTCAGAGGAAAAAAAATCACCTACATTTTTTTCAGAGGCCAAAACTAGGAAAAAGTAAGCAATTCAGTGCAGTTGGTGATATTTATATGACTAAAAAGTATTGCTTGTAGCTTGTAATGTAAATCAATGATATATTTCTAACAGCATAACTAAATACTTACATTAAATGCATGTAAATATAGGATATGCATATCAATCAGTAAAGATTTCTCAGCAAATAGACACATGTATTAAAACCTGAAGGGACACATTTTTACAATTATACTAGAAGGCCTTTTACTTACTAAAAAAAGTATTAAATGTCAATCAGACTACAGAAAGCATGAACTGTTGTAGATTGTGTACACAAGGTTTTTCAGCAAACCTTTGATCATGTTGATATGTTAGTGGCCTTGACATCAAATATGTTATTGTAAGCTTTATATGGTTTTATTATTCTTGTTTTGCTAAACTTGTTTTCGACAAAAGAAATTCCTCTCCCATGAGACTGCGTTGAATTTCTTTTGAATTGCAGTTCAGTAAATTCCTCATTCCAATCAAACATCCTGTGTGTTGTGGCCAGTTCAATTTAAATGCACACTTATCAGCCGAAAGGGAAACTATTCTCACATATTTTATCAATCTCTCCTGTACAAATGTTTTTAATCTGCAATGATTGATAACGTAAAATCAAAGTGCTCTTAAAATGCATTAAAACTAAACGCTTTTGTCTTGTGGCTTACCTTCTTCTCCTCTTTTTCCAGAAATTTCCGGATGAGGGATTGGCCAACGTGGTGAGGAATGTGTTTGACTTTGACTCATATAACAAGGACACGCGTGAGGTGCTGATCACAGCTCTGCACAAGCACGGCATTCCTATCGGAGCCAAACCCACCAGCGTACACCTGGCCAAGGAGTAAGAGCTCAGCTCCTATTGCCCCTTTATTGTCTGTGAATACAGTTTTATAGACAAATATTGAGTTCTCTAACAGCCACACTGTCCTGGACTAATAAGACTACCTGTAGAAAGGATCTGCTTTGCATGGTCCTCAAACCATACACTTGAAAAAATGCATTTAAAGGTGAAGTGTGCAATTTTTTCTTCAACAGCAGTGACACTAAACAAAATGATGCATGAATGACTGGTTTCAAATAAAGTTTGCATCTGCATTGCTCTGACAAAACTCACACCATTGGTTTAGCCAGTGTTGTTGTGTCCAGCCCAGTCGGGCTGCTCAAATGAACAGCAATTTTGTTTCTAGTGTCACAAATATTACAAACTTCACCTTTAACGGATGCATTTAACTCATAAGCTGCTTATTTCATTGAAGGTGCAATAGACAAAACAATATGAATTCACATATTTAAAGGTGAAAATAAAAAAAAAATACTTTCTCAGACTCAGAAATAACTAAAACTGAGAACTTTATTGTCAGGGACTGGTTAGTGCTTTTAGAAGATTTATGGGCAAATTCCAATGGGAAGTGAGCATCTCTATACCCTGTTCACTATGAAGAACAGAGCACTTGAAGTGGGAAATCTGGAGAGAGCATGACAGTTGTGTCTCATAATGTGGTTGTTTGGAAGACACTTGGCAAAAGGAGCAATTAAAAACATAATTTTCTCTTTTATCTGGAACGATCCTGTGGTGTGCATGTCCCATCGCTGTCCGCCCTTCCAGTGCCCTTCCACTGTTTGGAATTTGCCTTTTTATCTAATTATTATAACAACAAATAATGTCTCGTTCCATAAAGGTAATTTCATTTACTCAGTGCTGTATATGATACACTTTTAATAAAGGAAATTATTTGTTTCTTCCGTCTCATATTTGTCTTTATTTCACTTGCTTTTGAGTGTTTTGCCATCTGGTCTACACAGTGTATTATGTGTTATACAAAATAAGGGAAAATGACACGGTGAAGAAACAAATATTTTCTTTTGAATCATACTTCTAAGTTTTGAAAGAGGTCTCATGTTCATAAAGAGTGCATTTATTTGATTAAAAGTACAGTAATATTGTGAAATATGTATTTTAAAATGTATTTTTTTTCTTTGATGGCAAAGCTGCATTTTCAGCAGCAATTTGTCTTCAGTCTTCAGTGTCACATGATCCTTCAGAAATCATTCTAAAATGCTTATTTGCTGCTCAAGTGACATTTATTATTAAGCAGCGGCTAAGTGCAAATAGCAGTAGATGCTAGTATTTACACTGTGTAAATAGAACAAAAAGTATTTTCTTTGCACTTAGCGTTAAATGTAATTTACACTAAGATAAAATAGCTATTTTTGCACTGAGAAAATAGCAAAAAAAAAGGTGTAAAAAATCTTTAGATGCTATTTATACTTGCAAATAGTGGCAGATATTATTTGCACCTCAGTGTATGCAAAACCGTATGCAATAATAACACATTCTACATTATATTTATTAAAACCATACATGGATGCTGCTTTATTTGGACATTGCTTATGCTTAATTTCCCAAAAAAAAAATATTTACTTACTTTTTATTTAAAATAAATGCTGCTCTGAGCTGATATGTGATGGGAAAAGGGAGGATTGTGTGATTGAAATACTGGCTCAATCAGATAATGGTGGGTGGAGTTAACAGCCTCTGCCAACATAGTGGGCTTTTTGCACTTGGTGTAAATGGATGCTATGTTATTATTGTCAATGTTTAAAACAGTTGTGCTGCTTACTATTTTGTGGAAACCGTGATATTTATTTTCATGATTCTTCAGTGAATTATGACAAAAGAACATCATTTATTTGAAATAGATATATGTTGTGACATTATAAATGTATTTACTGTCACTTTTGATCAATTTAATGTGTCCTTGCTGAGGAAAAGGATCAATTTCTTTAACATTTCTCAAAACATTTTAACGTTTTAGCTTTATATGTTATCCCACCTGCTGGAATTTCATAGTGCATTAATGTTTTCTCTGGGAATAGTAACTTTTCAATATCCAGATGCGTAACTACAACCTTCATGAATGTCAATGAACATGAACAACGAACACAGTGTGCCTAACTACAGAGACATCAGACTGTCTTCAGTTCTGGGGCATGTACAAAAGCTGATGAAACAAAAACCATCATTTACACGCACATCATTTTCTGATTTAGGTGCAATTTATTTTATTATATTCTTGTATACAGTAAACACAGTCAGTCACTGGAAATTACTTCCATAAATCATTGCAAAAATATAGGTGTGCCAGTCAGTTTTGCTTAACCCAGTGGTTCTCAATTCCAGTCCTCGTGACCCACTGCTCTGCACATTTTGTATGTCTCTCTTATCTGACACTCATTTCAGTTCATGGAGTCTCTCCTAACGAGCTGATGATCTGGTTCAGGTGTGTTAAATAAGGGAGACATACAAAATGTGCAGAGCAGTGGGTCACGAGGACTGGAATTGAGAACCACTGGCTTAACCCAATAAAAGAACACAGTTGTAGGTGTTTATATGACCTACATGTTGTCATAATGTAAGATTTCAATTTAATAACTTTGAATTTTTACTCATAACAATAACTAAATACCCTGTTCCTAGGTTACCATTGCCAGACTGTAAGATGGCGGGTTACTGGGCCATCAATCGGGATGGTAATACCCGACGAAAGCTGCTGTGTCCAACAGAGTCCCATCGGATAGACATTAAGGTATCATAAACCTTTCATTGATTTTCAATATTTCAAAGTTGTTATTAGCAAATTACACTTTGAAACTAATTCGATTTCCTCAGGGCCCAGTGTTTCTGCGGGTTCAGAGTTATCCATCTGAAAGGCATGAGACCAGATCTATGAGCTTCACTGAGGAACAGGCTCACTGGCAAATCCCCATGAACGAGGTCAACATCATCTGCGACGTCACCACTGCTAATGGTAGGCCATGACTACAGCTCAATGATGTCGAAGTTAGTCTCATGGAGCCAAACCTTTGACCTAATTAATATGGCATGATAAAGTCTTGTGACTTTTATTTTGAAAGTGAATCTTTTTTTACCTCATAGATTCCATTTACGTGGCAACATGTAACCCTGTATCGCTGTATGCTATGAAGGAGAGAGGAGACTCCGTCCAGTGCGTTGAGCTCTACGACATCTTCCCCCGAACCATCAGCGGAGTGTGGCAGCCCTTTGTCTCTGTGGCGGCACTGGGCAACCCGCTGCAGGACCAGGTGGTTCTCCATGAAGAACAGGTGTGTGTGTGTGTGTGTGTGACCTGTAACTCGCCCTTCTACACATGAAAATAGAAGATCATCAATAGATGCATCCTTTCCACCAAACCCATGTCTAATAATAGTTGATGGAAATAGTAAATGGCCACAGTTCAAAACAAGGCCGAGGCCGAGTTGAGCTAATAGATTCACCGTAGATGATGAGATGTGATGTGTGAGCAATAATACCACTCGGAATTTTAAATAAGTTATTGAGGTACTCTGAAGCCTGCATATTACTTTGCTGGATGTTATTGTCACTATATTTAGGCTTTGTTTATCCCTAGTTAAAATTTAAACTACTGTTTTTGTAGGATATTTTCTTTCTATAAATCCACTTATAATGTTAATCATAGTTAACTTTTCCAAAAACAAACTAAAAGGGATAGTTCAGCCCCCCCCCCCCAAAAAAATTATTTACCGTCCCTCATGTCTTTCCAATAGACTTTAGTTAATTTTAATGGAACCTGAGAGATTTATGTAACCAAAACTTTGATGCATCAGAAAGGTCATAAAGACATTGTAAAAGTAATCCACAAACATACTGTATATTGAGCTCATCAAATACTGTAAACAGAAAATCAAATGTGCTTTCGTGATGCTCAAGAACCTTTAGCCAAGCTCCTTTGAGCCGAACACCATGCTCTGCACATACAGCGTATCCCGCGAACGAAAGAGCAAACTTGGAACCGCACACTCGCAACAACAAGACAGTAGGAGTGTCACCAAACTAAGAATAAACCAGAGCGAAGTGACTGAACCCTGACATGGATAAACTCTATGTATCTGTTCAAGCCAATTTGTCCAAAAGTATGTGGACACCCCCTTTTAATTCTCAAGTTTGGCTATTTTAACCACTCACACAGAGTCCTAAAACCCAGAAACAAGTTGACATTTTTTACTTCTAGTTCCATTGTCCTGAAGTCAAGGTTTTTTTTTAATGGGTTTTGTGTTAAATGCCTAAAATAAGGTCCATGATTTACACAAGCTCTTTTTTTTCTCATATCAACCAGAGACATTTAACTTCTTCAGGCTAAACAGGTAAACTCATCCACTCACTAGTCTGCTTTTAAAGCCTCATTGTGTTTATACTCAAAGAGTATAGTGGTGGTGAAGTTAAAGTCATGTGATTGTGGTGTAGTTCATTTATAGTCTACCTTTAGCTTTTTACTTCTAGCGATTGCATTTAGGCTTCAGAATTCATAAAAATTGTGTTCATTTATAAACAAAACATGTAAGAATCATAAACATTTGTTGGGCAAAGAGCTTTATTTTCTGCAATAATCCAAAAGTCAATGGAAGAATCCTGTTGGTTTTTTGTTGGGGGAACCAGGGTGATGCTGACAAAAAAATACGTCATCACTGCAGCACTCTATTATTAACAGATTAAACATCCATTCAGTCTTGTATAAAGACTTTCCAGAAGAGTGGAAACTGTTGTGACTCCCTATTAATGCCTATGGTTTTAAAGTTAAATGTTTAACAAGCACAAATGGCTGTAGTGTTTTCTGAGATCACAGTTTTGGTCATGTAGTGTATCTTGACGTATTCAATAATTCTCATTACTTCACTTACATGTTAAGGTACCAAAAAAAAGAAAAAACAGAAAGAGATCAAATTGGAATTTACATTCAGAGCGCAGCTGGTTTGTATTAGAGTCGAGCCTGGTGGAAACCTGTTCGCTGTGGAAAAAAGGGGTGTGGAGAACATGATTACTTGTGTATAAAAATCTAAAAATACAGATGTCCAGACATCACAGGAGGCCATCCAGGGGTCATTGCTCTCCTGGTGGAGAAAACGCGAAGGCTGAATGGAACGGTGCGGCCCGTGACCACAACGGCACGTCTCAGCCAGACCCACCATCTGTCCAGAAGTGATGCAAGGCTTCTATTAATATCACAGACAGCATCCGGTATATGAAAGACAGGGCGTAAGGAAGCCATTATGCTGCAGATTCAGTGGTGAGGAGGAATTAATGGCCTCCAACCTTGAAAACTGAAGGTGAAAACTGAAGATAAGCAGCATTGTAACAGGAGGCTGGCACAATACTTACATAAAGTACATTTCTGGCCTTGTTTATGTTGTATGTCAAAAGTCAAGTCACCTTTATTTATATAGCGCTTTTTACTATACAGTGATAACAGGAAAATAATGCAAAAAAAATTGTTTCGGCTGTACAGGAAAATAGTGTCATAGTCCAGCTTAAGTAAGTTCAGTGATGGTTCATTTTTGTTGTAAAAAAGTTATTAATTTAGTTCATTTATCTATACAGCCGCTCTGGAGAAGATGTCATCGTTCAGCTCAGTTCAGTTCTCATATAATGGTGTCAATGCAGGCAGATCAATAATATTGTTGAATATTATTGAAAGGACATTTACATTTTTTAAAGGGACAGCTGTAAAAAGGCCAGGGTCGAATAGAGGCTGGAAAATTGTTGCGAAAAACTAAATTATAGCTGTTTTGGTGCATAAAACCTTGACATTAACCTACCGTTATCAGTGTACCATAGGGAATAAAATGAAATGATATGACCTCGTTTTTGAAAATGAACTACAATTTGTGAGCATTCTTGTCTCCTTTTTGTAGGGCAACACAGTTTTGCATGTGGACCTGGTTACTGGTGCTGTGAGGAGACTGGTCCTGTCTCAGGACAAGCAGGAGGAACCACAACGCAAGACTTCAAACTGGTGGAGCAACAAAGAGAGTCAGGTGGAAATCTATGTCTATAGCAGTGGTTCTCCATAGGGGGCCTAATACCTTTTATTAGTGTTGCAGCTAGTGTCCCGTCAGGTAGTGTAAAATGATCTTACAATTATTTTCAACTTTTGTTTTGTTGTCATTAGCCAGGATACAAAATGTGCAAGGAGTTTGCCCACAAGAACTGGCTTCTCTTCTACAAAGAAAATGGGTAGGCTATTCTCCCTCAATCTTATGTGTGACAAGCCCCTTACGCTTTATTCTGAAACCTAGTGAGCTGTCTATGTAGGCAGCATTTTACAAAGCTAAACAGCTCTTTTATTAGAGCAGTATGATTATTCACCCTTCGGACCATTTTTGGCCAAATTGTAAGACAGCACCGCATATTTCTGTTGTGGAGAAATCAATCCCAGAGTGCGCTTCAACATAAATATGTCTAAGATGTCCGACGAAGTGTGAAAAATAGAGAATTCTAATTTAAAAAAAGTACGAATCTAATGAAAATTAATGAAAAATGTCAGTGTTGTGGCACTCGTTAGCATGTTGCTATGTGCTTCATGTGAGTCGTTGCTTATGTAGAGTGCTCAAAGTCTCATAATCAATTAAGTTGTCTACTCTTCACTGCACAATGAATCTCTTATTTACACCATGTCTACACTTCCTGTGTTATAATGAGAGGATTCTTGAGCGTGCAGAACTCTGTTTTTAGCAGTGTGTGGATTCTGATTTTAAACACCACTTATTGGTCACGGTATTCAAGAGATCAGCAAACATGTCTGTGATTGGTTTCATAGCTAAACGCTGCAAAAACACATTGTAAATAGAAACCCTTTGACACTCTCCGGAGCGCAAACACAAATACGCACTGGAGTACATGTCAAATCAGTTTCGCTAATATGATATTATTACAGTTTCAACTGAGGGGGTGCTCTTTGTTTTTTAGTTTGAGGGTTCTTAGCACCCCTGTAGAACCGGGCCTGCCTCTCGTGCGGCGTCCCCGTCATTTTGCGCCCTAGGCAACCGCCAATGTCGCCTATGCCATGGGTCTTAAATTTACATTAACTGATATAATGTTAATATACCAACCCACTAAAGTAATAAAATCTGTTTTGTAGCTTTATAATACATTAAAAACCACCAAAAACATAGGTGGAACAGAGAGAGTCATATGTATAATCAAAGCTCATAACACATTGTGTTTCTATAAGCTGAGGTACATGCTAATATATAAAAGTGTCTGACAGTGTCATGCACACAAATGCAAAACACCATCATGGTAACATAGGACACTAAAATATTAAACTTCATAAGACCCTAATGTACATAACTGATAAGAAAGATGTTATTTCATTAAAAAAAAACATCAAATGTGAAGTGACACACGGAATGCCAATGTAATTTAACAGCATTTTACTTTAAAATTACATGAAATGTCCCATTAGATTTTTTAAATAATTTGTATTGTTAGTTTTTCACCATATATAGTAAACAAACTTACCGTTAACCAATTAAAAGGGGGTTTTATACCTTTGCATTTTTACAGTATTGTATCATTATAATTATGATCATTTTTACAGCGTAGGCTGTAGACTGCTAGCAGCTCTCTAGGTTTTGAAACCGAGCTCTGGTGTCCTGTTCAGGCATGGTCTACTGATTTACACTCTGCTCTACTTGGACAGGAATCAGCTGGATGTTGTTGATGTGCTGGAAGGACAGGTTCACACCATCTCCCTCCCCATCAATCTCAAGGCTGTGTTCCTGGTGGCTGAAGACCGCTGGCTTCTTGTTGAGAGCAAGACTGACAGGTGGCAATGAAGTTCATTCAATGAAATCACAAAGATTCCTTCATATTTTAGTTGCTCAGACTTTGAAAAGGGTGGTCTCCTTTTAGAGGTTATGTAAGTGCATTTTCTACAACTAAACGTTCAACTAAATGTGCTCCCCTCATGTGCAGGAAGTTCCTGTTGACGAAGCCCCTGCACATGGGCGCAGAGGACACGGGAGTGTGCCAGCTGCACGCCATCAGTGAAGACGCTGTTAGCACTGGCTTTGGCACCAGCTCAGGTGAACAACTCGTATTGCTTGTTAGCCACAACACCCAATCAGAAGTGACTCCAGTTGCGTCCAATCAGGGCCACTGAGAGCCCTTAACACTTGTCAGTCACCATCTGTCTCGCTTTGGCAAATGCGTCCATTTCACATATGCTTTGATTGACATGAAGCCTCAGGGAATCTGACAAGTCAGATTCGAGACTTCAGCACATGAACAAACTTGGTGTCATATAATGGTTTGCGTCGGAAATGCGTTCTCACACAGACGATCTATTTACTCATTTATGCTCATTGCACTCTACATTTTTACTCCAAGTGGGCACATTTTTACTTAGTTTTATTGATTAGTTTTATTTGTTAATGCTAATGTTAATTTGTTAAGGCCCCGATGTACTTCAAGCTAAATTAAAGAACGAATTGGTGTGATGTCATTTCGAACAAAATCAGGCTGAAACAAAAGTTTGTTTCAGGAGTTTGAAACGGCTTGCCAAAGTAAACTTTCTGGAAAAGTTCTCTCCGGCTGGTAAACACCTTTAAACTACCATAGAGATCTGCTGGGATGCAAAACCTGGAGGACTAATTCGCCAGTGGTTCCTTGAGATTGTCCTAATGGGGTTTTTCAATTTGAGTAAAACAAGGTCTTGTGGTGAACATAACGTGACGAAACTTGGACGTTTTGTTCTACAAACGTAAACTGCACACACTCACACCCCAAACATTCGCATCTATTTACTTAATAGATGCATATGTTTTTTTTATTTTTTTTTGTTTTTTTTATAAACATAGCTTCAAAATTTTTGATTTCGATATGGGTGTGTGTAATTTAGAGCAAAACGTCCAAGTTTAGTCGTGTTATGTTCACCACAGACCTTATTTCACTCAAATGGCATTAATGTATAATAATGCAATGGGGGAATATTTGTGTGAAAATGATTTTAAATATATCTTGTGAATAAGCATATTCGTCTAAAATAATTCTGTATTTTCAGCTTCAGAATCATGAATATTTTTATTCTGGTGTCACCATTGTCCCGTGCATTGGGTTTCCAAGCCTATTCATTTACACCCCCAATGCAAAACCAAATTTAGCATTTTAATCAATTCAACGGTACATTTTTTGTCAACCTTTTATCATATGTCTTGGGGTATCATAATAATAATCGTATCTTGAGTTCAGTATCGTGATATGTATCGAATCGTGACATGAGGGTATCGTTACACCCCTACTATATACTGTTACACCCCTATTATTTAGCATTCCTGGCTTGGCTAATTTGAAAGCAGAGTCACGTATCCTACTGCATTTCGGGGTCTGATGGATGACGCCAGTGAGTCCTGCACGCCTCATTTGATAGAAAGTAATGCCAGTTTGTTTTTGAAGGCCTAAAATTGCTGGTGAAATTAATCGTTGCCCCTTTGTTTATAAGGCATGAAAACAGCTCTATCTTCTGATGAACTGCCCCTAGTCATTCCTCCTTCAGCAACGTATCATTTTCTGGAGCGTGAAGAGCAGAAAGACGCTTAATAACTCATAGTGTGAGTTATTGAGATGAATGTCTCTGTCATAAAGATAGAGTAATGCCTGTACTTAGTGGGCATCGGACATCTAAAGTATCAGACACGCTTCAGCGTTTGCTCTGAAAAATGTTTTTGATGACATCAAACGTTCCCATCAGCAGAATTGGGGTCTTAATCAAATCAAGAGTGACAGAATGTCTCTAGAAGGTCTGAATAATGACCAATTAAACTGGGGTATAAAGATGTGACAAATGTAGAGTCATGGTAGAAATGCTCTGAAACCTTTTATGGGTTTAGTGGCGAGGACACGTTATCATCTCTGTGGGAAGTCATTTTAGAGTGATGATCTGACTGTCTTTGTGCTTCAGGGATGGAAAGCACTGCCCCTCAGGAGGTGTCGAGTGAGCAGCTGCCCAATGAGAACCTCAGCACTGCCCTGGGGCAGAAGATTGCCTCTCCCAACCGCATCCTCTGTGACACCAACACCTATGCTAATGTTATTGTGGGATTCCCAGATCTCATGGTGGGTGACAATTATAACATACCCTGTAGTAAAATACACAGCTGGATTCTATAGATCAATGTACAATTTTTTTTTTTTTTTTTTTCGTTCATTCAGAAATTGAAAACCAGTCCATTATAAAAGAAGATATTCATGTATTAACATGAATATCTTATTTTAGAATGGACTGGTTTTCAATTTCTGAGTTAAAACATATTTTTATATTTTTTGGGGGGATGGGAGGGCATAATTGGATGATGCAGCTGTTTTGAAAAAAAAATATTTGTCTTAAAAGAAAACCTTATTAATTAGTTTGTGATTGATCATTTTGCAATTTTTTTGGCAATGCATATTAATGTAGAATTTTACATTTTTAATTGAGCCTTAAAATTGAGCCAGATGTCTTAAATGTAATGGTATTAACATCATTTACATTATTATTATCTTATAAGTCACCTAATATTTTTGCATATGTTATTTTCTGACAGTGATATTCATATAATATTCATGATTCTCTTATAATAATAATAATAATAATACAGTGGCCAAAAGTGATGTCTTCTCCCTTTATTTAAATATTATTAAACACTTGAACAAACACAATATTAATGACTGACTATGTTGTAGTAAGGTTTTTTTGGTTGTTTGTTTCAGAGTAAAATAAAACCTTTAACTGTAGTTTGCCTTTTTTGTCAAATAATTTTGTCAGATAAATACCTAAAACAAATTTTGTGTTTTGTTTTTCCTTCGTTTTTAAAATATGAAAATAAAATATCTATAATATTTTCCTCATATTTTTATCATTTAATCGATCTATATATATATATATATATATATATATATATATATATATATATATATATATATATATATATATATATATATCTCAACAATATTTATGATTAATTTCTTTAATTGATGGTTACACAAAATAATTTTTTTAGAGTCAACAGGTTAATGTTATTATTTTTACTTTTCATTATCATGGATATAACCTATATAACCTGTTTTGTATTGTGTTTCCACAGTCCCCAAACGAGGTGTACAGCTTTAAGAGATCTTCGCCCATAACAGAGGGTCGAGGGCCTGATATGTTTTTTGGGTCAAATAAGCGAACAGGGCCCCCAAAGAGGGTGAACTGTGTCTGTCTGTTAGATGCCAATCAAGTGGTACGAGCGCTGCCTCCTACACAAGTCCCACTGACCGAGGTCTACCCTAAAGGTAAAGCATTGACACCTTCAAATGCACATATCATATAAAAATAGATATGCAATATTGGCTTTTTACTCATGATACTGATGGTATGGATTCACCAACAGATGTCACACCACCCATGGCGGCTGCTTACCTGGAAGTGACAGACCTGAACTCTAAGAAGCTCAAATACATTCCAGTCCCAAGGTACAGAGTAAGACTCCTTTCATGAAACTGTAGCTCCCTCTTCTGTTCAGCTGATTAGACACTGGGCACATTAAAGTGACACAGTTTGCATATGCAATGCATATTGTTAAGTAGGAATTTTGAATTTCTTTAAATCAAAACCTTTCCCAAGTATAAATGTTAAATGATGTAATGGTATTAACGTCATTTATGTTATTATATTATTATGTTTTAAGTAGTGTTGAATATTTTTGCCTAAATTATTTCCTCACAGTGAAACCAGAAGCAGTCTATATAGCAATATAGGGAATTATGTAATGCAAATTGCATTAAGCATATATATATATTTTTTTACCTAATTTTGCAGCAGATCATTGGCCTCAATATGGGGCAGTCATGGCCTAGTGGTTAGGGAGTTGGACTGGTAACCCAAAGGTTGCTGGTTCGATTCCAGAACTGGTGGGAAATGACTGAGGTGCCCTTGAGCAAGGCACCTAACCCCTAATCGCTCCCCGGGCGCCACACAAAGGCTGCCCGCTGCTCTGGGTGTGCATCCACGTTTGCAGTGTGTGTGTGTTAACTACTCACTACTCTGCTCCTAATGTGTGTGCATTAACTTGGATGGGTTAAATGCAGAGGTCAAATTCCAAGTATGGGTTACCATACTTGGCCGTCACGTGTCACTTTCACTTTCACTTTCACTCAAGGTTCTCAACTCTGGCCCTCGAGGTCCTCTGTCCTGCAGAGTTTTGTTCCAACCCTTATCAAACAGACCTGAACAAGCTAATCAATATCTTCAGGATTACTAGAAAGGTACAGGCAGTTGAGTTTGATCAAGGATGGAGTTCTGCAGGAAAGTGGACCTCAAGGACCTCCTGTATTATAGCCCTAATATGGTGATCCTGATGACTTAATGTTTAATTTTATTTTTGTTGTCTTAAAATGTCTTTAAAAAAGCTTACATTTAGCTTCAGGAAAGCCTGCGTAAGGGAATGGCAAGTCTTCCAGTGGTTGTGATCAGTGTCTATCATGCTGATGTGTTCAGGAGCAGCTCGGTGTCTCCTTACACTGTGTGGATCTCAAAGATCTCAGACACAGATGTGGTGATGGCTCCTCTGGGCTCTGGCGGGGTGGTGACTGTCGACATGGGAGGCTACGTTAGAGTCTGGGAAACCGGCCTCGACAACCTGCAGCGCTCTCTGCTGGAGTGGAGGAACATGATCGGATCAGAGGATGGCAGGCCAATCCAGGTAGGACCTTTAGGGAGAATCTCACAAAACATTAGAAAGGTACAAATGTCTGGGTCATATTTCACCCCAAAATCATAAAAAAAAATAAATATAATTGTCAGTAATGCAGTCTATTTTAGGAGCATTAAGACTCTTGCATTGTGACATATTTTATTGCTGTGGTATGTCCATATTTTTTTATATATTTTGTTTTGTTTGAAAAAACCTGTTTGAAGTCAATTCAGCATGTTTTTGTTTGTTGTTTTGTTTGTTTATTTTTTTTTTTTCTGTTTACAGTTTTATTTTGTCTTGTTTTGCTTTGTGTTTTGTTTAGTTTTTGTCTTTTTTGTCTTGCTTTCTTTTTGATGCCTCCTTTGCTGCAGGAATTGCTCTTTGATTTCTGAACTCTCTTATTAGTCCCAAACATTTTGGGCTTTGGCAGTTTAAAATGGGCAGTTCTCTCTCTTACCACATGGTGGCGGACTTCGATAAGACATTTCCTGTACTTATTTTTATAAGGCTGGTTGTAAAATTGCTAAACAAAAATAAATGTTTTTTAGCATTGTGCAATAAGATATTAAGAAGATATTAATTTTATATCCAAATTTATCCATTTTATGTTTTTGTTTTTTATCAGACTATACATCTTGATGCACATAACTCAACGGTTTTGCTTGATGAGATATTTATATGCAGGTTCTGTTTTTGAGTATTTTTATTTTATGTTGCCTTTTGTTCTCTCCACTTTAACAGTTAGGTTATTTTGCTGTTCTGCTAATTTTGAGAATATATATTTGGAGTATTTTCAGTGGAAGCCTCCTTCATGGCAGAGCTCCAATGCTCCGCTATGTGACACTCAGATAGTGAGTAAATACATTTTTATAGACAGTGGAGTAAATACATCCAGTCAGAGGAGATAAGGACACACTATGGAGAGAACTGACCTAAAGTATCGTCTATTTATATCATTCACAGTTGGACATATCATAAATAAGAGGCAAAATATATATGACAACATTGGTTTGGTAGACACTGTTTGTTTATTGGTTGTTCTACATGACACATCTGTTGACTGAGGGTTACTAAAAATGACCAGACATTAATATGTGGTCTCCTTTTTTCCCCCCATCAACAATAGCACCAAACAGCTTAATCTGTTGCCGTCCTTGGATGTTGTTTATGCCAATAAGAATCAAAAATGTCTTTGAAAGTGCTTCTGAAATAACTGCTGGATTCAATATACACAGAAACACTATTTAGCAGAGAACATATTTAAATGATGGAGTGAATACTACATCATTTAAATGTGTCTGTCTCACTCTCAAAACATTGTGGGCTGCAGTGTAACACATTACAAGTAACGTGAGTTATGTAATCCGATTACTTTTTTTTTTTTTTTTAAATAACTAGTAAAGTGACACATTACTTTTAAACTAAATATCTGAGTAACTTTTTCAAATAAGTAACACAAGTTACTTTGTTTTCCCATTTATTGACTGACTCCTCTCCTGTGTAGAGGTGTTGTGTGAAACATGATGTTAGTTCTAGACTAAATGTGAGCAGCCATTTACTCATCTCATTTGCACAGAAACAGATTCAGATTTCCTTAAAAATTTATAAAAACTGTGAAATGTAAACTTGGAGTAGTACGGCAAATAATTAAAATGTTAAATAACTCAAATATACTTTATGAATGTAATCTCACTTTACCTTTGCCGCTGACCTTCGATGATCCAATTAACATCACATTTGTGATGCTGTGTTGCTTTTCTTGTTGTTTTTAGTAGTGTTGAGTGTTGAAATTTCTTTCATGCTCGAAAAGTTTGAGTTGTGCCGTCGGGAATTTGCATTTCCTTCAGCCTGAGGTTTATTTGTTTCACTTTTGGTGTGAAAGGGCCTTTACGTTTCCCAAAATTGGAACTATTTTTGTTTAAAAAAAAGCAAGCAAGCCCAGCCCAGGTGAGGAAAACTAATGCAAAAGTAACATAACTCATTACTTTTCCATAAAAAGTAACTAACACAATTAGTTACTTTTTTGGGAGTAACGCAATATTGTAATGCATTACTTTTAAAAGTAACTTTCCCCCACACTGGCTTGGCTGAATGTGTCCTAAATATCAAAATCTTAATATTGACCAGTTTGGTATGCGAATGATGTGTCTGTGTGGAGTGTTTGTCTGAAAGTTCACACACTTCCTGTTCTTCCACACAGGTACACAAAGAGCCTCTTAACCGTCAGGCTCTTTCTCTCACACTGGCTCTCTTTGAGCCTCCTTATTTTTACATCAAATATTTGCCCAAATGGTCACGATCTTGACCTTTCTTTGCAGCTCTCTGAATGGCGTGTGTGAGTTTGTTCAGTTGGATATCGCTCATGTGAGAGTCCTCACTGGTTTGCCCTTGGTTGCCCCACTGAAGGAGGGAGATATATAGTTTACAAACAGAGGAAAGAAAAGCATGGTGTTTCATAAGGGTTTATCATGAAGCTCAAGACTGTGTTATCTTGCTGTTGGTCTGGGGTTTTCCTTAACCGTCTCAGAGCAGTGTCTTAGATCCACCCTTCACCCCACCTCAGTCTTCACATCACAAACAAACACATTCTCTCCATCACGCTTCTTCTTGCCCCGTACATACAGTCGACAGAGCCCACCTGTATGGGAAAACAAATTCTGTTCGGTTCTGTGGGGGAAATTAGGTGAGATTTCTGATAGATTCGGCCACTTTAATTTACTCTGAACAGACTGAACAGACTTTAAAGGAATAGTTCACTAAAAAATGAAAATTCTGTCATCATTTACTCACAATCAAGTTGTTCCAAACCTGTATGAATTTTTTCTTCCGTTAAACACAAAAGAAGATATTTTGCCGAAGATAGATATATATATATATATATATATATATACACCATAGAAGATATATGGACAAAAAAATACTATGGAAGTCAATGGGGTTCATCAACTGTTTGGTTACCGACATTCTTCAAAATATCTTCTTTTGTGAAAGAAATTCATGTAGGTTTTAAACAACTTGGGGGTGAGTAAATGATGAAAGAATTTGAAGTGAACTATTCCTTTAAGTTATTGTATACTTCAAATAGAGCAAAATAATAATAATAATAAAAAAAATCCATTTTACCAGTCACTTAAATAAAATAAGCTTAAAGAGTGCATCTAAACGTGTATTTCTGCATGATTTTGCTGATTTAAAAAAAAAAAAATTAAATAATCAAGTGTAAAATAAATGATGTAACATCCATAAGTGAGATGCATGTCAATCGCTTTGTTTCACCACAATACAGCAGAACTGAAACCATTTCAAGTATTGCCTGACATTTTAGAGTTGATGTTTTAACATAAATTCAGCATAGCTGGTTTGATGACAATTGATAAAGTATATATTGATATTTCTATAAATTAATACTATTGGATACTACCACGTCATCTGTTGTGGTTTTCGTATAGACTACTGGAAAAGCAACCTATTAGCCCAAAGTTGCTGAATAATTGTACCTGAAATAAAGTCTGCTAAATAAAGTCTGGCACTGATACAGTTTACATGTAATACACAATCTCTTTTCATCTTGTTGTTGAATTGCTTGCAGTCTATTTTTAACTTCTTTTTTTAAATTGTCTGTGGAAAAAAATCTATGACTTTTATTGACTGTGGAACCATGAATATGCAAATTAGTCGGACTCAATGATCCACTCGGTCACAATGACAAGTGGAAATATTGGATTAATTCAACCATATACTGTATGTTTGAACCAGAAACTGATTCAGAAGAGTGAAGAGCGAATACAGATTATGCAAATCCACTCACTCATACAGGCTCGTCTACAAGTGGATGTATGAGAATGGTAATGCGTTTTATGTATCGCTCTCTACAACGTAGGACACACAACAGTAATTAATATGATTAGCCTTTTACTTGACTACATTATCAAACAGCTAATAATGTGTTGCTAATGTTACACAAACCATGTTCCCATTCACTAACTCAGAGTCAGACATCTTGGACAGATGCCTTCTAACAATCTGCATTCTTAGAAACGCTTTGAACATCATAGAAAGCCCCGTCCTGCACGTTTACTGGATTGGTCATGTTTGTAACAGTAGGAAACCGCTTTTTTGAGACTATCTTTAGTAATCTGCAGTTTTAAGGGGAAAAAATACTCAGCAATAGTGTTGACTGATGAATTTTCAAATGGTTTGTCTTAAAGCAAATGAAAAACACCACATAGACATATAAACAACATTAAAAACTTGATTTTCATCACTTTAACATAATTTGCTACATATATTTATATATTTAAAAAGTTTAAATATTAATACATTATTCAATTACACATACATTGTTTTATTAATTTAAATTAGGGCTGTCAAAAGATTAATCGCGATTAATCGCATCCAAAATAAAAGTTTGTTTTTAATAATATATGTGTGTGTACTGTGTATAATTAAATTTGTATATATAAATACACACACATGCATGTATATATTTAAGAAAACTGTGTTATTTATATATAAAAAATATATATATAATATAAACTATATAAATATATATACAGTATATGTATGCAAATATTTCTTAAATATATACATGCATGTGTGTGTATTTATATATACAAAATAATTATACACAGTACACACACATATATTATGTAAACACAAACTTTTATTTTGGATGCGATTAATCTTTTGACAGCCCTAATTTAAATTTAGCACAAGCAGCCTTCAGTTCTAAATTGAGTTCTTATTTTAGCAAGTCATATTTGAACTTTTATTAAATTGCTTTAAACCATTTCAGAAATTTCTCTTAATTTTCTCTATAGAAATGAACGTGTAATATTGTAACCAGGATTTGCTTCTCCTCACTCTAATTCACTGTTGCTGACTTTAGCTGTTCCACAAACATATATGATACACTGAGGGCATCCTGTAGCAGCTGTGGGTGTATTAGACAAGCAGGACGTCCTGGATTAGAGGAGCAACAGCGACTTTCTCACGCTGACTTGATGCGGTTTGCCGTTGGGCTCGTTCTGCTGTCTGATGCTCTCAAGCAAATGTTGATCAAACCCCCAGTTTGAGGGTCAAACCTCCAGATAAACGAAACAGAACAGTGCACTGAATGAGTGTTAATGCGTGTTTATTCAGATGACACTGGTTCTGGCCTGCAACTTTCTTGTAATTTATGTTTCTTGGTCTCGACATCTAATCAGTGTTATATGATGTTCTTACTGTGTTTATCGTGAACATTCATCCTGGGTGACTCCAGGATTTTTATTTCGGTCCGGGCCTGGAAGATTTTCAGAGCTAAAGCTGTTCTTTCATGTATTTGGCCTGGTCTTCAAATATGAGATCTTCTCTGTTAAAACTGTTACTGTAGAGAGTGATGGAAACATTCCCAGTCTCCAGCTGGCAGAGAGTCTTCTCTTCTAGGATCTGTGCCATCTCCTCATTCTCTCAGTCTGTCCACCGTCTCATTCCCTTTCTTCATTTTGTTACTCCTCCCTCAGGTCCTTTATTTCTCCCTCCATCACAGTGCTCATATTTTCTGCTCTCTCACACTGTTTCAATCGTCTGTGTGTCACGGCCTCAGTCGGAGGCCTATTGTGCAGCATTCCTGTTCCCAGACGGAGTGATCACTCAGTGAGTTAGCTAGTGTTGCCCCCCCCCCCATTCTCTTTACACGGGTTACGAGAAGCCCTCTGACAGTGATGCGGTTTCTCCTGCTGATGTGGCGGCCGTCACACATCCAAACATAATCAAAGGGCTGATGCTGGCAACATCATGGCTTTCAGTTACATTACATTACTACGATGTGAAACATCACATTCCTCTGAGCTTGTTGATTGAAAGCACATTGTAAACATCAGGCAGGATACACTCATTACATGAATTTGATTGAACTCATTGTCTGTGGAGCACAACAGTCACCGCCCACTTTTTCATCAGCTTTGATTCTATTACGAAAGTATTTTTCCCATCATTTTCTTCATAGGCCTCTAAAAACTTTGGTCCTTGGTAAAGACTGAGCATTAAGTGTAAATTTCATATATTCATAATTGAAAATTCTGTCATCATTTATTCACCCTCAAGTTGTTCCAAACCTGTATGAGTTTCTTTTGTCTGTTGAACACAAAAGAAGATATTTTGAAGAACGTTGATAACCAGACAGTTGACGGTACCCATTGACTTCCATAGATTTTTTTTTCAATGGCTACCACCAACTGTCTGGTTTCTAACGTTCTTCAAAATACAGACAAAAGAAACTCATACAGGTTTGGAACAACATAAGTGTGAGTAAATTATGACAGAATTTTCCTTTTTGGGTGTATTAACCTTCTAAGTGTAAAATGCATTAGTGTGAAAGTGTTCAATTCATATATTTGTAAAATGCATATATGTATAAAAGTGTCAAATGTGTATATATATGGCCAGATTTACTAACAGCTTATGCCAGCGCAAACACTCTTTTGGCTTTACTGTCAGGAAAAATGAACACTGAAAAAGGTTATTTTTGCAGCTGATCTTATTGCTTATGCATTTGAAGGAGTTTCCCTTTCAAGCACAATACTTATGGGAGGAGAGTATTTAAATGAATCATGCAAGGTGATTTACTAAGGTTTGCGCTGGGCAATTTACTGCTATTTGCGCCATTATTTAACGCCTGAAAAGCATGTTTTAACCCAGACGCTAAATTGCGCTGCTCTTGGTAGATTGTGTTGGTCATTATGGAAATGATCCGGCCGCATCTGTGTTCTTTAATTTGCATATTGTCAGTAGATCACGAGCAGAACTCCCATCTGCGCTTTTATGAAATTGCGCCCTCACGCTTATTTGCCCTGTTTAGTAAACCTGGCCCTTAGTCTAAAATTCATAGATTTGTCAAATGCATATATTTATGAAAGTGTAAAATGTGTATATTTAGTGTAAAATTCATATATTTAGTGTAAAAGCGTAAAATGCACATATTTACTGTAGAATTTCTATATTTAGTTTATTGCAGGCTATATAAGTTTAGTTTTATGAAGGAGAATATGTGACCATCTGTTCACACCTTGTCTACAAAATCATGTTGCTACAGATAAACCGAACCACAGCTCCTTAACCTTTTGAAAGAGTTTATTATGACTTCATACCAAGCTGTCAATCATTTTGCCCCAATATCTGAGAACAGCACATCACAACTTTCCATAATTAAATGTCCTGGATTAAAGTGAATGTCTGGGGGTTTTTTTCACTCTTATGTCAGAGATCTGGAATTTTGTTTTTGTACCTGTACAGCGTGTATGTATATACGATATATTTGTCTAGGCAATGAGGTCCTGTCCACTAAATTGGATGTACATCATTCTGACCACACATGACGGTCGTGACAGTCATGCGAGGAATGTGTGAGCCTGACGTCAGCGCCGCTCACTGATCCTGCTCCATACATGTCCGTCTGTCTGCATGTATGGATGTATTTAGAAAGTGATCAGTGCAGCAGATGTGTGCAATATCAGTGATGCAGAATATAGATATGATGTGTGTCAGATGGGAAATGAGTGGACGCTTTGACTCACCCCTTACACACACATCACTAACCATACAGTCATGACGAGAGAGACCGCAGCTGAAAACATCCATCATATAATACTGTCTCAAACCTGATACAGTGTTAGTTAGATACTATTAAAGACTAACCTAATACGTTATTAGTAAAAAAAAAAAAAATTATATTAATTATTAATTAATTATTAATTAATAAATCCGCCCAGTCTGGCAACACTGACTGTTTTTTGCATAATATATATTAGGGAAGTATTTGATTTCATCCCTTGCTTCGTTCCTGAATGAATCAGCCATTTGAACAAATCGTTTGAATCGCTCACTTGACTTCACCTACTGCCGGTTTTAGTTTCATATTTGGAGTATTCATTTTTTAATCATTTCATATTTCAATATTAAATTGAACAAAAAAAACAAAAACAAAAAAACATGAATATTCATTTAAAAACCATTAATCTCACAGCATTATTTATGCAATTCTAATTGTTGTGTAAATGCTTTAATGAGTTGCATAATACAGTATACCTAAATGCCACTTAAGATGTTTTTTCTCATGTAACAATAATGAAACAATAACTTGAAACTATCTTTTGGGGGTAATTTCTCAGCCCAAAAATGAGCCTTTTTGATCCACTTCAAATGTTGACTACTGTATATATATGTAAATACTGGAGCAAAGTTATTTGTTCAGGGAAGGAGGAGGCGGGAACCCGCGAACGTTCAAACACACTTTAATCATATAAAGTAAACAAACAGCAAAACGAAAGTCAAGCGGGCGCCCCGTACAGACGACTGCTGCATATAAACATAATAACATAAACAAAACACAACGTCCAGGCCTGGTCCTCTCTCATCCTTCACTTTCATCACTCCTCCTTTTATCCATCCGGAGCTCCTCCGTGAGACACTCGAGACTGGTGTGACGCACAGATGACACTCATTAGCAATTACGCTACCGGCCTCGCTCTGTTCCCAAAGCTCTCTGCCCCGCCCTGCTTGACACATATATATTTTTACTCTTTCTAATTTTACTGTCATGACATTTAATGCTAACTAAGGCCTATAGAGTCTGAGATGTAGCTCCTGGGAAGATTGGCAACTGTCTTGAATGTTTTTTTTTTCTACTTGTGAAGTATTGTCCTCGCTGTACAATGATGTTTGGAAATGGCCTTGTAACCCTTCCTAGATTGATAGACAGCAACAATTGCTTCTCTAAGATCATTGCTAATGTTTTTCCTCCTTGGCGTTGTGTTAACACACACCTGGATGCTCTACAACTGTGAACTGCCAAAACGTCTGTTTTTATAGAAGTGGTTACACTTGCTGATGATCAGTTAATCAAAGATATTTGATTAACAGTGACTGAATGCTACTTACTCTCTTAATTCCTATGGAAACAGTAAGTGTGTTCTTCACACATGGATACTCCATTTTGGCCTAGTTTTTGTTGAATAAACTATGACGGTTTAATATGTCTTATGTTGTTGTTCATCTGAGGTTGTATTTACCTAATTTTAAGATCTGCCAAAGACCAGATGTAACCATAAAATTCAAAAGGGTGTTCTTTATTTTTCACATGACTATATATATATATATATATATATATATATATATATATATATATATATATATATATATATACATACTGTAAAAACATTCAAATTGTGAAATACTATTACTTTTTGAAATATCTGTTTTCTTTTTTAATATATTTTAAAATGTAATTTATTCAGCATCATTACTCCAGTCTTCAGTCACATGATCCTTCAGAAATCATTATATGCTGATTTGGTGCTTAAAAAAAACATTTCTTAAAATTCATGTTTAAAACATTGTGCTGCTTAATATTTTTTATATACATTTTAGGGTATTTGACTTTAATATATATAATATATAATTTTTTTTTTTTTTTTAAGAAATTAATACTTCTATTCAGCAAAGATACATTGATCAAAATTTACAGTAAAATACCCTAAAATGTATATAAAAAATATTAAGCAGCACAATGTTTTAAACATGAATTTTAAGAAATGTTTCTTAAGCACCAAATCAGCATATAATGATTTCTGAAGGATCATGATTTCTGAAGGAAATCATGATCTTAAAATTATGATCTTAAAATTTGGCAGATCTTAAAATTAGGTAAATACAACCTCAGATGAACAACAACATAAGACATATTAAATCGTGTCATAGTTTATTCAACAAAAACTAGGCCAAAATGGAGTATCCATGTGTGAAGCACACACTTACTGTTTCCATAGGAATTAAGAGGGTAAGTAGCAGTCAGTCACTGCTAATGATTTTTGCAAGAATTTACAAAAAATGCACAATAATTGCACAAATAAATATAAAGTTTGAATGGAGTTTGAATCAGAAGTTGTTCAGGTTGTTCTGCAAACGAATAATACTCAGTGTTAAAGGTTTAGAGTGTCTGCAGAATGTTAAGATTAGAAGTGTAGATCACCATGTTAAGTGTAGAAGTGTGTGATATGCATGTGTTTGTGTACAGTATAATGTATCTGGAGCTGGTCATGTGATCGAGGGGCACATCTTGACGCTGGTGCCTCTGTGTCATCTATGTAACAGACCATGTCATCGCTTCAGTCTGACCAGGGCCAATTTGACTAGTGTTTAATGTAGGAATTTAATCAGCTCAGCAAATGCCACAGGTTTCTTTACATGAATTTACAAGATGATTTTACTGCTTTGACATTTATCTGTTGACATTTTGTGACATCAACATTTAAAGGGCCATCTCTTCCTCTTCTGCTTTGAATTTGAATTAATCTCATGTCCGAGCCAAAAGTGTTGCTCTGTTCGCCCCTGAACAGTTATATCATATTCTTGATCTACTGTACAACAGTTCTTCTGATATCAGCTTCTTGTGGTATATATGCAGGGTGTGTAAAGCAAAACTGTGAAACCCTTGAGACCAAGTAAAAGCTCAGCGCTGATGTAATGAAGGGGTTTGTGGGTTTGGTGGGCCTCCTGTGGTCAGCAGCCAGTACAGCGAGTCTGACTGCATTGTCCTGCTCTCTGTGTGGGTCTGCGAGGGAACACAGCCTGGGACATTTCATTTCAGAGACAACCTCAAAACACGGGCATTCCTCACATTCCAGCCCGGGCTCCTGCTCTGCCCACTGGGATGCTATAAGGCCAGCGAGGCACTCATCCTAGACATGGCCAGTACCTCTGTCTTGAGACTGAGGAGTCAGGACTCATTCCATCCACTTCAGAACACAAGACTTGTTTCAGATTTCATGTGAATGACTATAAGGAAGTCTATAAGGAAGGGAATGAACTATATAAGTACAGTTGCCAAAACTTTATGGTAAAACATTATGTCCAGTTCTGTTTGCATGTGTGAAAGTGTGTACTTATTGAAGTTTGCTTAGACGTGTGAGCATTTGTTTTATATTCACCGTGGTTGCTAGCAAAATTTGTCCTACATAAATACACATTAAATTGGATAAAAGGCTTAATTTAGAGGTGTGCCCCACTTCTGCATCTCCAGTTAGCTATGATGACCCATTTACTTTAGGCTTGTTACGTCAAGATTGTTCCATAATTTAAGTCTTCTGTACATATAGTGACCTGCTGCACACTTTCTTCTTACTTCAGCCACACTTAAATCATGTAAGAATGTCTTTGCGTTGTGTAACAAAATATTATATAGTGTCATTTATGTTAAAGAAATGTAGTAAATTGCATTGTACAGATTTTTATATACACTGTACATAAAAAATGAAGACATTTTGGATCATAATGACAGTTAATGTGATTCTCTACACCCATAGTTGCTCTGCTAAGACACCTGTGTGAACTTGAGGAGAACTGACTAAGTCTTAATCAGCTTCCTAGTTCATTAGTCTGAGCACTGATCAGGGAGTCGGCCATCTCAATCACAAAATCCTTTCAGGGCACTGAAACATTCGCTCCCTAAAAAGTCCCACAGTGCACTGTGAAAACCAGGGAGCATCAATGCTCACTATGTTCCCCTACCGGAAATTCACGACTTAGGGAGCTGATTGAGACACACATATATGCACTTAAACCATATTGTCTCAAATTGGTCGTTGAACCATGTTGGTTAATGATGTCACGCACGTGGTGGAGTAATAATTTATTTTAATTAATCTGTTTGAGTTCGAAACAATGCTAAATGTTTTGCTATAAATTACAGACATGGCATCTGAGGACTATTTCTGATTTTTTTTATTTTGCTTTATTTCCAGATTTAATCATAGGTTTGTTCTTACGTATTAGAGCACGTATGCACATGCGCACTCTTCAAAAATGACGCTTTAAATCTCGTAAATCAGTGGTTCCCAAACCTGTCCTGGAGGACCACCAACACTGCACGTTTTCTTTGTCTCCCTACTCAAACACACCTGATTCAACTCATCAGCTCATTAACCCATGTGATAATGAGCTGATGAGTTGAACCAGGTATGTTTGATTAGGGAGACAAAGAAAACGTGCAATGTTGGTGGTCCTCCAGGACAGGTTTGGGAACCACTGTCGTAAATGACATTTGTATGTATTCTAAATAAAAGATACAGATTGTACTGAATGTCAGCTTGCTTATTTGGCTCAAGATAAGGATTTCCACATGTCATGCAAACAAGAAACTATGCTTCTAACCACAGGTCGAGAGCTGTCGTTCCAAACACACAACTTTGCGATGCTGTTTGCGAATGTTCGTTAGATATGTTTTCTGGAAACACAGACTCATTGAACGATGCTTATAGTGACGGAACTTGCAACCATATGGCTAACAATGCTTTTGGGAAACACACTGCTGTCTGTCTGCCCTAATGCCTGCTGACCTGTCTGTCTGTCTGTCTTGTCTGTGTATCTTTCTATATGATAGAAAGTATATGATTGTTTTTCTATATGTCTATCTATCTATAGATCTGTCTGTCTGTCTTTTTGTCTGTGTATCTTTCTGATTTTCAAAACTGTCTGTCTGTCCAGCCCGTTCTCATCCCAAGGCGTCATATACTGACGCTTTTGACATTTCGTCTACATCGAACGCACATGGCACCCTTTAGCGTCAATATGAGATGCAGATCGATATGGGCCGGAAGGCGCCTCCTAGCGGTCTAACCCTAACCCTACCCCAGACCTAAACCTACCCATAACCGAACAAAGCTCTGTGCGTGTCATATTGACGCTAAAGGGTGCCATGTGCGTTCGATGTAGACGAAATGTCAAAAGCGTCAGTATATGACGCCCTAGGATGAGAATGCTTTGGTCTGTCTGTCTGTCTGTCTGTCTGTCTGGCCTAATGTCTGCTGACCTGTCTGTCTGTCTGTCTTGTCTGTGTATATGTCTGTTTTTCTATGTCTGTCTGTCTATCTATATATCTGTCTGTCTGCCCACCTGCCTGTCTGTCTTTTTGTCTGTGTATCTTTCTGATTTTCAAAACTGTCTGTCTGTGTCTGTCTACTGTTTTTAATCTGTAATGTCAGTAGGGTGTTGTGATAATGCTTGTGTGTCTCATCTTTGGGCTGTTAAATCCTGGCTAATCTGAAGCCACGTTGCACACACACACACACACACACACAGACACACACATAAATCTCCTTATCTGCTTACAGGACTGCCGCTAATCTTCCGTAGAGATGGGAAGCAATGTTTTTTTTCTTTTACATCAGTTTGGCAGTGTATATAGGGTGCACGTTTTTATACAGATATCTACAATGGCTTGTTATTTGTTGAAATGCATCTTGCTGGTGTGGCATTTATGTACATGTTATTGGCAAATCTCTAAGCCACGTTCATCATGAACATCTGTAAGCCATATCGCTTCCTAATACACACTCAGACACATTGTCTCTCTCTCTCACACACACACACACACACACACTTTGTTGTGAAATACTGAAAGCGCATGACCTCATATCAGATTAATTGTGTGTGTGTAGGTTTCAAAAGAGCCTTGAATATAATCTTACACTCACAGAAAAGTATCTGGACACCATATCTAGTGAATATTTAAACTGGAGGAATTTATTGTTATATTGGGCCAATTCCAGAATTGAAATGAAGATGCTGACTATTTAAAATGAAAACCTGACAGACATGTATTTAAAGGTGGATTTACAGGAATAATTTACTCAAAAATGAATGAAGGTCAAGTTACCTAATATTTTAAGTGACATTAAACTTCACACACAGTCCTCTCTATGATATAATTTCCTGTTTTATATCTATTTTTCTGTATGTTTCTGCACTATTTTTAATGAATAAATAATGAATTTACGAAATAATAATAAAAAAAAAACTCTATGCCATTCAGCCATACTCTGCAAAACCACTTTTGTTTTCCACCAAAGAAAATAAGGAAGTCAAACGCATTTGAAATGGCATGAGGGTGACTAATTCGTTTTTGGATTAAATATTTAAGAATTAAAGGTTAATTCATGCAGCATTAAAACTTTCACCCTGCATGACTGATTTAACCCACTCGGACACAAAGGGCAGATCTTTCCTCTAGCTTCCAAAATGGTCTGTTTATTTCAACTGTTCCTTTCCGTATGACTTGGCAAAAACATTTCTGTTCATTCCCTACATGTGTACTTCCTTTCAGTGTGGATTGTAAAACGGGAAGTGTCTTAATAAGCTCAGACTTCAAGTTCAGTGACCTTACGTGACCTTGCCCAGTCAAAGCATGCAGGAGCGTTGCATAATGAGAATTGCCTTTTATATTAACAGGAGGGAAAGGGACGTTTTGAAACACTAAGTGTCTGTTCTCTCACTGTCCAACATTAAAAGAGTCCAACTGTGCTGCTATCTCTCTCAAAGACACAATCACACTTCAAAGTGCTACGCTCACAAGTATGAAGCGTTCATGGGAGGTTCTAGCAGTTATGTTCAGACTGTATTTGCACACAGCAGGAGGCTGTAAAGGAGTGTGTGGAGGTCATGAGAAAGCCACAACCCTCCAGATGGGTGCGTGGGTATTAAAGAGAGGCCCAGTGCTTTATGATATTAATGGACTGTGTGAAGGAAGATAAGAAGAGGGAGAGAACGCCACTAAATGAATGTAGAAACCTGCTTCAGAGAGCTTCAAGTCAACATTAGGAGACAAATATGTCTACACACACAGATAACACTTCAAAATCGGTTGAGATATCCAGATATCCCCCCATGAACCATGAGACGAGGCCTTGCTTAAAAGCAGTGATGTCCCATGTGACAGTTATCCATTTATTTTGCATCTTTGTGCTCTGCTGAGATTTTTCTTTCCATAAAGACATGGAGCAGGGACCCCCGCCCCAATACAAAATATGTGAAACAGATCTACATATTATTATAGCCTTCAGTATTGATAGAAACCAACCACATTATGATAGTTATATTATGTTAAGGCAGTAAACTAGAACTATGCACGTTATTGTTGTTGCACATTGTCTGTATATTACTTTTCATTGTTAAAATTGAGATTTATGCATTTTTTTATCTCAGTTATTAAAATGGATTTGCAGAGTCCTCGTGCGTTTTATTTTTACTGTCGGATGGACAATTAAACATTTACCTCCTGAATATTAGCTTCAAGTTTACTAAAAATTAACATTTTAATTTTACTGTCAAATGGACAATTAAATATTTACCTGAACTTTAGCTATAGGTTTACTAAAACTTTACAATTATTTTATTTTTTACTGTGAGATGGACAATTAAGAATCAATCACTGAGGGTCCTTCTGAAAATATGAGGATATACACTCACCTAAAGGATTATTAGGAACACCTGTTCAATTTCTCATTAATGCAATTATCTAATCAACCAATCACTTGGCAGTTGCTTCAATGCATTTAGGGGTGTGGTCCTGGTCAAGACAATCTCCTGAACTCCAAACTGAATGTCAGAATGGGAAAGAAATGTGATTTAAGCAATTTTGAGCGTGGCATGGTTGTTGGTGCCAGACGGGCTGGTCTGAGTATTTCACAATCTGCTCAGTTACTGGGATTTTCACGCACAACCATTTTTAGGGTTTACAAAGAATGGTGTGAAAAGGGAAAAACATCCAGTATGCAGTGTCCTGTGGGCGAAAATGCCTTGTTGATGCTAGAGGTCAGAGGAGAATGGGCCGACTGATTCAAGCTGATAGAAGAGCAACTTTGACTGAAATAACCACTCGTTACAACCGAGGTATGCAGCAAAGCATTTGTGAAGCCACAACACGCACAACCATGAGGCGGGTGGGCTACAACAGCAGAAGACCCCACCGGGTACCACTCATCTCCACTACAAATAGGAAAAAGAGGCTACAATTTGCACAAGCTCACCAAAATTGGACAGTTGAAGACTGGAAAAATGTTGCCTGGTCTGATGAGTCTCGATTTCTGTTGAGACATTCAGATGGTAGAGTCAGAATTTGGCGTAAACAGAATGAGAACATGGATCCATCATGCCTTGTTACCACTGTGCAGGCTGGTGGTGGTGGTGTAATGGTGTGGGGGATGTTTTCTTGGCACACTTCAGGCCCCTTAGTGCCAATTGGGCATCGTTTAAATGCCACGGCCTACCTGAGCATTGTTTCTGACCATGTCCATCTCTTTATGACCACCATGTACCCATCCTCTGATGGCTACTTCCAGCAGGATAATGCACCATGTCACAAAGCTTGAATCATTTCAAATTGGTTTCTTGAACATGACAATGAGTTCACTGTACTAAAATGGCCCCCACAGTCACCAGATCTCAACCCTATAGAGCATCTTTGGGATGTGGTGGAACGGGAGCTTCGTTCCCTGGATGTGCATCCCACAAATCTCCATCAACTGCAAGATGCTATCCTATCAATATGGGCCAACATTTCTAAAGAATGCTTTCAGCACCTTGTTGAATCAATGCCACGTAGAATTAAGGCAGTTCTGAAGGCCAAAGGGGGTCAAACACAGTATTAGTATGGTGTTCCTAATAATCCTTTAGGTGAGTGTATAGCCTCGAAAACACGCAACAACATCTCTCTTTATAATCAGTAAAAAGCTGTCACTCATCTCAGTTCATCGCGATCTCACAAAGTTATGTTAAAATCAATGAAGGTCAGTGACTGCACAATGAATCTCTCATTATGTCCACATTTTGTTTGCTATAATGAGACGATTTACGAGCGTGCATGACTAAATCATCAAACACCTCTGATTGGCCATTGCATTCAAGAGATCAACGAACATGTCTGTGATTGGCTACCGATATTTCTGAAATTACTGATATCTCTCACCGCTGCAAAGACATGTTGTAAACATGTTCTCCAGAGTGCAAATACACACTGTAGCGTTTGCCAAATCTGTTTTGCCAATATGTCATATTGTTTCCCAATATGATTATAGTATCAACTGAGGGTCAAGTCAAGTCAAGTCACATTTATTTATATAGTGCTTTTTACAATACAGATTGTTTCAAACAGGAAAATAATGCAACAAAGTTGTTTCCAGAAGAAAATAGCATCACAGTCCAGCTTGAGTAAGCTCAGTGATGTTTCATTTTTGTTGTAAAAAAGTTATTAATTTAGTTCATTTATATATTTAGCTGCTCTGGAGAAAACCGTGATGTCATCGTCCAGCTCTGAGGGTGCCTAGCATTTGACTTTGTAATGTTTCTATCCATGTTTTAACAAAAAAATAATTTGTGATCAAACATTAATTGGTAGACCCCATAGGAGTCATGGACCCCTGGTTGAAGACGCTTGATTTAAAAAGTTTAAAACTGTCAGTCAACAAACTTTGCATTGTCAGTCAGTTTGTGACTTGTTTCCTGGCAGCTCGGCATGGGAATCAACATTCATTTTTCAAGCATAATACATTGTTTCCTGCAATTGTAATTCCAGAGTAAATGTTTATGGCACATTAAAAAGTCAGTGCAAGCACACATTTTTCTTTTGTATAGAACTCACTTGCTTTACAGTGTAAAGATGACTCTAGATGGGTAACTCTGTCTTGGATCTAATTTACCTCATAACATGATTGTATCCCAAATGCATTTTTTTTCCACTTGGTAACGAGATGAAGATCAAATAGGTGAATGTTCAGATATTATTGAAAGTGCTTTCTTTTTCAGATCACCATTCAGAGAGACAGTGGCCTAGATGTCAGCTCCCCCAAACATGGAAAGATTGACCCCAAAAATGCCCCTCATGTGGGGGGAAACCAGTGGGCTGGAGGCACAGGTACAGTCACTTCCCATCAAAGGTGATATTTAGGTCATAGGTCATATTTAAACCTATGTATATTAAAAAAAAATATATATATATATATATATATATATATATATATATATATGTATATAAAAAAATATAAAATATATGTATATAAAAGTAATATATATATACATATACACTCACCTAAAGGATTATTAGGAACACCTGTTCAATTTCTCATTAATGCAATTATCTAATCAACCAATCACATGGCAGTTGCTTCAATGCATTTAGGGGTGTGGTCCTGGTCAAGACAATCTCCTGAACTCCAAACTGAATGTCAGAATGGGAAAGAAATGTGATTTAAGCAATTTTGAGTGTGGCATGGTTGTTGGTGCCAGACGGGCCGGTCTGAGTATTTCACAATCTGCTCAGTTACTGGGATTTTCACACACAACCATTTCTAGGGTTTACAAAGAATGGTGTGAAAAGGGAAAAACATCCAGTATGCGGCAGTCCTGTGGGCGAAAATGCCTTGTTGATGCTAGAGGTCAGAGGAGAATGGGCCGACTGATTCAAGCTGATAGAAGAGCAACTTTGACTGAAATAACCACTCGTTACAACTGAGGTATGCAGCAATTTGTGAAGCCACAACACGCACAACCTTGAGGCGGATGGGCTACAACAGCAGAAGACCCCACCAGGTACCACTCATCTCCACTACAAATAGGAAAAAGAGGCTACAATTTGCACCAGCTCACCAAAATTGGACAGTTGAAGACTGGAAAAATGTTGCCTGGTCTGATGAGTCTCGATTTCTGTTGAGACATTCAGATGGTAGAGTCAGAATTTGGCGTAAACAGAATGAGAACATGGATCCATCATGCCTTGTTACCACTGTGCAGGCTGGTGGTGGTGGTGTAATGGTGTGGGGGATGTTTTCTTGGCACACTTTAGGCCCCTTAGTGCCAATTTGGCATTGTTTAAATGCCACGGCCTACCTGAGCATTGTTTCTGACCATGTCCATCCCTTTATGACCACCATGTACCCATCCTCTGATGGCTACTTCCAGCAGGATAATGCACCATGTCACAAAGCTTGAATCATTTCAAATTGGTTTCTTGAACATGACAATGAGTTCACTGTACTAAAATGGCCCCCACAGTCACCAGATCTCAACCCAATAGAGCATCTTTGGGCTGTGGTGGAATGGGAGCTTCGTGCCCTGGATGTGCATCCCACAAATCTCCATCAACTGCAAGATGCTATCCTATCAATATGGGCCAACATTTCTAAAGAATGCTTTCAGCACCTTGTTGAATCAATGCCACGTAGAATTAAGGCAGTTCTGAAGGCGAAAGGGGGTCAAACACAGTATTAGTATGGTGTTCCTAATAATCCTTTAGGTGAGTGTATATTTTTGGTCACACTTTATATTAGATGTATTTATCTACTATCTACTTACATTACATTAGGTACAATGTACTTACTGTTCATGTTTTGTAAATCACTTTTGCTGCTATTGAGGTGGGATATGGGTAAAGTAAATAACAGGTTTAGTGGTATGGTTAGGTTTAACTTTATATAATTTAAAGTATAAGGTATATAAGTTTTGTACAAAGGGACCCAGAGATTATACTTCGAACAGTAAGATTGATCTCATTAGCACTGTGATTAATAAAACTCACAAAGCTAAATATAAACGAGCAAATAGAGACACTACTGATGATATAAAAATATTGCAGTCAGAAGCAATAATAAAACAGAGACAAAATCAAATTTTTCAGACAGTGAATCATGCCAAAGTTGTCTGGGATCTAATAGTAAAGCCAAAAGGCATTTGTGGAGGTCATTTAAATATTAGAAGTATTTTTCCTAAATGCGGTGAAATTAGAATTCTATTACTCGGATCTAACCTTGACTTTCTGTGCATTAGTGAAACATGGCTCAATGATAGATGTTCCTGGATATAAGTGCTATAGAAAAGACAGAGTTGCTGGCAGAGGAGGGGGAGTATTGATTTATATTTAAGATTGTTTTAAGACCAAGGAAGCACAATTAGATGAAACTGTATCAATTGAAAGTTGATGTATAAATGTTGCTTTATCCCCACACATGACATTTAACATCTTGGTAGTGTATAAACCAAGTTGCCCACAATTTTTTTTTATGAAAGCTTAAGAATTTTTTTAAAATGTTTTAAACCAAATAGTGAAGTGCTTATTTTTGGGGATTTTTAATGTAAATTGGATGGTTAAATCGGAGAGGAAACAACTCAAGGAAATAACATCGAAATATGACTTTTACCAACAAATAAATGGACCCACCCGCATAACTAAAAAATCTGATTGATTTAATTTTTACAAATAAACTGGAAAGAGTTTTAAAAACCTATAATTTAGTCTGTGGTCTCTCAGACCATAACATGATCCTAATCTCTAGAAAACTGACAAAAAAAACGCTTCAATGAGTATAAAAATAACCAAAAGGTAATGAAGCTAATAATTCCCCACAAAGACCTACCTAAACTTGAAAATGACTTGAAGTGAATGATTGTTGTGATCTACTACAATGAGTAATATATTGGATAAGTTCTTAACACAATGTAAAAGACCACAAAGAAAAGTGCAGCTCCCATGGGTGAGTGATGCAGTGCGACTGTTAATCAAAAAAAGGGATTTTGCTCTCATAACCTTTCTTAAAACCAGATATGACACAGACTTAATTTTATTTAAAGGATTACGAAATCAAGTAGTGAAAGAAATGCGCAACTCAAAATCAAACTACTATATGAAAATGTTAGCTGATGCCAAAGGAAACAGTAAACTAATATGGAAACAAATAAATAGCTTAACTTAACTAATGTTAATAAAAATTATAAATATGAATAAAAAATTGGAGAAAACAAAACACTTCAGACCCTGCCCAAGTAGCCAATGAATTTAATCAGTATTTCATTCAATCTGTACATGATCTTGCTTCTAAATTTTTATATGATGAGACAAACAGGAACAATATAGGTTTAATGTATACAGCAGATGAGTACTCTTTTACCATCAGAGAAGAGGACCAATTTCAGACCTGAATACCACTCCATCCAGAGACACATACAATATGGATGAAGTTTTCTTAAAAAAAATATGCCCACATTATTAATGTCTCCATGAAAACTGGAAGATTTTCAGATACCTGGAAAAAAACTCTAGTTAGGCCAGTCTATACGTCCGGGAATACTGCAGATGCCAGCAACTATCGACCAATCAGTCTAGTCCCAGTAGCATCTAAAATATTGGAAAAAATAGTTTCAGAACAAGTAATTAAATATTTAGAAACACATCTCTACATGCATCCACAACAGCACGGTTTCAGACAGAATCATTCAACTGAATCTGCCATCTGTGCATTATTGGAAAACAGTGTGCAATCACTTGACAAAGGAAATATGGTGGGCGCAGTGTTCCTGGACTTAAAGAAGGCTTTCGATACCGTAAATCATAGCCTCCTTACCTCAAAATTGTCATCTTTTAATTTGTCAAAGCAGGCACTCTTACGGTTTGAGTCATATCTACAGGGTCGAGAACAATGTCTTGAGGAGAATGTGCAGCTGTCAGTCACCGCGCCGGTGTGGATCCTGTCATTCGCAATCACAGATTGTACCTTTTGGAAGTATGACCAACATTAGAATTTTCACCAGAAAATGTCATTGAACAAGTAACTAACATCCACTTTTGTTCTGACCAACTAAGGGAAAAAAAGCATTGCAGTAAATCGCGCTGATTAAATCTAACAATCGCTTATATCACATCAAACCGTGCAAATTATACTTTGTTCTCAAATTGTTAATGTTAACGACATCAGCATTGCGTGACTACATTTAATATGTATTAGGGCTACCTGTAGCTCAGTTTCCATTTCTGTGCAGTCTAATTTCTAATTGTCATACCAACAAATGAACGTTCCTTAGAACTGGTTCTCACCTGTCCAGCAGAAAAAAAGCCGTCTTTGCGTCTGTTCTAAACCCCTTCAAAACACTGAGTTCACGCCACCTTTCAAAAGTCCTTCCGATATTTATCCTTGTTTTCGCATTGGGCCGGTTCTCTTTTTTTCTGTAGCCACTAGTATTTTGCATTTTACAATGGGTGAATCTCCAGTTGTCACTGGTGATTGTTGTTTGAACCTTTCTGGATCCGCCATCAAATTGATAAGTTTAATCATATGAAGTGCTGTGAGAAAAGGCTATAAATCTCCACCTCACACTCATAGCCTACTAGCCGAGACTCCTTCTTTATGTGTACAGATGTGACGTAATGACGCAAAGACATGCTTGAATTTCCCGCGGAAATCCACCAGTACCACTGGAATTAAAAACATTATTACAAGCTTACCGTTTTGAATCGAGCTAAGGCAAGCAGATAGTTTTGAACACTGGCTGGTTATGTACTTGACCCAAAAAAGTTATGGACTGCAGCTTTAAAAACAAGTATAATGTAAAAACATGTATGTACACAATAAGTGCACTGTATCAAATGCTTATTTTAAATGTTAGTATATAGTAGTTAAAGACACCTTATTTTTTTCCTATTTCTAAAAAAAAAAATTCATTGTGACATTTTCATAGTTTAAAATAATACTTTGTTTACATTTTTCACATTTATTTATATAGTGGTTTATACAGTAAAATACAGATTGTTTCAAAGCACCTTCACATTAATAAAATAGGAATATTAATATCAATAAATCAGAAAAATTAAAATAGCTGTGCCATTACTCGGCTCAAGTCAGTGCAATGTTGATTTAATACAGTTCAAAAACTGTGTCGATGTTGCGAAGTTAGTGTCATTATCCAGCTCAAATGAGTTCAAATCACTAATTTTTTTGGTTTGAATAAACTGAACCTTTATTTTTTAAATCTCCAGTTATTATGCAAGTACCTTACACACGCTTATCAATCACCTATGTGATATCTCAACAAATTGCCTGTATGTTGGTGTAGGTGGCAGAGATACAGCAGGTCTCGGAGGGAAGGGAGGACCCTATCGTCTGGACGCCGGACACAAAGTTCACCAGATCTCTCAGGCAGAGAAAGACGCTGTGCCAGACGAGGTGAAGAGAGCAGCACGCGAGATGGGGGAGAAGGCTTTTAAGCAGAGGTACGCCCATCTGTCTCTCTCATTCATCACTCACTCAGTTCAAACACAGATTTCTCCAAAAAGCCTACACTTGACCCTGCGTGACCTTTACCCTCTGGCCTGAGTGCCTGTTAATCTCTCCAGATATTTTGCAGTGCTGTCTCAATGAAAGCAAGTATGTGTGTGAGGCTTCGTTTTATAAGCTACTGAGCTGCCTATGTATGCATTGCATATTATCCCATAATGCACTGCATTGAGCTCAGTAAAAAAGAAAAGGTTGATACAAGGCAGAGTTATTATACTAACCCCATAAAAAAAACGTTACTTTACGTTAAACATTTTCTTAAATAAAATAAAAATGTGAAAAACTTAAGGCAACCTTTTCACTTAGTTTAACTTTATGTATTAAAATAGCTACAATTAACACTGAGATGAAAATTTACACTATGTATAAATTTTTAAACTAATAAAACAAACAAAAATACCAAAAAATATTACAAAAAATACTAAACCTTTAAAATTAAAATGAAGAGCTAAATATAAGCTAAAACAAAAATATTAATAAAAATTACAATAGTATCTCAATTGTGCTAATTTAACACAGATCCAAAATGGCAAACGAAGCAAGATGTCAATTATAAATATCCTTGTATTTATAGTCAACATTAATTTCCATTCATAACCCATTTTAATTCCATAACATGATATATTTCTGAAAACATTCAGTTACAAAAAAGTTGTCGACTATGCATTAAAGTGTCGTTAAATGCCAGAATACAGCATGATTAAATGTGTGCTTGCTAAAACAATAGTTTTTGGCTTAATGATCCAATAACCACATGGCCTGAGTGATGAAAGAAGGAAACGGAAGTCTTTTTAAAGGAAGAGCAATTTATTCAGACTGAAGACAACAAACAATCAAACAAACAAAAAAAATTGAATTGCATAAAACTTTAAATAATTCACAATAAGACCATCAACCTGGTAATTAAGTTGGTAAGCGAGTCGATTTTGGCATGTAGACTGTTTTTATATGTCTGCCTATGTAGAATGATGCAAATCAGTCAGTTATGCTATGTGGGGTGTAGAGAGTACCACGCTTTGGAATGGACAAGAAATACTCAAATGCGTGGCTCATAAAAACCAGCACGTTCTAGATCACAGAATGGACACAAGGTCTTCAAAGGGCCCAGTTATCTGAAATATGCACCCCGTGAATGCTGCGATTCATTAAGCTGTGTGTGCACGCACATGAAGCAAGTACGAGTGTTTCTTCATGAAGGAGGCCTCTGTTTGGGCCGATGGACTCCACAAAGCTCTTTTGCTCTTTTTAAAAGCTTGTTTGCTCTAAAAGGGGACATTTCATAGGATTTTTCTTGTTCTTTTGAATTTTAAATAGCTAAGAGTTACTCTGGTGCAGTGGTCCTCAACTGCTTTGGCCATGGGACCCACATATTCCAATGGTCTTTCTTTCACACATGTCTTTCAAAGTCTTGCATCAGAGAAACATTTAGAATTACGTTTTTTGTTGTTATTGTAGTTTCTTTGACTACACACACTGCGACCCACTCAAAACCCAGTTCACTGCCAGACCACACCAACACCGCTCTAGTGTTTATAATGTCCACACTGATCATGTATGGCAACTAAGCTGCAAGAATGACTCATTCAGCACTTGTTGTCATTCAGCACATCATAACCATGAGCTCATTAACATAACCCTTGTTTGCAAATGCAAATTGTAAAATGTTCATTATGCTGCACTGTGTACACAGATGAACTACTGTTTGCCAGTATGTGGACATTAATTAGTTATAATAGTGGTAATTTACATATGTAGAAGTTGTAAAGGGACAGTATCAAATTGACATTTTTAATTCTGAGAGTCAGAGAGGGGATGGAAAATGCTCATGTAAAACTTCAGATTTCAGATTATAAGTGGACTTCAGGGACAAAAAAGCACTACATTTTTGTAGAATATGCCTGCTTTAAGTGTGTCGCCATTGAAATTGTATTTAGTGATAAAATCAAAGTTTGGCTTTATGTTCAACATCACAGGCTGATGCAGAGGAATGCAGATTTGTGCGTTCTGCTGGTGAAGAGTATTTGACCAGCACCCAGCTTTTGATATAGCCACTGAAGACCAAACCTGGGTCATTCCTGTTTGAACTCTGTAACTTTAAAAAGTGAATATACTTGTGTTGTAATTTTAAGATGGTAGTTCTGAAAAAAGAATATGTATATCAGACTTTCAGAAATATGCTCTGATCAAGTTTAGGCACTCACCATCTTTTGCCGTTAAAATACTACTGTCAGGATTTACTAAAGACACGCAGTGAAAAATGAACACTGAAAAAGGTTATTTTTGCAGCTGACCTTATTGAATACGCATTTGTAGGAGTTTCCCTTTCAAACACAATATTTATGGGAGGAGAGTATTTAAATGAATCATGCAAGGTGATTTACTAAGGTTTGCAATAGTCAATTCACTGGTATGTGTGCCATTATTTACCACCCAAAAAAGCATGTTTCTCAAAAAAAACAGACAGTAATTTGTGCTGCTATAGGTAGATTGTTTTGGTCATTATGGAAATGATCCGGCTTTGTCTGTGTTCTTTAATTTGAACTAATATTCAGAACTTTCCACTCCCATCTGTGCTTTTTTTTGGAATTGCGCTTATTTGCCCTGTTTAGTAAATCTGGCCCTTTTAGACTGTAATCTTGACATGACATTGACACATTTACTCATTCAAGATGTCCATGTCTTTCTTTCTTAAGTTGAAAAGAAATTAAGGTTTTTGAGGAGAACATTCCTGGATTTTTTCTCCTGAAGTGGACTTCAGCTGTTACCATTGCAGTTTCAGTGCAGCTTCAAAGGCTCTACACGATCCCAGCTGAGGACTAAGGGTCTTATCAAGCCAAACCATCGGTAATTTTCAAAAAAAAAAAAAAAAAAAAAAAAAAAGTTATATACTTTTTAACCACAAATGCTCGTCTTGCATTAGCTCTGCGATGTGCCACACATTACGCAATCATGTTGAAAGGTCACGCGTGACGTAGGCAGAAGTACAAACCTAGCTGTACATTTGTGGTTAAAAAGTCTATATATATATATATATATATATATATATATTCTTTTTTTTTTTTAAATGACAGATCGTTTGGCTAGATAAGTCCCTTATTCCTCAGCTGGGATCGTGTAGAGCCTTTGAAGCTGCACTGAAACTGAAATTTGGACCTTCGACCCGTTGGTAACCGTTGAAGTCCACTATATGGAGAAAAATCCTGGAATGTTCTCCTCAAAAACCTTCATTTCTTTTCGACTGAAGAAAGAAAGACATGAACATCTTGGATGACATGGGGGTGAGTAAATTATCATGATATTTTAATTCTGAAGTGAACTAATCCTTCAACAACTAGTTGTTCCGGGTCGGTTCTGTACACACTTCATAGAATTTTAGAATTTGGTTGTCACTCCCGTAAATTGCTGAACTTTGTGTGTACAGAACAGGATTAAACACTAAAAGGTGAATTGACAACTGAATGTAGCTGCAGTGTGTGTGGCCACTGTTGTTGCTCTCTTGAACTCTTTACTTTCAGATGGGATTTTTCCCCTTTGTTTTTCACATTGTCGTATCTACGTGCTGTCTGGGTATGTTGACATGCGTATCTCAGTTGTCAGGGGTTTCCACAGGAAGTGGGACTTTATCTACCTTTTTTGCAAGTCTAAGGTTCACTCCGACAACCACCGTAACATCTTTCGATTTTTGATGTAGGCCTTCTATGATGCCGGAAAAGCTGAATTTGTCACTAATAGATATACCTCTAGTAGAGCTGTAACCCTTCATACGTTGTTTCAGCATCTATTAAAAATCCCACCAATGAAACACAACAACTTACAACTTATTTACAACAACAATTAAACATTTGGTCAGTTATTGATTTAAAATGTTACCATTTGAATAAATTATGTTTAGTGAAAGCTGTAGCTTTGAATATTTAAAAATCAACGCATAGACTACCTTTTAAAAGTTAGGTATTGGTAAGATTTTTAAATGTTTTCTAAAGGGGTTTATGCTCACAAACACTTCAATTATTTGACTTGCTTCTATATATTTTCTGCACTTTTTCACTCTCATTTGCTGCTTCCCACTGCTGTTGCATGGCCACGCTGGCCACCTCGCTCTCCGGTCTGTGGACAGGTTTGGAATTCAGGAGAAAATAGCAGCAGTCTGTCCTCCCTCCAATAACACTGCGCAAAGAATGTGAGCTTCAGAGGCCAGACAGGAAACCCACAGTGTGTGTGTGTGTGTGTGTGTGTGTGTGTGTGTGTGTGTGTGTGTGTGTGTGTGTGAGAGAGAGAGGAGCTAAGCAGGAAGAAGGAGAACGATAATACCACGAGCAAGAAGAGAGCACTCCTTACATGTTACATTTATCTTTTGTAGCACAGGAACAGTTTAGCAGCACTTTTGTGGCTTTTCCAGATATTTTTGGTCCAGGTGGTGATGGAGAGATGAGGGATCGTTTCTTTTGAAAAGAATCACGGTGTCACAGTATTTTGAGATCACAGTGTCTGGTCTGATCTCACGTCTGATAGTGTCGGTGTGTGAGCGCACCTGAGGTCTGTGGGCTGCTACGGTCTAGACACACTTCACACTCTGTTTCCCCCTCATGACATCAAACACCTCTCACACGCACATGCACACACACGCATGCAGGCCCGTCCTGGACCTGAGCTGAAGAGTAGGATTAACTGTAGAATCTGTTTAGGGATTATTATCTTCACACCACCTGTGCGACAGAAACACCGCTGCTGAGACCTGTCCATCAAGTGACTGGGGGAATCTCTCAGATCCTGTCAAGAACATGGTGTGGGTCATATTTAACACACACACACAAAAAAAAATAAAAAAAATAATATATATATATATATATGCAGTTCTGTTTGGTCACTCTAGTGCCACAGAAATCCCACATTTCAGTAAAAAACAATTATATGTTTTTGAGTTTAAAATTTTTGCATTTTTATAACAATTAAGTCAAGTCAAGTCAAGTCATCTTCATTTATATAGCGCTTTTAACAATGTAGATTGCTTCAAAGCAGCTTTACAGAAATAAGCGTATAATTTAAGGTAACAGAGATTGTTTTGGCTTTATAGCAGAGTTGAGTTATTTCCATCTAAAGTTAGTTTTGATTGATTTGCTTCCGTCGCAATGATCATTTGTTATTAAATTAGGGGCCGCTAAGACGACACCATTCCCTCTACACAGACTTTAAACGCGAACCTGTGAGAAACGCTGATGGCGTTCACATGCGCATTTAGAATGGGTTCTATAGTTATGTGCGTTTGAATATACGCAGGTTTGGAATTCCCTACAAGCCAAGCCTAAACAAAGTACTTGTCTTTCCTTATAAATTTTGATAAAGAATTTTATTTTATTTTGTTGCTTTGGGGTAGGAACGAATTTTCCCGACAACGCCTTATCGGTATAGTGGTAGAGGGATCCTCCATAGGGAGAGACTAGTTGGCACTTCAGCACTGCGTTGTCATCGGTCCAGGCGAAGGTCCTTCGTCAGATCTGGATACGGCCTGGATCCGGCAGGCTGCAGGAAAACCTCGGGATAAACACAGACACTAAAATTAGCGTAGATGCCATTCTTCTCATGATGTAACGAGTACATCAGGATTTTTGGGAAGTGTTCCCGGTTCCGGCTGACCTAATATATGCAGCCTAACATTAAATTATAGAAGTCTATAATGTATTATGTGAAAGCTAGGTCAAAGAGATGTGTCTTTAATCTGGCTTTGAACTGACAGAGTGTGTCTGCTTCCCGGACAATGGTAGGAAGACTGTTCCAGAGTTTTGGTGCTAAATAGGAAAAGGATCTACCGCCAGCAGTCGATTTGATATTCTCGGTATTATCAACTGGCCGGAATTTTGAGATCGCAATAGACGTGACGGACTATAATGCGTTAAGAGCTCGCTCAAGTACTGCGGAGCTAAACCATTTAGTGCTTTGTAAGTGATCAGCAATATTTTAAAATTGATGCGATGTTTAATAGGGAGCCAGTGCAGTTTTGACAGAACTGGGCTAATATGGTCATACTTCCTGGTTCTGGTAAGAACTCGAGCTGCTGCGTTTTGGACCAGCTGTAGTTTGTTTATTAAGCGTGCAGGGCAACCACCCAGTAGAGCATTACAATAATCTAGCCTTGAGGTCATGAACGCATGAACTAATTGTTCCGCATTTGTCAATGAGAGCATATGGCGTAATTTTGATATATTTTTAAGATGGAAAAATGCAGTTTTACAGATACTAGACACGTGACTTTCAAATGAAAGATTGGTATCAAAGAGCACACCCAGGTTCCTAACCGACAACGAAGACTTAACAGAGCAGCCATCAAGTGTTAGACAGTATTCTAGGTTATTACGTGAGGAAGTTTTTTGTCCAATAATTAGAAACTCTGTTTTTTCAGAATTTAGAAGTAGGAAATTACGAGTCATCCAATTTTTTATATCCGCTATGCATTCCGTTAATTTTGTGAATTGATAAGTTTCGTTAGGTTTTGAAGAAATATAGAGCTGAGTATCATCGGCATAACAGTGAAAGCTAATGCCATGTTTCCTAATGATATCTCCTAATGGTAGCATGTACAGAGTGAACAGCAGCGGTCCTAGTACTGAGCCTTGTGGTACGCCATACTGAACTTGTCATCGTCAACTTGTGATGAGACATCTCATCATTTACTGCTACAAACTGATAACGGTCAGATAAGTATGATTTAAACCATGCTAGTGCATTTCCCGTAATGCCAACATAATGTTCTAATCTATTTAAAAGAACGTTGTGGTCAATGGTGTCAAATGCACCACTAAGATCGAGTAACACTAATAGCGAGACACAACCACGATCGGATGATAAGAGCAAATCATTTGTGACTCTAACGAGAGCTGTCTCAATACTATGGTATGGTCTAAATCCGGACTGGAAATCCTCGCAGATATCATTTCTTTCAAGAAAGGAACACAGTTGTGAGGATACTGCCTTTTCTAATATCTTTGACAGAAAAGGTAGATTCGAGATCGGCCTGTAATTGACTAATTCTGTAGGATCAAGTTGCGTTTTTTTAACAAGCGGTTTAATCATAGCCAGCTTAAAGGTTTTTGGTACGTATCCTAGAGACAAAGATGAATTAATGATATTAAGAAGAGGATCTAGGACCTCTGGAAGCATCTCTTTCAGTAGCTTAGTTGGTATAGGGTCTAACATACATGTTGTAGATTTAGATAATTTAACGAGTTTAGTAAATTCTTCCTCTCCTATAGCAACGAATGAATCAAATTTTTCCTCAGGGACACTACAATACACTGCCTGATGCAATACTGTAGTAGACGGTTGCATAGTTATAATTTTGTCCCTGATATTATCAATCTTATAAGTGAAGAAATTCATAAAATCATTACTGCTGTGTTGCTTGGAAACTTCGGTGCTTGAAGCTTTATTTTTCGTTAGTTTAGCCACCGTTTCAAATAAATACCTAGGATTATGTTTATTTTCTTCTAATAGGGTTGAAAAATAAGCAGATCTAGCAGCTTTTAAAGCCTCTCTGTAAGTAATTGAGCTCTCCTTCCATGAAATGCGAAATACCTCTAGTTTTGTTTTCTTCCAGTTGCGCTCCATTTTTCTGGCTGCTCTCTTAAGGGCCCGAGTGTGCTCGTTGTACCACGGCGTTGGACTATTTTCTTTAATCTTCTTTAAGCGCAACGGAGCAACTGTGTCTAAAGTGCTGGAAAAGAGAGAGTTAAAAGTTTCTGTTGCAATATCTAGTTCTTCTAAGCTATCCGGGATGCTGAGATGATGAAACTGATCAGGAAGATTATTAATAAAGCAATCTTTAGTGGCAGAAGTGAGGTCTCACATATCTGAAACACGGAGTCGGCTTTGCAGCCTTGGCTAAATGCAAATTACACGAGACTAGGTAATGATCTGAGATGTCATCGCTCTGCTGCAGAATTTCAACGGCATCAACATCTATTCCGTGTGATAATATTAGATCTAGAGTATGATTACGACGATGAGTAGGTCCTGACACGTGTTGTCTAACTCCAATTGAATTTACAATGTCTTTAAATGCCAATCCCAATGCATCTTTTTCATTATCGATGTGTATATTAAAATCACCAACAATTAGTACTTTATCTGCAGTCAATATTAATTCTGATAGAAAGTCCGCAAATTCTTTGATAAAGTCTGTATGGTGCCCTGGTGGCCTGTATACAGTAGCCAGCATAAATCTCAAACGTGATTTATCGTTTACACTATATATTTTTACATTAAGCACCAATGCTTCAAAAGAATTATATTTAAAACTTGATTTCTTAGTGGTTTTGAAACTATTACTATAAATTACAGCAACACCACCCCCTTTGCGTTTCAGACGAGGCTCATGTTTATAACAGTAATCTTGCGGCGTTGATTCATTTAAAGTAATGTAATCGTTTGGTTTTAGCCAGGTTTCTGTCAAACACAGCAAATCTAGGTTATTATCTGAAATCATATCGTTAACAACGAGTGCTTTAGAAGTAAGCGATCGAATATTCAGCAACCCAAGCTTTAGCATTTGCTCATCTGTAATATAGCTGTTTTTTATTTGTTGAACATCTATTAATTTTTTAACCTTAGATGGGTTTAAACATTTTTTGGATTTCCAAATTCGGGGAACAGACACAGTCTCTATATGATGATAGCTAGGTGAAAGAGGCTCTATGTGTACCTTGGTGACGCGAGGCCGCTAGCAGACGGTCGGTTTAGCCAGTCTGTCTGCTTCCTGACCTGAGCCCCAGATTGTCATGTTTGAGCTCTAAGACTATGAGCCATATTACTAGAGAGAAGAGCAGCACCATCCCAGGAGGGATGAATACCATCTCTTTTCAACAGGTCAGGTTTGCCCCAAAAACTTTTCCAATTGTCTATGAATTCTATATTATGTTGCGGACACCACCTAGACAGCCAACCGTTAAGCGAACACAATCTACTAACTATCTCATCACTCCTGCGAACAGGAAGGGGGCCAGAGCAAATTACAGTCCTTGACATCGTACTTGCAAGTTCACACACCTCTTTAATATAAATTTTGGTGATCTCCGTCTGGCGGAGTCGAACATCATTAGTGCCGACATGAATAATGATCTTAGAGAATTTACGATTAGCATTAGCCAGCACTTTTAAATTTGCTTTGATGTCAGGCGCTCTGGCTCCCGGCAAACATGTGACTATGGTGGCTGGTGTCTCTATTTTCACGTTCCGTGTAATAGAATCGCCAATAACTAGGGCACAATCATTCTCAGTGGGTGTTTCACTGAGCGGGGCAAATCGATTTGTTATGGTAATCGGAACGGAAGAGTGTGTTTTTTTTATCCGCGACTAGAGCGATCCCTCACTGTCACCCATTTGCCCGGCTGCACAGGCTCTACTTCAGCCGGAACCGACTCATGTAAAGTGTTCACTATGCTATGCGCATCCAAAACATCTAAAGCACTAGCACTCTTACTATCCTCAATTAAAGTTTGGATGCGTGTTTCTAATTCTGAAATCTTCTCTGTCAACCTAACTGTCTCCTTACATTTATCACATATAAATCCTATATTGCCGACAGAGAAGGCTATACTAAACATGTGACATGAAGTGCAGGTGACAATAACAGGACAAGACATTACTCACCGTGTTTGTTGACTGATTCTTACTCACCTGAGCTTTTTATGAACTCAAAGGCGCGGACGCGCGAGAGAAAAATAAATAAAAATAGCTGAGCGCACGGGTGGCGCGTTAACAGTCTAGCGAATTACTAGCGTTTTGTGCTAGTAGTACTAATAACAAAAGCTAGCGATGTCAGGTTAATCTGAGATGTTGGGTAAAATGTAGCAGTATAAACAACTAGAAATGGTAGTCCAACCCCAAATTAAGTACAACCCCTCCTAATTATCATTATTTTATTGTGAAAAGGTCATTTAAAAAGTCAAAATATATATGCAATTAATATAAACCTGAAAAAAATGTATTATATATTATTAACATTGTATTTATGCATCATAATAAGTAGAGTGGTGCATGGATTACATATTTTTTAGGCCAAAATCTGGAAACGAGTCAGTATTTTAGCCCTTCTGGTTCCATCATTCTGAAGTCATTGCGTCTTTTTCAATGGGTTTTTGGATAAATGCCTGAAATAAGGTCTGTGGTGAACAAACAGATAAACTCATCTACACATCTACACTTTCACAGACTCGTTGTGTTTATAACCGCGCTCTTGCAAACTATTTTAACTCGAACTTTCAGGGAAAATGTTTTTAAACAAAGACTGAACGAGTTGTTAGAAGCTTAGTGATGGTGAAGTTGAAGTCCGTGGTGTAGTTTGTTTATTGCCTACGTTTAGCTTTTGACTTCTGCTGATTGTATTTACGCTTCAAAATTCATGAAAGTTAAGTATCATGATGAACAAAACGTGTAAGAATCATATGCTTGTGTTAGTCACAGACCGCGCAATAACCCAAAAGCCAATGGAAAAATCCTATTGTGTATTTGTTGAGGGAACCAGGGTAATGCTAACTTCCGGGTTGACCTACAAAAATACATCACTAATGTAGTATTTTATTGCTTTTAATTTATACTGATAAAAAAAAAAAAAAAAAAAAAAAGTATTGCAGTATTTTTCTAGTAATAAGAATCAACTGAAAATGATCATTAAGAATAATGGGAATTACAAATAAATGACCAGGCACATTATAGAAATGAAAATTCAGAAAGGAAACGTGCTTTATTGCCCTAAAAAAATGTCAGAAAGCCAAAAATCTTAATGGTCCTTATAATATAAGCCAGTGTTTTCAACCAGAGGGACAGGGCCAACAATAGGGGCCACAGGATGACTTAAAAGTAGTTAAATTAGTAAATTATTATTAATGTATAAAAATAATTATTAAAATAATAATAATAATAAAATGCACAAAAAAAAACATACTTTAATAATATTTAGGGCCCGAGCACCGATGGTGTGAGGAATTGGAATTGCTCTATTTATTCCTTTTATTTTTCCTCAATAACAAGCAGTTTTATCATTAATATTGGTATTATCTTAGCCTATATGGGGTAATCCTTCAAATGTTGTGATGGACATTTGGAGGCTTTCCGGGTCGAAAAGACCTGAAAGCATATTCTTTTCTTTTTGGTGTGTGTGTGAAACGTGAGTTGGACATGTTTTGGTGACATCACCGTGGGTGACTCGTGACCTGGCAGAGCTCCAGCCTCCATCCCTCTTACACCCACACTGTTGAGGCTGGCTGGGCTTTGAGCACCTGGGGTGTTGCATGTGTGTGGGTGCTGGTCATGGAGCTGCAGGGACTTGCCCCAAGAGAAATGTTTATCCTACACCTCCTACTCTCAAGTGTGCACTATTCTTTATCTTGACAGCTGTACTTAATGTGTGACTAAACAGATCAATGTTCTCTGAAATCCTTCGGCCCCAGAACACTCTTTTAAGACGTACTAGACATTGTTTACAAGTTTAGACTTCTCAGGGCAAGAATGTCAATGAAGACAAATTATTATGTTAGTAGTTCTTACCTGTACAAAACTCACCACCAAGATGCTTGAACGTTACAAATGTGAAGTTTCTAGGGCGGTTGATAAGTGGTTGCTCACACTCATTTTTGAAGAATTATTCATGTCTGTAGCACAAACATCTTGGGACGAGTCTCACATGAGCTGTAATAATGTCGGTGCTTTAGTCTGTACTCATACTTCAGTAGTAAACACTGCAGAGTGTGTGTCTAATGTGTTGTGTTTTTGTTACAGGCTCAAAGAAATTGAGATGAGTGAGTATGATGCCACCACTTACGACCGTTTCTCTGGAGCGGTCCGACGACAGGTCCAGTCGCTCCGCATCATTCTGGACAGTCTGCAGGTAAACACCTCTAGTAGTCCCACTCCAGCTGTGAGTGGGCTGAAGACATACTGGTTTTACATACAGTGACTGGTCCAGGGGTTCCCAAACTTTTCATTGTTACGACTCTCTTAGAAAGGCTTTAATTTATCTCGAGACACACCACAGACTTTTTAGTGAAATGATGAGAAACTTACTTATCAATTTAATTGCATTACCATATGGCTTATATGACTACTCAAAAGTTTGGGGTCAATAAATAGTTTTAATGTTTTTAAAAGAAGTCTCTTATGCTCACTAAGGCTGCTTTTACTTAAAAACAGTAAAATTGTACAAAAAATAAAAATCTTTTAATGGTCTTTACTATTTAATATAGTGTCTTATTTAAGAAGACATATTTTAAATGGTAGGGTATGCTATGTATTAACATACATTGATAGTGATAGTGTATTTATATTTTCTTTCTTGGTGGCACAGCAAGTGCCAATGCATTGCAAAGTATTGTAAAACGTAGCAGCCCTGCGTCTGAAGCCCCGTTCACACTACCAGCGACACGGAGCGACAAAGCGACACGATCCCATTCATTGCAATAGAGAGCTGGCAATTTCCGACGACAGGATGTAGGTGTTTCCAGCGACACGACAAAGTTGAGATATGTTTAGCTTTATGCAAAAATGAAGAGCGACTTTCGGGAGCGACAATCAATAGGAGTGAAGTCAGTGGAGCGCACGTGATCCGTCACTACATCCTGTGGTGGAGTGAACCCAGATAGACTGGCACTTGTGCTTTCGCCACAGGGAAATATCTGCGATGGCAAATAGCACTGTTCATCTTTAATATTAAGCATTTTATGTGCCGATTCCACTTATATTTAGTCTTTCCTTCCAAAATGTTTGTTTTCAACGGCAAGAAAACTGATTCGGTGTCTACAACATGGAATAACATCCGTGAAAATGCTACTGATGGCATGCAGTGACAAAGTCTGACAAAGTCAGCTTGACAGATTTGTTAAGCTCATTAAGATTTAGTAGATGCCAAATATTCTAAAAGAACCATCTCATAAGAGTCATTTATTTGTGAATCGGACTACATAGGTTGCGTTGTGTTTTTTCTCTGAAAAGTCGTGCAGGAAACAATGCTGTGATCTGTGTCATGTCAAAAATATATAAATACAAATTAGGCTATTTATATTTTAATATTCACAATTTTTTATATCTTTTTGACATGACATAAACATATCGCCATTGCGTGACCCACTTATTCCCACTCTGCAGATTGAAAGCGGCTGATCTTCGATTAGCTGTGCCACTATTATAGTTGATACATTGAGTCTGAACTGAGGTTGAACTGATGAGGTTGAAATTGGCCTGTTGAATAGTCAACTATTAGTTGCAGTGAGTATTCGTGCAAGCTCTAGTGTGCACGTGCACACATGGACTCGCACGTAACCACACCTACAGTTTTCCTTTAGCATTTCAGCCAACTCACGAGAGGGCCATCCTGTGAGTCCAAAAGAACATGCGTTGTTATTATTATTAGGCGTCCTGCCCTCCTGATTGGTCTGTCGATATGGACCCAGGCGCTCGTCACTATGTATGGAAGGATGTCCGGTAGTGCGTCTGATCTTTTTTGTTTGGGTGTGGGTGGACGGAGCGCTAGGACTCGGGTGGAGTTTCTCAGAAAATGCTGATTGAAGACCAGCTAGTTTTCGCTGTCTACATTCAACTAAACAAGCGGCGGCTCGGTCTGATCTGAGATCTGTATCTGCTCATGGGGATTCCCTGTGCTGTGTGAACGAAGGACCGGCTCCAGCCACAGGGAGGATCAGGTTCCTCTTTGGCAGCCCGTGCGAGGAGCTCTGCTCAAAGACAGATGTGTTTATGTGAAAACATGGTGACAAGGATTATCTCTGTCTGTCTTTCACAGTCATGTCCTCTAAATCAGCGCTATCTGCTTTCACCTACAATAGCGTTGTGAAGAAGGCTGGCAGCCACAGTGGCATGTGTGTGGTCCCGATGAGCGCACTGGCATCATTCTGTACTAGTCCTGTCCTGAGAAGAAGTTAACCTCCACCTCACCCTGAGCCTCTGTTCTCCGCTTGGGATCTTTCCAGATAGTAATTTGACCACTGGCTATTCATTTGCTCCTGTAAAAATGGCGACACATACACTAACAGTCAGAAGTTTGGAAACATCTAATCTTTCTTCACTATTTTTCCAAGATGTTGAAAATAATAATAATAATAATAATAAAGTCTTAAACCAACTTCTTGAGGTACATCTTGCTATGGACTGCTTTTTCTTTTCTATCCAGTAATAATAAAATAAAATAATAGATAGGTACATTTTAGGGGGAATTGAAAAATTAGGGGTTTTCCTATTCTACCCACTCCAATAAAAAATGTATTAAATTTAAATAAATCAAAATAAAATGTAGGTTTATGAAAAAATTATACGCAGGCACATTTTAGGAGGACTTTTTTAAACTCTGTTGAGGGTCACATGTTTGCTGGACACATATTGACTGCTAAACTAAATTAAATAAACACATAAATACATATATACATTTTTACTGTTTTTAAGAGAGACTAGTTAAGTTTGTCTGAACTTCTGAATGTTGTATTTGTGAACGCTTGTCCTGATTCATTAAGTTTTACGTTAAAAAACACAAACAAAAACAACTCATCTGTTTTCAAAGGAATGTGGTATATGAGAGCTGTAAAAAGAGAGCAAAACAGCAAATTTGGGCCCTTGCTTTTACTCTGTAATCACTGCGCATATGGTTTTCCACAACTGACTCTCCCAAACATGTTGAACACATGCTAATCCGCACACCTACCTGATAGATAAGTGTTCACAGCAGGTTGTCCTGTAGTTTGTGGTATATACACTCATTTATTCTCAGGACTCAGACCACATGCTCTATGAGCCTGTTATAGTAGCTTGAGGACATTTATTAATGGTGTTTGCAAAAGCAAACATCCCTATATTGCATATACTTAGGGTTAGGTGCTTTTCAAAACCTTTTATAAATAATACAAAAAAAGTGTTTTAGTTAAAGTCCCCCTGTAGTCAATCATTTTATCCATTCAATCCCATCCTTGATCACCAAAAAGGCATATTTAAACGATTTTCCTGTGGAAAAAAATTATTCATGCCTTAAAATAGCTTGAATCTAACTCTACACCATTGCTTCATTTAGTATACGTGGAGTCATGAATATGCAAATTTGCCCCGCCTCCACTCACTCATACAGGCTCGCTTACAAGTGGATGTATCAGAATGGTAATTCGTTTTATGTATCGCTTTCTACAATGTCGGACACATAACAGTAATTAATATGAGTAGCCTTTTGCTTGACTACGTTGTCAACGAGCTAATAATGTGTTGCTAATGTTACACAAACATGTTTCCTTTCGCCATCTTAGAGTCAGACATTTTGAACAGATGCCTTCTAAAAATCTGCATCCTTAGAAACGCTTTGAACAACTCAGAACATTAGTGGAGAAAGGCATATAGTTCATCATAACATTGTAATATACGTAATTCACCTGATGTATTGCTAAATGTACCCAATTTTTCACATCAACAGACAAATATTTCTGGTTAATCTGGCTTTTCTTGAGACTCCGCTGCATCAGATCGATATGCTAATGATATGCGAAAGCCCGCCGGCACGTTGATGTGATTGGTTACAAGGTAGTTTGTTACATAAGAAACACCAGCGATTTCAAGAAAGATAAATTTTTTTGAGAAAATACAGTTTTAAGGAGAAAATACTCTGCAATGGTTTTGACTTATGAATTTGTACATGGTTTGTCTAAAAGCATATTAAAAACACCACGCTGACATTTTCACCACAGGGGGATCTTTAAGTTTAAAACGAGTATATCGGTACCGTATCAGCTGATATTGAGAACTTAATTTTCATGCTAATTTCCACTATTTTTACATTTAGATATACAATTCTGTTGTCTAGCACTCATTTAAAGCTATTTACACTGTTAAATGCAATCTTTAGCATGTGTCATAATTAATATAAATTTTTCATGATGTACTCTATTATGCCTAAATAATGCACTTTTATATTGAAAAATGTTATATTGATGTTAGAGTATTTTTTATTATTATTATTTAGACAAAATAGTATAGAATTTCCAAACTGGGGTTTGCGAACCCCTGGAGGTTCATGGGGAAACTGCAGGACTCAGGAGTTTTGTGAATTGTTGAAACGCTGATCATTTATTAGATTATAAAAATGTAATAATAATAATAAAAACAATATAAAATCAATATATAAAAACTTAAAATAGGACATTTTTATATGTTTACCTGGTGCTGCTTGTTGCTGCTGCTGTTGTTAAATTATTAAAATATTAACTTAAAGTCTGATACTTCAAGTGAATGTTTTAGGTCTATAGGGTTCGGCTGACAAAAAAGTTTGGGAATCCCTGCCGTAAATAAAAGCATTGTGTTTGTTGTGGGCAGGTTGTGTTGTAACAAAGTCAGTTCTGTCATCATTCAGGTCTGAAGTCAGTGGAATTACTGGCAGCATTTGCGTGGAAATGGAGCATTAGAGCTCTTTTTCACACAGACTTGAGATATGACACATAATAGAGCAGATGATCTCATCCTTTGAGTAAATCCCTGGAGTGCCGTCATTCTCTGTGCTGTTTCTTCAGCTCATGACTCTTTATTACAGTGTAACTTCACACTTCTGTCTGAAACTCTCGCAAGAGCGTATATGATGCATTCATTATTACCTAACAATAATGGCTGATGTGTGAGTGTCTATGAATGTGCCTACTTGAATGTCTGTCTTTGTACATGCTTGTGTTCACGTGATGTGTTGGGTCATTGTTTTTCGTGGAGATCTGACATGCTCGCTCATATAATGAGAGCCACATGTGGAAGTGCTTCTATGGGTGTTTGTTGATGTTTGATCCATGTTTGAAACAGAGGAGGTCAAGGACCCGCTGGGGGTCATGGTCACGACTGAGATGCAGCATGCAACTTTTATTAGTCATCGTTAATTGTTTTTATTTCATTTAAAGCGTAGAGCTTGTGCTGAACCTCACTACATTTTGGTAGATGTCTGCTTATAACCAGAAGACTATTTGAGTTAGATTGATTTGAAAGATGTAAATGGTGTTTGTGTTTCAGGCTAAAGGGAAGGAGAGGCAGTGGCTGAGGAATCAGGCTCTGGGCGAGCTGGACGATGCTAAGATCATTGACGGCCTAACAGGAGAGAAGGCCATTTATAAACGCAGAGGAGAGCTGGAGCCGGAGGTGAGAGCTCACATTTACTAAACAATAGTGGCAAACGCCTACAGGGCTTTAACTGCTCAAACAAACACATATCAAAACAAATTCACAAAGCAAATAACTACTTCTATTTTGGTCTGTTTCTAACATATATCTTGTGGTCAGCACGATATGTAAATTCACCCTATCCAATTTTTTTTTTTTTTTTTTTTAATTGACCTTGTAATTTAAAAGCTCTGATATACTCACAGTGAAGTTCTTTTTTGTTCTTTTCTTACAAATAAAAAGAAGTTTGAAATACCTTTTCAGCGGTATACTGTTAATGAACATCCTGACGCCATCCACGCTGCTGAGCGCGGCATTTAAATGAATATGTAAATATTGTATGTGCCAAGCACTTTCCTCTCATTAACAAAATAAACACACAATAAAATAGATAGCTTTACTGCAAGCAGCTTTACAGTATTAAGGGCCGTTCACACCAAAGCCGATAACTATAACGATGAAGATATCGTTCTAAAAATCAGTTTAAGAACAGCAGAGTCCACACCATAACTGTAACATGTCAAAGAAGGCGGAGCCCCAGAGCCACACCCACCTATTACATAATCGGCACTTAACAATAATGTTGTGTTTAGCAGCCGGAGCAAACTTTTCTGGAAAGCTGTTTCCAACTCCTGAAACAAACATTGTTTTGGCCTGATTTTGTTATAGATGATGCCATGTCAGTTTGTTCTTCGATTTCGCTTGAAGTGTATAAGGGCTTGAATTCTTAATCTAAATATCATCACTGGATCTTCCAGTGAGACGACCGACTTCTCTCTGGGGATGTATACTTTTGAACTTTTTATCCCCTTAAACCCCACCCCTTTATTACAATTCACTGCAAGGTCGCATTTCAAAACAATCAACAATTGATGGATAGAACCAAGTTCCACACACATTTTTTTTTTACCTATTATCCATTTCACTTGGATTTACGTCTCAATGCGGAAGAAAAGATCTGTCGCTACTTTTGTCATGTCACGACTATAAGATGTGAGTTTTTTTCCGGGGAAGCAAGGGAGGCAGTGCCTCTTCAAGAATTCAGATAAGAACATAATTCACAATACAAACATAAAACAAATTTTGAAATATGAAATGAAACAACACTTGTTTTCTGTCCCTATGAAAAGAGGAGTGGGTACATTCTTCAAAATTACTCATTGTGCAAAATAACAACAACATAAAGGTTTGGAAGGACACAAAGTAAATAAATAATGTCTGAATTTTGTTTTTAGGCAATCTATAACTTTAAGGTGTAGCATTCTTGTTAGATTTCCTGATGTTTAACTAAAAAAACAGTTTAACTTCATATTGTTCCTTCTACTGGTATCGTTGCTTTCCAGTTTAGCAGACACTCACAGCAAGTCTCAGGTCACACTGTTTCCCATAAGCGCATATTTAAAATCTTTCTGAATTTATTGTAATAACGTTACTGAGTTCTTACAGTGGTGCCTTAATAAATTATGAGGCTCCTGTAACATCCATTAAAAACCTCATTGACCATGAAGGCTTTCAGAAGAGGAGTCTGGGCAAACAGAACGCTGCAATTAAAGCAACCACATAGTAACTGCATTAAATGATTTTCCTAATTAAATATCTGTCTGGTCATTTGAGACTGGATTTGTGGATGATTTGTGTGTTTTTCCTTTGGTCTGGCTGCAGTTGGGGACTCCTCAGCAGAAGCCGAAGCGTTTGCGTCTGCTAGCGGACGTCTCTGGCAGCATGTATCGCTTTAATGGCGTCGACGGGCGTCTGGAGCGCTCCATGGAGGCCGTGTGTATGGTGATGGAGGCTCTGGAGAGCTACGAGCACAAGTTTAAGGTGAGATTTGACAATCACCCATCCGCTCTGTGTAGGCAGCATTTTAACACTGTTCTAAAGTAGGCAGCGTAAGTTTCCTTCTTTTGACCAAATTCTTAGGTACCATCACATGGAAAAGGCAATTTCTTAATGCATTTTTCCAACAAAAAAAACATCCAAGATGGCTGGCAAAGCAGTTGATTATAAAATGAACGTTAAAAAGTCTCTTATGCTCACCAAGGCTGCATTTATTTGATCAAAAATACTGTAAAAACAGTATTATTGTGAAATAATATTGTGAATATATTAAAATTCAAAAACTGTTTTCTATTGTAATATATTTTAAAATGTTAAACGTTACTCCAGTCTTCAGTGTCACATTATCCTTCAGAAATCATTCTATGATATGATGATTTGCTGCTCAAGAATATATATGTTTTTAATTATCAATGTTAAAAACAGCTGTGCAGCCTCATATTTTTTTGGAAACCATGATACATTTTTTTTTAGGATTCTTAAATGAATTAAAAAGAACAGCATTTAATTGAAACAAAAATCTTATGGAACATTATAAATGCCTTTACGTAACACCTATGTTTGGAGAATGAATACTCCAAACATGAGTACATATGAGTACTGTTTTGTTCATCTAAAAGAGAAAATAAAAACTGCCTTTACTGTCACATTTGATCAATTTAATGCATACTTGATGAATAAAAGTATGAATTTCTTTCCCAAAAAACATCTTACTATTGGATTAATTCTGTTTTAGGTTGCAATTTTACAAAGGTTTTATACACTTTTCAGCTGGGGAGGCCAGCTAGACCAGTTTAAACTAACTAACACCAATATAGCTTAGTCATTTATAAGGCTCCATGTCAATTAGAATACTGCCTATGTAGACAACAAGGTGGCCCACTAAATTTTGGGACAGTGCCTTTAATTTGAAATAAATACGTGTCTCTGCTCAGTGAATCTAATTTGAATGGTCATCTTCTCTTGGTATAAGTTGGACCACAGAGTTCAAATAAAGTCTCTAAACGTTGATGTATCTCAATCTTTTCACCACAAACACTTTCGTAACTCAATAAAAATAGCAAAATCTGTTTACAGTAAACCCGCTCTAGGCAACGCACCATGGAAACCGCTCTGAGTAACAGGGATCTCCCCACCGCACATGCTGACACACTGTTATGGAGGTTGCCATGGTAGTAAGGATGATGTAGGATCCTCAAGAAGCTGCCACATGCTCGGTTGCCATAGAGAAAGTCATGCTGGTTTAGGTTGATTAGTGGTTCATCTCTCTCTTTCACTTGATGTTGCTCTTTTTCCTCTGTCCATCTCTCCGTCTCTGTTCATCTGAGCTGCTGGCAGATGTGAATCACGGCCCTTGTTGGGAGCTGCTCACAAAAGATGATCTGTTATCTCCATCCCGGGGAGTTTGGGGGAGGAAAGCAGCGGAAGGGTGTCAATGCCTCACATTATCCCGTTCTGCTCTAATGTGCATTAACACTTTAAATGTGTGAGGTCAGATCTGAGGCTGGACCATATAAATATGTGAGATTTGTAAAACAGCTGGATCTGGTGCACTAATTTGGTTGGACTCGCAGCACGAAAACGTTTCACAGTTTCTGTCAGTGCATTGCTTACCGTATTGACATTGCTTAAATATACAGCAATACATTTTATTACTTTTTTGACAATGTAAAGTTGACCTGATGATTTTATCACACATTTATTTTTTCATTAAGTTGAATAAAAAAAAGTGCAAGTTGTGTATTTGGAATATAACAGCATTTGGACAGAGTTGTTTTAATGGCGTCTCTGATTCAGTTAATTTTTGTACATTTTTTTTGTAAATTTGGAGTGCTGTCAATACAGAGAACAACGACAAAAATCGGTGTTGCCTACACCGTGTTATCCTCTTTTTAAAATTTGCACCCTGTTGACTTCAATGGGGCAAGTTTTAAACCTGCTTTTAGCCTCTTAACATCCTTGATGTGTCATTACAAGTGCACAGGTCATGTGAGTGATTCCTTCAGAGTGAACACGGGTGAATCTGACTGCAGTAGATGTGAAAGATATGAATAAAAATTATATTTATTTAGCCAGCGCTCATACCTGTATTTACATCCTGTTTTCGGTCAAAGTCCATAGTAATCGATTGTCGAGTTCACGCGCATAGGTTTAGTACCCATGATCATGCGCGTGAACTCGACAAGTGCAGAATGTGTATTAGATGATGACGAAGATGAATGAAGTGACAGTGATATGTGAGATGGTAAGTGTGTGAGTGTGTGTGTGAGGAGTGCCAGACTTTATGGCCCCACGTTGACTGTCAAACGAGCTGTTTGCTCATCCAGCTGGCCTGTCATATATCTGTTCCTCTGTGACACTTACATAATCTGCATTACATTAAAATGCACCTGATAACTCATCCACCTGTGATCTCAAGGCAGGTGTCACACATATTTATGATTTGTCCTTTAACCCTGCAGGTTAAGTCTCACTTAGCCAAACCTTTGACAATCAGCAAAGAGTCTGGTCCACATTTTCTGGCCAAGAACCTTACATGGTAGACAGAGGAAAACCACTGCACTCTGACTCCCAGATAATGTGTGCAAAAGTCAGCCAGTCAAATCTGATCTGGTCATTTCAGCCAACTTCAGCCAATATTCATCAGTGGGCATTGCTAAGCAGAGACTAGTCGACCTGCCGAAAGTATACTGAAGATGCATTGACGTAATGGAATATGATGTATTTTAAGACTGTCAGTGTCATCAACTGTTGCATTGTTGGCAAGGACACTTGCTTCAATGGATTTGATTTTATTATGAGACTTCCTTTGACTGATTATTCATGCGTGTAACTCAAAATAGCATCATCTTTGTCAGTATAGCTGATTTACATCATCTTCTGTCTTTTTGTTTTGAATTACATTATTGAGGTACACTTGTAAAAATCTTTTCTTGACGAGTGTTTATATTCAGCATTGTTTGTCTGCTTGTTATGTTCTTGGCAGCGTGGACTAACCCTTCTCCTCCTTCCTGTTTTTTTCCTCTGTAGTATGATATTATGGGACACTCCGGAGACGGTTTTGACATAGAACTGGTCAGATGTGACAAAGTGCCCAAGAACAACAAGGAGAGGCTGAAGGTTTTGAAGGTACAGTAATGCCTCTGTAATGCGGGTGTGACCTCATTTCCTTTTTTTGTTTTGAAATCTATGCTCTTATGAATTCACTTGTGCTGACGTAGTAGCCAGCGTTTCTCCTAGAATTCCTCCTATTGTCTTATGTGACCACATCAGGAAGAAAGCCAAGCATAAATTGTCAGACATGAGACTGCAAGGATGGTCACTGGGATTCACTGACGCACGACTGCAGCCAGATCGGGGCCTTCAAAACTGAAACAATCGCCTTTATTTCCAAAGCAAAGTGCTACTAGTTATATTTCAGCCCCTGGTGTTTTAAAACACTGATTATAGCTGTCACAGCAAAAGATCATCTATTGGCGAATTCACACTTTACATTTAAAACAAAAAGTTACTCAAGATTTGTTCTCAGAAAACAATCTTATCTTTTGAACGCGCACAAGCAGAACAACAGTCTTTCAAAGTATACTCCATTTTATAATGTGCAAAATACAAGTAGTCGACACAGTTTCATCCTTGTCCAGTGTCTGCACTATTTCTCTCCACAAAACTATTTCTCTCGCACACCATCCTGATGACGAAATTTACATCACGTACACTGTACGCTGACCTATGGAAGCTTGTTTCCGCCACAGAATGAAAAATAAAAAAGGTAATTGCGACTTTTTATCTCAAAATTCAGACTTTTTTTTCTCACAATTGCGAGTTTACGTCAGAATTGTGTGATATAAAGTCGCAATTGTGAGTTATAAAGTCAGAATTGCGTGATATAAAGTCACAATTTGGAGTTATAATGTCAGAATTGTGATATATAAACTCGCAATTGCAAGGAATAATCTCTTAAAATAAAAACTTTTTTTTTCTCGCAATTCTGACTTTATATCTCGCAATTCTGAGAAATAAAGTCAGAATTGCGAGATGTAAACTCGCAATTGTGAGATAAAAAGTCACAATTATCTTTTAAAATGTTTTATTCTGTGGCGGAAACAAGCTTCCTAACCCTATTATACAAGTAATAAATAAAGTATAATTTATTAGGAAAAAAAAATGAAACTGCTCTCTAACCATTTTTTTCATCTCTAATGTTGTTTTGCACAATCCATTGACAAAGCATATGTCAAGCGAACTAAAATCGAAAGCGTTTGTAATCCTGTTTTTACAGAAACTGCAGTTTTCCACCCTAATAAAAGCTTAAAGGTTTAACTCTTGCAAGTGAAGAAATCATGACAGAGGTTAAAAGTAAAATAATGTACTTATTACACTGCAAAGACTTTTTACTCTGTTCATTTTGGACTCCGAAAAGTGGTTGAAACTCTTAATGTCGAACTCTCAAAGTGCTCCATATTGACCCATTTAACTTTAAAATAAATTACATTTTCTAAAAAGTTTCTAAAGTTTCCCATGATTCTTTGCAAAAAAAAATTCTTCAAACCCTTCCTCCATGTTGTTTATTGAGATGTTGTGAAGAATCAACTCCTGATGTGTGCACTTACCGCTCCAGGAAGTGCATTAACACAAGCTGTTTAGCATATGGCCTTTTCTTGTCCTCTTGGGCATCTGAATATGCATTACAACCTCTTCTTCTGCTGTACGCCTCTGTCCCAGAACATGCACGCCCACTCTCAGTTCTGCATGAGCGGAGACTACACCCTGGAGGGCACCGAACACGCCGTAAAGGAGCTGGCGCGCGAAGAAGCCGACGAGCATTTCGTCATCGTGTTGAGCGACGCCAACCTGGAGCGCTACGGGATCAGCCCGGACCGGTTCGCACGAGCCCTCACCAGTGACCCGCAGGTCAACGCCTTCGCCATCTTCATCGGCTCGCTCGGAGACCAGGCGGACAGGTGAGGTTAATGTCCCGCAGCAGGTTGTGTGTTAAACATCAGCGTGCTTGGTTAAAGGTTAAGCCTGGATTACAACCGGCAGCGCCATTTCAGGAAAACTGCCATGCGGTGAAAGTCAGTCTCTTAAGTTCTCTAAAAAATAAAATAAAAAAAAACTAGGCCCATTTCAGTGCTAAATGCAGTGCAAAGTCTTAAATGTTTAGGGAGGCACTATAAAGCATAATGAGTTTGAATTGTAATTAACATTCCCTTTCTGGAGCCGTGTCAAGTCTTTGCTGTGGCCTGTGTGATTTGTACGGCTCTTCTCAAATAAAAGACCATAGTCTATAGGCTCATGTTCAGCTCTCTTTGGCGCATTGTTCGTGTTTTTTGAAGGATTTTGCAGGTCTTGACTCACACAGTAAGGAGAGCTTGAAGGCATGCGGAAGGCGCCGCTGTGGTGGTCGGACACGTCCCATATAGGCTTGTCTTTTCATGGCCTCCGTGATTTAAAGAGCAGTCCTCTCTGAACATGTGTCTTCTTTTTAAAGGGACTAAATGACAGTAATGAATGATTAGTGAGGAGGGAGGGGCGGCAGCTAAGAGAAAGGACATGGGCGGCACTTTGCTTTCAGTCACTCTAAACCAACAGGCTTTTCCCAAGACCCTGTATCTTATCAAAGACCCTCCATGAATGACAGCCATTGTCCCTGCTATGGAGGAATAGGAAAAGCAGATTTGCATTGCTAATGTTTGATGTGGGGGGGCTCTTTTCTCTTTCTCTCCGACATCCAGGCTCCAGAGGACTCTGCCGGCCGGACGATCTTTTGTCGCCATGGACACCAAGCAGATCCCTCAAATCCTTCAGCAGATTTTCACATCCACCATGCTGTCCAGTGCCTAGGAGAACACTATTGGGTGAATCCCACCAAACCTGTCACGTCACTGATGACACACAGCGATCTCTGCATCCAGGCGTAGTGAAAACATGTCTGGGGTACGTCACTGGAAAATCAAAAGAAAGACATTATTCTTTTTTTCATTTATACTAAGCACATTGTCACCCCAAATTCTCATCACCATTCATTCTTGTAGTGTAATAAAATATGTATTAATATGACATAAGATGATTTTATGTTGTACTGACATTCATTGTAATGGATTAATTAAAAATAATTAAACTGCTGAAGTTCATGTGTGCTCATTTAAAAAATAATTGTATTATACAATATATTTTTAATACAATAAAAAATTCTGAAGAACAGTAATTAGAATCCCAACTGAAATAAAATGGAATTATTAAACTCCAGTAAAATGTACATAAAAAAAGAAACAAAGAAATAAATATGGTAAAACATTACTGATGTTCATGTATGCTGATTTTTAAAAAATAATAATTGTATAACAGTATATTTTAATACAGTAAAAAATAAATTGAATGACAGGTATGATAATCCCCATTGAGAATACATAATTACAACATTTATTCTCGAGTTAAATGTCTAAAAAACAGTGAAAATACATACATAAAAACATAAAGTAAAACATAACTTCCATTCATGTATGCTGATTTAAAATATCTACAATATTTTTTAGCAAAATCTGAATGACAATAATGGGAAATGGGAACCTGTGAATTACAAAAACTCAAAAGTAAAATGTAAATGTAAAAATAAAGTGGTGGTGAGAATTTGGGGAGATGTGCTTAATTGTCACAATCACAATTACAATTTTAGTTAAACTAATATTAATTATTTTAGTTTAATTTTGTGTTGTTTGATTCGTTTTTTTAAAAAAAATACACTTTTAAAATGAAGCAAAATTCATCTTTTCAAATGTATTTTTTGTGACATGGACATGTCAGTTTCTATGCGGATCCTCTGGTTTTGATCTGTTTTCACCCGAGATGAGAGATTTCATCACAGTCTCTACGAACAAAACCAGAGATCTGTCTGCCCTCAATACACCCTGTCTCAAGGGCCACTGCTTTGTTGATGGACTATACTGCATACAAATCCATAGTCACAATAGAGGCAATGCATTGACGTCACTTTCCCCTTCGTATCACGGCCCCCTCGGCCGTACTGAGTGGCAAAACATCCTGCACAATGGCTGGTTTTAATAGGATAAGATGCAAAAACACTAGTATAGCTAACTATTATCAGCTTAAATTATGGCAGTTTGACTCGGCAGTGACACTTAAACTTGCACAAGAACCTGTGGTCCATGGACTTTGGCATGTGGACAGGAATCACAATTATGTGATGCATCAGGACTGAACTGTCTACAAAATTCTACCATATTTGCACAAAAGTACATAAAGTGTTATGGAAAATGAGTCTGTCTGTTGTCTTAACATTCTATAAGCTATTAACATAATCACGCACGTCTAAATAGCTATCCATGCTGTGTTATCCATGCAGGTGAGTGCATTGGTTTAACATTAAAATACAATATTCAAATAACAAAATATGATATACTATTGGGTAACACTGTATTTTACAGTGTCCTTGATACACATTACATGTAGTTACTGTAGTAATAACTATAAATTATGCATAATTACATGCAACTAACCCTAAATCAAACCCCATTCCTAACCTATAGTAAGTACATGTAGTTCATTATTTTTACACAGTACTTAAATGTATACTTCCACTGTAACAAATGAAGTGTAACCTAATATGGTATTATTATATAGTACAAAATAATGTAACATTTAAACAAAATAGCATTCACAACATTCATGTTCGTAATTATATCACTCAATGCCCAGCTGTTGTGACCAGGAGTGTATTAATAGAACATGAGGCGCGTAACCTGTTTTGTTTTCAAGAGCCGTGTATTGTGTAAGAGTTGGCACTCTTTCGTCAAGTTTGTTGGGATTTTCCAAGTGTCCTCTAAACACATCATTGTAAAGTTGCACACATCCTGTAACTTATGAGTGGGATTGAGACTGAAGCGAAGGAAGGAGAGAGTCACACCACCGCCATCACCCAAGACTTCCTCGTAAATCTCTTTCCGTCCTGAGAAACCAGAACCTCAAGTGCAATTCCACACCGCATTCCTCAGCCGTCCCATTACACACTCATCACTCTTTAACCAAATGAGCGCAAATGAAAATGTATTTGAGACCTCTGACAGGCCTGACTTGTCGCAGCGCTGTAAGAAGCTTTAAAGGAAAAACAACGGCTCGCAGAAATAGCAAAGTCCAGAGGTCAAAAGAACAGATGAAGTTTGCGTTTTCAGCACACAAAGACGAGGATATTTTTACTGCAGAAAAGTGTAGTCTTCTGTGTATCCTGTGTTTGTGAGTCATCGCTGGGTTTTTACTCTTTACTTCCTGTCATATTTGACCTCTGCTCCACACCAGACCCATGTTAGCAGTGCTGAGTGTGTAATGTTGTCCACCTGACCGCACGCGCTTCTCCGAGAGCTCCATCTATGTCAACAGTGTTTTCCCCTCCTGTCCCCTGGACCCACTGACGCCTGGCGCTGCCACCCTGCCTCTCGCACGCAGCTGAGGAATCCAGACGCTGGCTCCAGTTACGCCACACTCCCGAGATGTTTCCGAGGAGAAAGTGGAGCTGTAATTTATAGAATCTGACCAGCGTGAGGAGCTGAACTTTGGAAAGCCAGCAGGAATGTCCAACTGAAAGTTTCTACTGACGCTCTGTTCCAAAACTGCCTACTTAATGGGATAGTTTGGCCAAAAAATCATTTTTGTTAATTTACTCACCCTCTCAGGCTATCCGAGATGTAGGCTGAAGACTTTTTTTTCTTCAGTAGAACAGTGAAGAAGACTTTTAGCTGAAACCGTAGTGCTTGGTGATTCGTAAAATGCAAGTCAATGGCAACCGTCACTTTGAGAGTCAAAAAAACATATAAAACTTATACCAGTGGCTCCTGACTGTACACTGAGGTCTTATGAAGCGAAACGATCGGCCTCCTGTCACATAACAGCGTATATGCATGAGCTCAAAGAGTGAAAAAGTCTGTGAAGTCAATCTTGCCAATTGAGATTGTGCAAGCGAATGTAATCTTAATTGTTTATGTAGATTGCGTCATCCAGTATAAGCACAAGTGCCGCTTTGATGAACAATAGAACATGCACGTATTTCCCTTTCGGTTATAAACAAACACTGCGTCGGCTCACGTGAGTTTGCTCCGCACAGACGTCATTATGCGACAGGAAGTTAATGAGACATTATTAATGTGTTAATAGTTAATGGGACATTATTCTCCAGACTCACATAAACGCGCTCAGGACCGTTTGCGGAGGCTGTGAATTACAGGTAATAATGTTGTAAATAATGTTCAGTTTCTTGCACAGACCGATCGATTCGCTTCATAAGACCTCAATGAATCGTCAGGAGCCACAGGTATTCATTTTGTTTTGCCTGTATATGTTTTTTTTTTTACTCTCAAAGTGACGGTCGCCATTGACTTGCATTATATAAATCACTAGGGACTACGTTTTTCGCTAAAAATCTTCTTTACTATTCAACTGAAGAATAAAAGACACCTACATGGATGGCCTGAGGATGAGTAAATTAACAGTAAATTTTCATTTTTAGGTGTACTGTCCCTTTAACACATGCATGTTCACATGACTTGAAAGCGTGTGCTGCCGTCACATTCTTCACTGAAATGGCGTGCCAAGACTCAATAAATGAATCATCGCAGTTCATTCACCCACACAGGCCTCATTTACTAATCATAAAGACTCAGTATATTTTATTTTGAAACTGCCAACATGTCTTGTAAAAACAATGTAATTACTGACAATTACAGCCACGGAAGGTCATAAATTCCGTCTGACTTGTTAATTGCTGTTGAACATGTATATTATTGTCTTCCTGATATCTTTTGATTTGATGTGGTCTTTTTTTTTGGATGTAGAGTGGTGTGATGAATACATGTTAACACATCAAATAAACAGCGTGTGTAAAATGAACTCTGAACTGCTTACTGTTAGGGGCTGTTCACACAGAAAGTGTTTCTTTGTGCTATTTTTAAATGCCTAATTTGAAATTGCATTTTTGCTTTGTTTTTAGTGTCCCATAAACTTTATTTTGGTCCTTGCAACTCTTTCATCACTAACCTCTTGAAACAATGAACATTTCTCTGTTGCACTGAAATAACAACTGAAACATCACAGAGAATACTTGGCATTTACCATACTCCAGTAAAATATTGTCACAACACTAGGTTTTTGAAATGACATTTGGAGCCCTATTTTAACGATCTGAAACGCAAGTGTCAAGCGCAAAGCACAAGTAACTTTGTGGGTGGGTCTTGGGCGCTGTTGCTATTTTCCCGGCAGGATAAATGACTCTTGCGCCCGGCGAAAATCTAAAAGGGGTTGGTCTGAAGTAGCTTCATTATTCATAGGTGTGGTTTGGGCGTAACGTGAAATAAACCAATCAGAGCGTCATCTCACATTCCCTTTAAGAGCAGGCGCGCTTGTTCTATGGCGGATTCCTATTATAACGGCGGATTGGCCAGACGCACGCCAGCAGCGGTTCACAGCCGAGGAGACCGACGTTCTCGTCAGGGCCGTAAAACACAGAGAAGTGACATTGGGGATGGAGAAACACACCCAAATTAACTTCGGTTAAACAGGCGTATGATAATTTGGGTGTATGCCAAATTATGTATGCTTTTATAATAAACTATCTATCTATCTATCGTAATAATGTATGATTTGCAAAAATGAAAACTGCTGCTTCTGTGTAGATGAGAGAATCAATATGTGCGTTGTGCACAGGCTACATTGATTATGGCCAAGCATGCGCCCTTAAAATAGCATAATGAACAACGCGCAACGCACCACTGACTTTAGACTAGGTTTTTTTCTGGTCAGTGGTGGAATTGTTTTATGGAACAGCAAAATAGCACCAGGGAGTTTGCGCCGGGACACGCCTCCTTTTTTGCGCTGAACCGCCCAGGGAGCGCAAGTTCATTCCCTAGTTTAGCGACGTGTTTCTGTGGAGGGAAAAGCGCGCTTTGCGCGGGTGCAAAATAGGAATGATACATGCGTCGGTGTACAAAGTCAATTGTGCTGAGTGCAAGATAGGGCCCATTGTGTCTGATATTGTGCATGCACTTTAAACAGCCATTTTCAAAGACAGGAAACATTTCTGCACATCCTCATTGTTGTGTTTGTTTGGTAAGGTACATGTTACGTGTACTTACTATAGTAATAACAGTAAATTATGTATAACTACAAGTAACTAACCCTAACCGTAACTCTATAGTAAGTACCTGTAGTTAAATAATATTACACAGTACTTATTTGAGTAAGTACAATGTAACTGTGTCATCTTAAAATAAAGTGTAACCGTTCAGGTATTAAATATGTATAGCTATTTTAATTGTGCTTTCAGCTACCAATAAGAGTATAATGCTCTCAACTCCATTTAAAACATTTTACAGTATTTAAATCCATTCCACACATTTTCCTCAAAAATATACTACCGTTCAAAATGTTTTCAAAAGTCTCTTTTGCTCACAAAGGCTTAATTTATTTGATTAAAAATAAAGTTAAAAACAGTAATATTATCATTTAAAAATAACTTCTATTTCAACATTTCAAAAAGTAGTTTTAGCACAACATGATCCTTCAGAAATCATTCTAATATACTAATTTGCTGCTCATGCATTATTATTATTATGTTGAAAACAGTTGATTCTTAATATTTTTGTGGAATTTTTTTTCCCGGATTCATTGATGTAGTCAATAGAAAGAAATAGAAATCTTGTATCAATATTATAAATGTCGATTTAAATTGTCCTCGCTAAATAAAAGTATTAATTTCTTTAATACCCAATCTTACAGACCCCATACTTTTGAACGATAGTGTACATGTGTGGGAAAAAAGCAACAGGTTGCATCCGTGTTTGAGGGAGTTTTTGGTGAAAATGTCCCCATCCTGAATCCTCACAATCAAATCAGTGCTAAAGCTAGGAACATCCATTGTTAATGGTTTCCATCATGTGTTTGAGTCCACCCACTGACTGCTGTGTTCTGCTGGTGTAATGAAAGATTCACGGACACACCTCCACCTGACCTGTGTGTAAAACAATGATAAGATAAAGCATCTAGACTTCTGTGCTGAAAGCTATGGGATTTTATTTTCCTGTGATATGTAGCTGTTCAGGCAATGACATGAAGTCCTAATGTCTTCCATGTTCCTCAGACTCGAGCAGATGTCAAAACACACACCTGCGCCTCAAACAACCACCTTTAATCTGTTGTGATGTCACTCTCTGCTTCTCCTTCTGTCATTTTCCTAGCAGAACACAGTTATTTTGAAGCATGCTATTCTATGCTATGCTACATGCTATTTATTTTTTCCTTCAGGCGCAGTTTTTCATGTAGAGGAGGACGTGTGGACTGATCTGTGCTGGATTTGTGATGACACGGTTTCATACAGTAGTTGTGCAATGATCAAACTCATCACACACTCATGCCTGGAGATACGTGACCTCTGCATGAACACCGTCTTCTATTTACAGCTTTTGCACTTGCACTCTAAATGGGAGTGCGCTAATGAACGTCTTGTGCAAACGGGCGTGTGTGAGTGTGTTGTTCCCGTTATTTGATGAGGCTGTAGTCGGGGTCACATGTGTCTGTGCTAACAAGCTTCCTGATGCGGTTGATACTGGACATCGGGATGGAAAGAGGAAGCAGCTCATTAGCATATGGAAAAAAGTTCTGCAGAATTTGATCATGCTTTCAGCCACTTAAAATGGTGTCTCTCTCTCCACTTCATATTTGTCAACCCGTGCTCATTGGAAAAACATGCTTGTGGCGTCATTTCTGCAGTATGATATTACATTTTTTGCACATTTTGCAACACTTTTTTTAGTACACTGACACTATTTATAGTGTAAAGCATTAACCCTCTGATGTCGGCAAACGCGCCGGCGCGTTTTGCTGGATTTTCTTCACATTGTAGCTCAATAAACTTAAATTACTCCGTCATTTATGGTCATACAGAAAAAAGAAATATGAAAAAAGAATCTGTGAGATGTCTACTTTTGTATGTGTCCACTTACATAAATAAAAGTGACTTGACTTTTAAAGTGAAATGCACATTCAGATTTATCTGAAAAGGATGAACGTGAGTCTGGTTGTTGAATTCATGGCTTGACGTTAGCTTTTTTGCTCACCAGCCACTGTCTACTCTGCCATATAGATTTTAAATATTATCTCATAATTTGGCAGCAGGGGTATTAGGCTGCTGTCACTTTAAACCCTGACGCACGGATCCATTATACTGTTACACATGCGTGTTTACGTTCACTTGAAACGTTACCGTGTTTACGTGAATACTCACCAAGACTGGCATTTTGACATTATTTTGTGTGTATTTGACTCTTTAAGCACAATAAGTAGCGGAAAGAGAGCCAGATTAATGTGCGCACTTTGAGCACAAAATCTGCAGGAATGAGTAAAATTATGCGCAATATGCACAATCCCACACCGAAATTCAAGCCCTACTGTATATCCAGGAGGCGGGTTTGTGTGTCGACTCACTGTCGGAGAGATGAGAGAACGAGAAAGCGCAGCTGGTATAGTGTATCTGTTCTATGGAAAATGAGCATTGGAAGCGTTTTGATATTTCAGTATTGATATGTATCGAAAAAGCAATATTTTATATTTTTATTATATTAGTATGCAAAATAAGTCTTTATTAATCAATCAATAATCTGCCACTAGTTTCCAAAGTTGCCTCAAGCATAAAAATTCTGTCATTATTTACTCACCTTTGTGTAATTCCAAACCTATATGCTGTTGTTTGTGTATGGAATGGAAAAGGAGGATTTTTGAAGAAACCATTTTAAAATCTGAACATGAACACAAATGACTTATGACACAAAGTTATCCTATGACTTCAGAAGAGCTGTATAGACAATTTTTTATGGTGACATAGGCATTATGAACTTCTGGTATATGGAAAAGAGCAGCTTAAAGAATTACTCAAACACCATCCAGAATTGCAACAACAGGATGACAGAAATTTGGGAATTTGTGTTCTGTTGTCAGTCTGTCAGCTGTTGTCTAATTTTCCATTATCAGACACTAAGGGATTCTTGGGAAAGGGTCATGTGGGGGGGGTTTTCCACGGGAAAGTAGGAGGCCAGGTGTCTGGGGATAAAGGAGATGTGTCAGCGCTGACTATATCTGTCATGGCTGTTGAGTCAGGATTGTGTATGTGTGTGTGTGCGCGCGCTCATCAGGCGGGCTTTAACATAGAGCTGTCATTACTACCCAATTAATGCATCAGAAACTGCCAGCAGGATTGATGAACGTTAAAAATATTCCTTTTTGCACCCATCTAGCTGGCGGTGATGAACAGACCCTCTGAAATACACTGTCCTTAGTCCACTATGTCCACTAGACCGTCATTAACACTTCTTCTTTAAATACTCTATTTTATTTCATCAAGTCCAACAAGGGTGCCAAGGGTTCAGTGTGCACGATGGGTAAGATCTTCTCTTTTGTTTCTCAGATCGACGCTGCAGATTCCAGTCCTCAGTCCTGCAGTTCACTCTGCCAAAACACTGCAACTTCCACAAGCACTGCAGTCACATGGGATGCAAACATGTCCAGATGTCTTGGACTGAGTCTGACTTGGTCTCTAAATCTTCTTAGCAATGTTCTATCAGTTTTATGGTTATTCATTATTCACTCTTTCAAATTTTGTTGAATAATGGGAGTAGTTTAAACAAAAATGACGATTCTGTCATTATTTACTTTGCATTGAAATCCTGAAAGATTGTTGAATGAAAAAGCTGATGATTCTTCAAAAATGTCTCATTTGTGTCAACGCAAGAAAGAGGGTCATACATGTTTGGAATGACATGTGCGAGTAAACAATTTTTTGTGTGAACTGTCCCATTAAAGTATGTTTGATTAGATATAATATTTCTCCAGCTGATTCAGTGATTCCTGCTCTCCATTCTTGTGTTCTTCCATCACTGGATTATCTCAGATGGGTGTGACGCCTTGTGTTTGGAGGATGTGTTGTACTTTACAGTGTGTGAGGGTTGCTGATTAGTTTAGCAGGACGTTCAGTTCCTGTGTGTGTGTGTGTGTGTGTGTGTGTGTGTGTGTGTGTGTGCGCGTGCGTGCGTGCGTGCGTGCGTGCGTGTCCAGCTGACCCACACCTCTCATGTTCCCAGCACAGAGTCCAGGCTTTGTCCACAGCTGCATATACTGGCCTTTCACTGATGCCTGATGCAAATGAATGGTCACTCAGCATTTCATTATTTTTTCTCCAGAGCGGCAATATATATAAATGAACTAAATTTATTTAAAATTGAACTAATACAATTTTATACAACAGAAATGAACCGTCACTGAACTTAAGCTGGACTACACTGTACCCTTACTATATACAGTGAATAACTATCACGGGACATTTCATGTAATTTAACAGTAAAATACTGTTAAATGTATGGATTTTGGAAGTACACTGTAAAAAAAAAACTTACCGTTGCATTTACCGTACCTTACCGTAAAAAATACGGTAGCAATTTTTATGTTTTACATCATTGAACTAAAATTTACGGTAAAAAAACTGGCATCTGTGGTTGACAGTACTTTACCGTAAAAAAAATACGGTAGAAATATTTATGTTTTACGGCACTGAACTAAAGTTTACGGTAAAAAACTGGCAGCTAGTTGCAAGCGATTTACCGTAAAAAATATTGTAGAAATATTTATGTTTTACGGCAGTGATCTAAAGATTACGGTAAAAAACTGGCAGCTGTGGTTGCCAGTACTTTACCTTAAAAAATATGGTAGAGATATTTTAGTTTTTACGGCACTGAACTAAAGTTTACGGTACAAAAATGACAGCTGGTTGCAAGTGCTTTACCGTAAAAAATACTTTAGTAATATTTTAGGTTTTATGACATTGAACTTCAGTTTATGGTATAAAAAAAACTGACAGCTGTGGTTGCCTGTAATTTAAAAAATATTGTATTACAAACCAATTTGTCATAAAAGTTAGGTTTAGACGTTGATGTTTTACTGAAAATAATAATGTTTGAAGTCACCATTATGGAGATTAGTGTTTGCTTAAGTTGGGCTCTTGACCCTTGACTTTCTAACTTTAGATTTTGTCTGACTGCTTTAACTGTGCGTTTGTAAAACACATTCGTTATGGCATAAAATTGTATGAGGAATGTTTAATACTAATATATTTCACGTTTTTGAATATAATAGCTCTGTGACCCTACCGCATGAGAACCAGCAGTGACAAACAGATCATCTGAAAAACTTTAAAAACACATGGTGTACAAAAAAGGTTTTGAACTACTGTACGATTTAGACCAACACAGGCATCAAGAATCAGTGTATGAATCTCAACAACGGTGACAATCAACAAAATAATCAGATAAAACTCTAAACATCACAAAACAAGCTACTAAAAAGTTGCAACAAAAACAACAGGAAAAATAAAAGCAGATAATAATAATAATAAAAGAAAATACTAAGGCAATTCAGCATAATTTATTCACGCTGCAATGCCTGCTGGGAGATATTGCTGAGTTTTGATTGATGGCTCCCATCATGCACTGCACTTTTATCATCACCGTTGTTGAGATTCATATGCAGATTCTTGATGTCTGTGTGTGTCTGAAAGATACAGTAGTTCAAACCTTTATTGTGTACAATGTTTTTAAAATTCTTCAGATTATCACAACACTGATGGATCGCATGCTGTGAAGCTGGTAATGCTGTTTGTGGAGTTGTTTAATCCTCTGCTGAGATCTTGAGAGCTTTAATGTCTTCTTTTATCTTCAGCTGATTTCATCTAAGGCTGTGGCTGAAGTCATTTGTAGTTCTTGTGTTTCTGCTCGTCTCTTCTCTTTTTTCTATTCTTGTTGTTTCTCTAAATTGACATTCCCAGAATTCCCTGCCTGACACTTCACATTTGATGTTATTTCATTTAAACAATTATGTTTCTTCTTAGTTTTTATTATCAGTTATGTACATTTGGGGTTCATGTTACATCATATATTGTTTAATGAATGTTTATGGCATTATTTGGAGTCGTGTGTGTCACCAAGATGGTGTTTTGTATTTGTGTGTATGGCACTGTGCACCTTCTTTATATTAGCATGTGCATCGCCCTCAGCTTGTGGAAAACTAATGAACTGAGTGAACTTTGAATCATCATGTGGTTTTCCATTTTACCGTTTGTATTATTATGGTGGTTATCAATATATTACAAAGGTATAAAGCAGATTTTAATACTTTAGTGAAATTGAAAGATAACGTTTATCGGTTAATGAAATATAAGGGTTGTCCCGTAAAAACTAAAAGGTTACTACTGTATTTTTTATGGTAAAGTACTGGGAACCACAGCTGATGTTTTTTTACCACACATTTAAGTCCTGCTGATGTTTATTTTTATTTATTTTCGCCCTAAATTTAAGTCCAAAGTAAGGTTGCTACCATATTTTTTAAGGTAAAATACTAGCAACCAAGCTGACATTTCTTTTACCTTAAATTTCGCAGGTTTTTTTTACATTGTGGTTTGTTTGTTTTTTGCCCGTAAATTTAAGTCCCGTAAAACATAAAAGGTTTTCACCATATTTTGTACGGTAAAATACTGGCAACCAGAGCTGCCGTTTTTTTACCGTAAATTTCACAGTTTGTACAACACTATTTTCTTCTAGATCTGATGTACAGCAGAAACAAACTTTGCTGCATTATTTTCCCGTTATCAATGTAAAGCTGCTTTATAACAATCTGTTTTTTAAAAAGCGCTATATAAATAAAGGTGACTTGACTTGAATTGAATTGCAAATGAAGTTTCATCTCTAGATGAAAAGCTTTTCCACATGGATAATACTGTCTTGATGGCCTTTTTTCCACTGAATTGATGTCTTTCAGTTGAAGTAACTGATGTTCCCACAGTCACCGCCACCATTTTTCCTCTAAATTATTGCCTTTCTCCCTGGAGAAAGTTAATTATGCATTATGCCTGATTGTTCCATAGCAAGCCATATTTTAACAGACGTTGGTGTGTGGTAGAAACAGGCAGCCTGTGGAAGTGCTCAGTCTGTTGTGGAGCAAGTCACACATGTTCAAGTCACAAGTCACTACCATCAATTCTTGAGTCAAGTATCAAGTTGCACTGCACACAAACCAATCAAGTCAAGTCAGTGGCTCGCCTCAAGTAAGTCAGGTTGAATCCTGCTCAGTCACAGTACCAAATAACAAAATCAAGTATAGTGTATATTCAGGGCCTTAGCTAGCTCTCACTGGATTATTACAATTAATGGAAAAGGGAATGTTTGGATATGCAAACTGATATTTCCTACTGACACACTACAGCAAAATATATATAAATAACTGGCTTGAAATCAATTTATTTTGTGAAAATATTAACATGCCTATGACTTTTGCACATATCTTATGTGGAAGTCTCAGGACCAAAAAATGTCCGTCCAATCATTGCATTCGATCCAAATGCAATGAGAGGATATCCTACCTGCCTGTCAACGTATGTATTCGCATACCTCCTCACACCTGCTCGCGCAGACATCACACATCATCAGCACAATGCAAATGTGCCATTGTAAACACTTGCAATGCGCCCATAATCAAATATTTCGCCAAATATTTCGTAAGTGAAAAACCCATGATGTTTTGCCAGGAGCTGTTCACGTTCACATTTCTTTGGCGGCACTATCAACGCTGAAATGAATCTGCAGCAGTCAGATATGTTATGTTCTTTGAGACATGAGGTCATTTAACGGCGTCTCTTGACGCTTTGCAGACTCTACTCTGGCTGTGTGTGTTCATGTGTTTTGGAGGAGGTGTGGCTTTGGAGACGCTCTGAAGGCAGGGTTGGATCTCATGCTTTCAAAGCTAGCTTGCTATAGCTAGCCGCTATGAAACTGCACACCCTTGCTTTAAAGTCCGCGTGAACCGGAAGTTGCAAACGACTTTTCTCCAGTGTTGTGACGTATTTCCCAGAGAAAAGGAATATTGAACAGAGGGCAGGGTTTTACTCTAGTGCTCCTCCTCTCCATCTCTGCTCATAGCAGACTAACGGTTTGAGGGGAGTGGTTAAGCGTTTCCCAACCCAAGCCGTCAAACCTACGTCATCAGAGAAGGAACGCCATTCCAGACCGGAAGTAACTTTTCAGACTTTGATTAAAGATTACGACGGCAAACAATTTTTTTCGGTGTATTTACTTGCACGGATTAATTGTTCACCACAAGACTAGTAATATGCGCTAACAAAGTAAATAGGGTCAATTTTGATTTCAGTTGGACTTTAAGCTACATTTGAAAACAATTTTGTTAAAGAAGCTTGCTGTTTTGCATATTATTCTCTGTAACGAACAGTTTAGCTAATACCTTTCCTTTTTGGTAGAGTTTGTGATGGCCATGTCCAATATCCTGTCTTTGCAAATTGTGCACGCAGCAAAATCTCCTAAAATAAATATGTTCAATTTGTGAAGTTCACAACGGAATTTCGGGAGGAGTGAACCCATCTAATCTTTCAATTAACCGCCAGAGCATATAAGCAGCTGCTCACCTTGCTCTAGCATCAGCTGTTTTGGCATCCCTCCACCTCCCCAACTCCGCCAACATAATTTAGGCATCTTGCTATCATACTCATCATCCAAGCATTAGTAGTCCCACTGGGGGGTATATCTTAGTTTGAGTTGCCAAGCCAAATACGCCTAACCTTATTAGCTTAAAGATTATATGGGCAAAGGAACTTGTGAATGAAGTGTTTATATCCAAAAGAAACAATCGTGGGAGATTCTCTTCTGTGTACAATCGCACAGACTCTGGTCAAGGGTCCTGGTGTTTCTGTGGCTTTCATTTTATTTTTCAATTGATGTCGCAATGCTTTGAAAAACAAAATTATAATAATTGCAGTTGTTATAAAGTCACAGTCAAGTCGAAGTTGAGTCTCAAGTCATTTTCTTCAAGTCCTTAAATTTGCGACTCAAGTCAGACTCATGTAACTTGAGTCCGCCAGCTCTGTCTGATAGTATCTAACTATATCTGTTATTCACCGCAGGACCCCTCAAACACTCTCCCTTTGCCTGTGTGCATTCCTGTAGGAGATCTCTGACATCAGCATTTACACACTGACCCGCTTGTGTATCATTAACTTTAACCAAAGAACATGTTCACCTTAGTCAACTGAGCTATTTTTCACAGTTTCATAATTTCAGTACCTGTGGTTTGAAGAAAGCATGCACCTATTGCGCATGCAAATATTCAGTGCACCATAAAGATTAAGCATTGCTGTTCCATCGGAAACTGAGTGCAATCATTTATGAAAGTTAAACAGGGCAAACAGCTCTGAATGAAGCTCTTTCATACGGTGTGTGTACAGTGGCAGCGTGTGCAATAGGACTCATTCATGTTTCAATGTGTAATTATGCGGAACCTGCGGTCTAGAACATTGCAGTTCTTATGTTGTTAACTTGTTGTGAACCTACATACACAACGGCCTGATGCGTAATTCAGTTTATTTGGATTAGATGCCCATATTATGGAAGTTTTAAGAAAAACAAATGATCAGTCAGGTACACAACAGTACGGCCCATTGAACAGGCTGTACATCTATCCTCAGACCCAGTTGAGTAAGCACTGAGTAAATGTGAGGAGCTCCTTATTTACTGAAGTGATATTTACTATAAAAAAGTCTGCATGTCCTGTCCTAGAGTAACTTTAGTATCAGCATGGAAACACGGTGCCCAAGTTTACCCGGACTCCTTGTTCTGCATGCCTGCAGGTCATGTTGCACGGATCAGTGCATCATGTGATCGGCAGAGACATTTTTATTATCATTTGAAGCCGTGACTTTGGCTCCAAAACTACTTTGCTGAATGTGGCAGTTGAGGTTCACTGGGAGGAGATTCACAGAGTGGTCTTTATACATATATGTTCTTTTGGTAACACGTAAACCTTGTGAATCTTACACCTGCACCCTGCATGTCACAGCACCAACACTGTTTATTTCCCCGTAACTGCCTTTAAGGCCTCCGGGTATCATTCCTGGTGTGGCGAACTGTTCTTTTAGGTTTACTGCTCCATTAATAATCTTCCACCCACCTTGTGTACATGCGGCATCATTTGTGTGGTGGAAAACATTACACACGGCTCATAAATCTGGGCAGGTTAGAACAGGGCGAGTGTCGTATCTGGAGAAGTGGCAGAGGTGAAGCCAGAGGAAAGACTGAGCATCTGTCTCTTTTGTTTGAGAAGATCCAGCTCTTCACATGCTGTTTCTCACTGCATGGAGGTGGGACAATAATAAGACCAGGTCATTTCCCACCCACCCCTGCAGGCGTGCAGATACTGAGGGCCACGAGGGGTCCTGACACAGGTCAAAGTTGACCCTTTAATGCAAGTATCAAATGTGACGTTTACTCTGCCTCTGTCAACTTACTCTGTCTCAAGCCAAATGGCGAAGAAAAAATAATTATAAAATAAAACATAAAAGTTGTGTTACATTTAGCAGACGCTTTTATCCAAAGAGACTAACATTGCATTTCAAGGTTCACATTTAGACTCTTATCAGTTCTTGCTTTCCCTGGGACCTTGGCGTTTCAGTTTACACTGTCCCACGCCAATTGGTAAAAGGAATAAAACTAAATAAAAAGGTATATTGGTATTGTCCAGAGCTCTGTTCTGTTACATAACATTGAAAGTATTGCCTGAAGTGAAAGTTTGTGCAGATCTAATGAGTCATTTTTAACCTAACTGTTTTAAGTGAGTAGGTATTGACAGATGACCATTCACAGGGTGATGTTGCTCCAGGCTAAAACTGTCTGAAATGCCCTCTTTTACTCAACGAAAAGCTTTGGAGTCTTTAGTAACGTTCCAGTTAGCCGACACATGTGCTGTGGGTCAGAGGTATAATCATTATCAGGCATCATTAGCATATACTTGGCCTGATGTGTATGGCTTCCACATATATCAACCCTCTAAGAGAAAGAGAAGATGAGCTGTGAGTGTTGTGACAGGAGAGAGCGTCCAGTAAAGGTGTGCTCTTTCACCCTTAAGGCAGCAGGGACAGTCCCGCTTGTCTAAATGAAAAGGGAGAGAGGAACGTGAGACTTTGGTTTCAAGAATGAATTAAGTTTGTTTGAAATTTCTCATTTACTGTGGTTAATAGTTCTAAAATATTACATAATATTTGATCTAACTCTCCAGAAGCTGTCCAAAGCAGTGTGGGGAATTTGAATGAGAGTTTGTGGTTTATCAAAGGAATAGTCTGAATTCTGTCATCATTTACTCACCCTTATTGTTTCAAATCTGAAAGAATTTCTTTCTTCCATGGAACAAAAATGGGAGAATTGAATAAAATAAATAAAATAATAAAATGCGAATAAAATAAATATCAATATAAAGCCATAAATATCTAAAAATGTGTCTAAATTACTTCCAAATCTTCTGACTTCAAACAAATGTGCAAAATTTAAGTCGTTATTCATTGAAAAGTTTCCGTCTGAAGTGCCTTTAGATGCATCACATCAGATGTGACATTTAACAGGGGCGACTGCAGGATTTCATCTGAGGGTTTTGCCAAATCAACACTTGAAAAGTGAAATTCAATATATGCTCATGTTAAAAATGCAACTTTTGAGAGAGTAGGTATATTGGCTAACTATTATACACTTCTGTAATACTCAGACCAAACGATCAGTGACATTTCTCCTTATGGAAGATCCCTTTACCACTCTACAGATAAAGCGTTGTCGGGAAAATTCGTTTCGCGTATCTACCCTGAAGTGATAAAATTCTGTATCAAAATGTTAAGGCTAGACAAGTAGTTTTTTAAATTCTTGGTTTGTAGGGAATTACAAACCTGCGCACATATATTCAAACGCGCACTCGTAATACGCATGTGCACGCCATCAGTGTTCTCACAGGTTTCGCGTTTAAAGTCTGTGTAGTTTCCTGTTAAAACGGTGTTGTGTTAGCGGCCCCTAAGTTAATAACTAATGATCGTTGCGATGGAAGTGAATCAATCAAATTAACTTTAGCTGGAAAATAACTTTATTCAAGAACTGCTATAAAGCCAAAACAATCTCTGTTACTTTAAACTATCCTTGTATCTCTGTAAAGCTGCTTTGGAACAATCTACATTGTTAAAAGCGCTATATAAATGAAGATGACTTGACCTGAGCAGAATGAATGTCTCTCTAGACATGTTTTAAATCTTTTAAAAAAACACTAAAATGGCAACAATTAACAAAATGGTCAAAGACATCCATCTAGCGTATCTTCACATAGAAAAACAACTGGAAAAAAAGAAAAAAAAGAAATTTTCTGTGTGAATGGCTGCTTATTCACAAAACACAACAATAGCTGAATTTTCTGTTACCTCTAAAAAGTAGCCTTTTTCCTACACTCCAATCAGTTCCCAAGGATGAAATTAAGTTCCGTCCTACATTTTTTCTCGTTCCAGAAGCCGTTTTACTCGCATATACATCACAAGTATGGGAGAAATGACTATCGCAACTTGCATTTCACACCGACTTTAATCCAAATCTTCTGAAGAGACACAATCGCTTTACATGATGAACATATTTAATTCAGGCTTTTATTCATCAACACTTACATAAAGAACACAAATATAGTAAATGTGAGCTCGACCGCAATGCTTGACATGCAAGAACAAACCTCATTGGTTTTTGTTGGAGCTCAACCTTGCTGCCGTGACGCGAGAATGAACCTTATTGGTTCTCACGCATCAAGCAAGCATGCTTTAGCTTCTGTTTACCAAATTTGAGTTCTCTATGTACAATGATCGTGTTATCAATGCTAAATTAAATCTCTTCATTATGAAATGAGATCGAGGGCACTATTTTAACGATCTAAGCGCATAGTCTAAAGCGCACGGCGCAAGTTCACAAATCCACTTTTGCTAGTTTAAAGGGGGGGTGAAATGCTCATTTTCACTCAATCTCCTGTTAATCTTGAGTACCTATAGAGTAATATTGCATCCTTCATATCTCCAAAAAGTATTTTGTTTTATTATATTAATAACAGAAAGATAGACTGTACCGAGTCTTTCCGGAAAAAAACGAGCGGCTGGAGGCGGGCGCTGTGGGCGAAGCTTAGCTGTGCTAACGCGCCGAGCTAGTGACAACACACAGAGACATTTGTTCAGTTCAACAGTTTTACTCACCGTCCGGTTCCAACGCACGGCCGCGAATCTTTATCATTGCGACTGCTCGATCCTAAGCATTAGACGATCTGCAAATCCGTAGATCTGGGCTTTGTTTATAAAACAATCATCGTCGAAATGCAGGGAACAAACAGTCTTACACAACTCCGTTTATGCTCAGGAAAACAAACTCCATCCACGGGTTCCTTAATGCTGGGTTCTTTGGGAATCTGTGCAGGGTTGTCTTGCCCTGGCAACCAAAAACACACTTCTTTGGTGACATTGACTTCCCAAAAGCCGGGCAGGGCGCTTTGATGGCGAACTGCTTTCACTCTCTTGCTCTGGTCTACGAGTGCGCGCGCGCCCGCGATCTTACCGGAGAAGTGCCCTTAGGACCCATATAAGGAAATTCCGTTACATCTGACGTCACACATACCCATACTCGAAAAAAACTTTCCGAAACTTGTGACAAACCGGAAGGAGTATTTTTGGAACAAAAATACTCCTTCAAACGTACAACTTAGTTTTTGAAACTTTGTCCATGTTTAGCATGGGAATCCAACTCTTTACCAGTGTAAAAAACTCAGTATGCATGAAATAGCATTTCACCCCCCCTTTAACGACGGGACAAATGGTCGGCATGCCTGGCGCATAGTCTAAAAGGGTCGCTCCTATTCTCTTAATGAGTAATGGGTGTCTTTAGGGATTTACGTGCATTAAACCAATCAGAGTCTCATCTCCCATTCCTTTTAAATGCCAGTTGCACTCGCGCCATGGCAGATTCGCTATTTACATGACGGAATTTGATAGTGGAAAGACCGAATGCATCTCCAGAGCGCAAACGGATCTGGTCGTGCGCGAGGTTTAAGTGCGCAAGCAGACCATCTACGGGACAAGCTGGATTCCACCATATCTTTATGTACACAATAATAATCTTTATCCTTTTATTTTAAATATTTGGCATGTTTGTGTGCTGCTGCGCATCCCTGTGTGTTTAATAAGCAGAGTGTACGCGAGTTGTGGAGCTGCCTATAGGCGCACATTACTAACGCTCTTTAAATAACACACAAAAAAATATTGCACCATTGACTTTAGACCAGGTTTCAGTTGGTCAATGGCGCAGTGTATTATAGTTGCCTCAAAATAGCAACGCGCCAACAATGCGGCAGAACACACCTCGTTTTCAGACCAGCACGCTCATGGGCGCACAAATGGGCGCAAATTAAACAACGTGGCGCAGAACGTGAAAATGATAACTGCGTCGGACTGAAACTAGCAAAAAACACTTGTGTCACGCTTGGCGCTGCATTGCGCCGGGTGTAAGATAGGGCCCCATGTCTCTTCAGAAACAGCTTGATTCATAAAGATTTATTTTACGACCTCTTTATGAAGTCAGAGTTTTGGGTGAATAGACTTTCTGGAAAGACTGAAATCTCTCAGATTTCATTTAAAAAATCATATGGTTTTGAAACAACATGACTGTAAATGACAGATTTTTCATTTTTGCTGAACTATTCCTTTATTAAAGCAGTTATTGTCACACTTAGAGTGAAATGATGATAAATAAAAACCTTCTGCAGGAGACAGCTTGTCTCTCCAGCCTACTGAATTGAGCCCCTCCATGTCATTGTCAGACCCCTGCATAAAACTCATTCATGAACTCCCAAAGTGGCCTTTCTTTTCCCCTCTGGCAGCCATTGGCCTGCCACTAACTAAGTGAGCTGTGCTGAGAGATGCATTGAGGAATGAATAGGAACAAATTGTTTGGCTCTCAGTCTCACACTGGGAGTCTCATTCCCTCACAGCATCGCTACAGCTGGCCAATGAATGCGGTTTATACAACTGAACGGAATATTTAGCCAAAAATGAATATTCTGTTTTGGTTTTTTTTACCCTCATGTTGTTCTATGTGCAACACAAAAGAACACATTTTTGTTATGAACTGCTTTGTACATACAAGAGCTTACGTGAAGATTCTCTTTCGTGTTCCAAATAACAGAATATTGGTTTCGGATTAAATAATTATTAATGACCATTCCTTTAAACACACAAACAAGTGTAATTGGGATTACGCTGAAAGCTGTTTTACTTTATGGCTTCCCAAAATTAGCAGTGGAAATCCAGGGCTGAATCTTATCTCTTACAAACACTGATCTCAGGATTCCTGTCAGTCATTTCTGCTTTATTCTCTGAATGAACAAAGAGCAAATGATTCACTCATGACAATACAATCATAAGACTCTGTTACATTTGCCTGTAAAGCCATTTCAGCACAGCCAGGGTCAATGATGACTGCATGTTCATTTTAACCGGTTTGAACCACATTTTAACCCTGTAGTCATGAGTTTACCAATGGAATGAGCTGAGTATGGCACAAGATTGATATTTTGATGTAGGATATCATATGCTTTGATATAAGAGACCTTCTCCAGCCTCTGTTCCTCTGTGACAGAAACAGCATTCCTGTTGAGAGTTCAGTCAGATGGACATCAGACCGTCACATCACAATGGAAAAGGAGTCTGAATTACGACACACCATCTGCGGCACACCACTCTATTTTACTATAGCAATAATAGTATAATGTTGAACCAATTAATGCACAATATTTGAGTTTTTGTTCAGCAGTGCCAAACATCAGCCACTAGGCTTGGACTGGTTTTATATTCTGCTTATATTATATGTTTGTGATTTCTGAAACCTTGTTACCAGTTAGAATAAGAATAAGAATAAAAGTTTAAAATAATAGTTAAGAAGAATCCCACCAGATTTTCTTAGAGTAACATTGGTAACAAATTGAATTTTTAAGTTTTAATGAATACCAAAACATCAAAACATATATATATATATATATATATATATATATATATATATATATATATATATGCATGTATATATGTATATAGTTCTCTATTTGGAAAGTGATTTTGTGCTATCCAATTCTTAATTTATCCATTAGATCTGTTGAACCACAGAAAGGCTGTTAATTATTCTGCCAATTTTAATTTTCTTTAAAGAAGGGAGTTGTATCCCTGAATCATTTAGACAAGTATATTCCATTGATCTCCTGTGGTCTTTTCAGAGATTACGTCATACTGGATTAAACACCCTTTTCCGCTTTCACGCTGTTCAAAGACAGAAACTCTTCGTCAAGCTTTCCGCTGTCCTTTCTCCCTCTGGAACCCCGTGCCTTTTTGCTTGGCCTTTGACCTGGGCTCTTTTGCTGTGCATTTGGGTGAAAGGTGGTTGGTGACTGGAGGTCAGGGGAAGGACAGACACAATAGAGGGACTGAGTTTGAGAACAGAGTGTTCAACCTGGGAGTTCCATCACTTTAAATCAGTGTGCCTCACTGGGCCAGGGGCTCCATAGTCCCACCGTCAAACATCCCAGTGCCCCAGTGTGTTAGCAGGGTGAGGAGAGTTCTGTGTATGTGAGCAAGGGCTATAGATTTATAGTGTTTGAACTGTTCTGAATTCTTCTGTGCATATGGGTTACTGGAGCCGCAGGAATCTCTGCATGCTGCTAGATTCATCTATGAATTCTGTTTTTCTTAGCAGAGGACTCATTTTAATGTGATGCGATCATCTTCATCTCTCTTTATGCCACATATACTCTGCCATCAGTTTCTGCACCACATTTCAGAAAAGGGCTGGCGAAACACAAATGCTTCCCAGCTCAATAACCAAAATGATTTAATGACGTTGAAATCCAATGAGTAGGTTATTCTATAAAAGGTTTGATCTGCACTTAAACATATATTCTCAGCTTTATTGAGGCATTGCATTTTGCAAGTAACTGCAAGTGATGGATACACACACACACACACACACACACATCTGCACTTTTGTCCATCTGCAGATCCACAGATACGTGACAGTGATGTATGACCCTAAAGCTGGACAATATTGATATCCAGATCCAGATATCCTGATCATTGTGTAACTAAAGCAGCTTAATGCCCTAAATGTGAACTTGACAGAGAACAATTCACAGGCATGACGGTTATGAATATGAATGTTTAAATAAATTTCCTGAAGTGTTTACAGAACTCGTGTGCCTGCAGGAACACGTCTGCACTGATGTTTCTTCAGTGCAACTCTCTCATTCTCCGCTCACAGTTGACAGTGCTGACTTACTGCCATAATGGTGTCTTTCAGAGTGAATATCCCTCATGTTTGCCCCCAGCTGCTGTCACAGGAGGAAAAATCTGTGTTATTTCCATTTCGTCTAACAGCATGAGTTCATGGAGCAGTTTTCAGGTTAACTGTTGAATGTCTAATGCGTGTGAACATACTGAGTGTCGATGCACTCTAAAAAGAAATTCAGGAAACCTGTTGCCACAACTTAAATAAATGCAAAGTTGCATGTTAATAATTGTAATTCATTGATTTAATTAAACATTTTAAGTTAAACCAACATCATTTTGATGAGATTAAGTGAAAGACCTGTTAGTGTTTAATGCTGTTGTGTTTGACATTTAAAAGTTTTCTTTGTTTTGAAGTTTTTGTGGCTACCATCGCACTATTTACCATTCATTAAATTGGCATGCTAAATAAGTTACATTTAGCATGTATGCAAGCTGGTATATCTGAAATAGATAAGGTTATTTGGTTCGGGGCCCACTACTTAATTTTGTTGAAATTTGAGTAATTAACTTAAAAATGTGTGTTTATGTTATAAATTATTAAGTTTCTCCAACTCAGCGTAGTTTGTTGGTTGAACATATTTTCATTAGAAGTTGTCATAACACAAAAAGATGTGTATTCGTTATGTTTTTTGGTTGTTTAGGTTTTTGTGTGTGTGTGGTGGGGGGGTCTACATGATCTGCATGGATTTTGTCCTGAATGAAATGGCCTGAATTCCATTCTTTGAAGGTATTTTTTAATTCCTATTCATTCTTTGTGAGTTTCTCACATGGTATATGGACACTGATCTCCAAATGAGGAAAGTTGTTTGCCTTGCTGGACCTGCTGTTCACCTCTCCCACTTTCCCACACTTCCAGACCACTGCCTGTCCTCATCCAGCCAGAGCTGCCAAGATGTGCCCGCTAGCTCTGCCAAGCAACTTATCTTGGAGTTAAACTGTTATGTCAGCACATCTAGCGCTCGCTGGCCTGTGCCGATGAGGATGTGCGAGCGCTGCTGTCCTGTCCACAACACTGAGTGCAGGTGCAGAAAAACTGCTGTTCAGTGTGAGTCTGCTGCATGTGAACCGCACTAAAGAAACACACACGGAAACTTACGTTTCATGCAGACCCATGCTCAGCTGGACTGTGCTAAAGTTTGATCCGATCTGATGAACTTAATGAGACCTCATGAGGTTCAAAAGTGGTCCAGTCAATAATTATTCGTTTACTTCATTAAAAAGAGCAATAAGCCACACAAGGATGTTTTTATCCATTTTGTCGTACATTGCTACATAGTAGTGTTTTCACACTGTGCTTAACACTGGGGTATTGATTGCCGTTACAAATCCTGCTTTTAACCCTGGGTAAAGGAACATTTCACACTTGTAATTTAGAAGTGGGGTTAGCACTTTTACCCAGGGTTATGAAACCCCAACAGGTTTAGTTCAATGTTTGCGGTGTTAACCCATCATTGCGTTGTCAAACTCACAATGTGAAACAATGTGAAACGATGCAGTGTTAAAATGTTATGGCTATCTTAGTAATAGACAGCCAATCACGTGCCTCATATTCCCATACAGTCACAGAAACATACGCTTTGTATAAACAGAAGTTTCAGCATTTGTGGAGGAAAATGTCAATGTCTTACTGACATTTTTGTAGTATATTTTTAACTGGACGCCAAATTTCAAATGGTTTTCTATGGATAAACACTTAACGAGAAACTGTTTCTTTTCTAGTGATTTTGTTACAGTTCACTATAGTGATCTCACTAGTGTTCCCTGGGCAGTAAAGTAGTGTGTGTATTTGTTAGGTTTGTGTGTCATCTGAAGCCAAAGTTTGATTCTGACAAAAGAGTAGGCCTATATGTTTTTGATTAATATATTTGATTTGGAGGTTGAAGTTTGAGGTTTGTGCAAGTTGGTGTGCAGTTTTCAGATTGTGTTTATAGTTGTGAGAATTTGTTTCATGAATTGTGTGTTAGGAATCTAGAAAAACTGTAATAGGAATCCATGCAATGTGAGGGCAAAAGATTTCCCCATGCAGATTTTCGTTCATCACACACATTGATCAACCAAAAGCTGCTTGGTTTGAAAGTGACTTCTGAGTGAGCTGTGCTTTATACATCGCTGCACTGTTGACAATAGACAATGGACCTTTTCTTGCCTGCAGTGTTTCACTAATGTGACTGCACCCTGATCCAACTGATGTTTCAGCAATGACTTGATCAGACTTCATGCTTACTAAATTTTCTTAACATTTGAAATTCAAATGACATTATGGCGCATTGCCAGGAGAGCTGCAAGTGTTGTGTTTTATCTTCTCTTCACAGAGCATCATGTTGTTTAATGCTGATTAAACCCTCCTCCATCTCACCTGCTTACAGAGGGCATGACCCTGTGTATTCGTCTGACTCCACAGTATTTGGCTGAGCTCCTAACACCATAAGCACCAAGTCGTAACCTGTGTCTTCTCAGAGTTGTCTTTTGGTTGTTACCATACACAGCTCCGCTCTATAAGTAATAAGTCTATAAGTAAGGCTTTTTCATCATATGCCTATATTGTGGAATTTTCTCCCGGCTAACAGTTAAGTTTGAAATTAGTTTGAGCAGACTCTGTTTTTGGGGCTTAAGACGGTGGATTGGTTTTTAGCTGTGTTCATTGTAACTTACGCTCCACGGCTAACCTTCTCTGGAGCAGGTTTTATTCTGGGTTAGAGATCGCACACCAAAACTACTGGACCTATAATATGTGAGCAAAGTGACATGTATCTGATGCAATAAAGCCACGCTGAGGAGGAGACCAGGTGTCACTGATTCCCCAGAGCAACTGCTCACGGTCCTGCAAACCACTGACCCCTGCTGTGGGCTCAATCATTTGCAGACCATTCAAGAGTGTTAGCAGACTAACTCACAGCCCTGAATTAATTAACACCGTACTCTTAGGCCTGGTTCCACAGACAGGGCTTAGATTAAGCCAGGATTAGACCTTAATTCAATTAGAAGTAGCTTTTAAAAACTTGCCTTCGAAAAAAACATTACTGGTGTGCATCTTGAGACACAACAATGGCACTGATGTATTTTTAAGATCTTTTCTTTCAATTAAAACAGCTCAAACGTGCATTTTAGTCTGGGACTAGGCTTAAGCCTTGTTTGTGAAACCGGTGGTAAGTGTCCTAAGTCTTCTGTCCACACTGAGAATGAAAATACTACACACTCAAAGGGTTTTGATGCAAGGAGACACGCCATAAAACATATCTTAAAATCTGTCAACTTTAATCTCTTGAAGACATTAGTTGTATTAAATACATGTCATATAGCTTTTCCAGTTTTTCGAATGAATTAAGAATTGAGTTTATTCTCATGTGAAACAGGAAATGCTTTATATGTAGCAAGGCGAGTCTGGAACAATATTTACATGAAATACAAAAATAGAAATTCACAAAATAGTATTACAGATAAATTTACAATAATCAACTCTATAAAATTACAATTATATTTCTATAAAAAGCTATTTAAATAATCTTACAGCTCAAGTTTTTCAGAGAGCACAGCCATTACTGTCAAATCTGTGTTTCTTATGCATTTGTTTGAGTTTGTTTGTATGGGCGCAAGTATAGAAAAAGTCTCGGCGAACTTCATCGTTCAGCGTGTGAAACCACGTGTCTTCACAGTAGTTCAGGTTTGTCGGGTGCGGTCCGGCTGTCAATGTGTTGGGCTCCAGTCATCCCGTCTCGAACTCACATGCCTTCAGGGGGGAGCAAGAAGAGAACAAACTTAGTACATTTCCGGGTGCTCTGTGTCAAGGTTATTCTTGGTGTGTACGCGGGTCCTCTTTTTCTGAACCCCTTCAATGAACTCTGAATTAAATAATGAATTAGCTTCCTCAGCGCATGAACAGAAGAATTTACTGTAGTAGCTTACACCGAAACCATTGGGGAAAGTTTAAAGGAGTCTACATACATTTTTTATCTTAGGTTTTAAGGGAGGACAGTTATTGCTATGACTGTTTTGAAGCAAGAAACTATATAAATTGATGATATGATATGATATGATATATGATATGACTGCTTTCTCTGTGGCCAACTTCCAGTTTGAGTCATTGAAGGTCTATACACATGCATTCCTCCCTCTCTCTGAGGCAAGTTACAGATCTCTAGAGTGTAGGAGCGCTCCAAAACAAATCAACTTAACTGTGTTAAAGCATCAGTGAAGAAGTGTAGGAGTGAGTGTATGATTTGACCTGATGATTATCATTTTTCAAAAACACCCGTTGATTCAAGAGTGTCTCGTTTCGTCTCAATCTAAATACTGCCCCACATCTGATGATTAATAAAAGGAGTGGGTGGTATGAACTGTATACTCATAATGGTATACTGAATACACTACTGTTCAAAAGTTTGGAATTAGTAAGATAATTAGTATTTTTTTTTTATGTTTTTGAAAGAAATCTCTTACGCTCACCAAAAGCTGCATTTTAAAAATAAATACAAATACAGTAAAAACAGTAATATTGTGAAATATTATTTCAATTTAAAAATACTATATATTATATTTTTTTTTCCAGTGATGGTATAGCTGAATTTTCAGCATCATTACTCCAGTCTTCAGTGTCACATGATCCTTCAGAAATCATTATAATGCTGATTTGCTGCTCAAGAAACATTTCTGATTATTATCAATGTTGAAAAAGTTTTGTGGAAACCGTAATGCATTTTTTAAAATCAATTGAATGCGTTCTTGTAAAAAAAAAAAATCTTACCAACCAAACTTTCATATATCACTACACCATATAGAGAGAATTAACCTTATTTTTATTTCCCATACATATATATATATATATATATATATATATATATATATATATATATATATATATATATATATATATTTATTTTTTTTATAATCCAGTGAAATACCCGAAAATAAATAAATAAAATAATAATAATCTTATTCATAATTTATAATGCTGTTTTTGCACTGATTATCACTTATATTATATTTTATTATATTCATATTTATACAGAATGTAAAATGATGGCCTTTTGGATGGAAATTATACAGTGATCATTCTATCCTAATAGTGATATTAAAACACATTTTAGGCTTAATATTAAAAAATGTGCATTGTGCAATAAAGCAGTACTCCAAATACATTTGAATAATAATATTTGTATTATTAAGTTAAATGTCAGTAAATTTGTTAATGGATTTGTAGTCTACTTAGTATGAAATAAACATATTATAAATACATTTTGGTATAGGTCTTTTCACTAGGGTGGTCATCAACAAAGATATCATGCATAAAATCATGCTGCAAATTATTTTAAATTTGACCCTTAAAACAAAAGTATTGTAGTCTTTAAATTCATGTCCTTCAGCACTTACTTGCTAATGTTCTGTCAAGGTCAGCAATGAAGTCCTCTAGCTCTTTAGTGTCTCCAAGTTTAGCTGAAGAGCAAAATATGCAGTTGATTAACACAGTGCAGGAAATAAACCAAAAAATGAAAAAACAGAAATGTTTGAACTCACGTTTAGGAGATGTGACCAAGGGACTAATTGATGAGGGGGAGAAGACGCTGGGAGAGTTGAGCTTCTCATCACTGAAGCTGAAACTGTTTCTGTTCAAGGACTCTGCACCTGTTACAGAAGGAAAAAGAGACAGAGGAAGTCAGAAATGAAAAAACTGAAGCTTCCTGTGTGTGTACAGCATGTGTTCCTCTAACTCCACACCAGCGGTTCTCAACAGGTGGCTCACGGCCCACAATAGTGATAGAGCGCAGACAGCAGGGAAAAGACAAAGTTATAATGCCAATAATGCAATGCAACTAAACAAACAATTGTTTAGAGTTAGGATAGCAAACACTAGACATCTGCCAAATTAAACTGATGCTGACATGACAGTTTGTATGACCTGCCTTATCCTCAAAAACCATTCATCAAATTATGCAAGGTACGAGAAAATATAACAAACTACACTATCAGTCAAAAATTTGGAATAATTATATCATTACATTTTTTATGCTTTTGAAAGAAATAACATTTTAGTTTGAAAACATTTTAAAATGTAATGTCATTTATTCCTGTGGTGGTAAAACTCAGTGTCACATGATCCTTCAGAAATCATTCTAATATGCTGATTTGCTGTAGCCTGGCTAACGTCAGACCTCTTCTCATTGAGACGTGGTCTGGGAACCACATGTTCATTTTCTCGTATTTGAGGTGTGGTTTACGAATGCCCAGAGCCGTTTATTGGGCACTACGAATGTCTATCAAATGCGCCTGTACGTAGCTCATAGCCAATCTTTTCAATTATACCAGATGACGTATGTAGAGCAACAGAAATTCGACGAGGAAGAAGACGAAATAAACTTGCGTTCTAAACTACTTAGAACACTATCTAAGGCTGCATCGAAAGGTAACTTCGCGTCTGATTCCATGTTGGATCCATAGATATAAACAAACTGCTTCGGTGTGTCGCATAGACGTCGTCATCGTCTTGCTGCTCCCTCCCCGTTCTGTGATTGGTTCCCTTTTTGAGGGGAAAATCTGGTCCATGGTGTCCAGGCTGCCTAGCAGCGTGAATAAAATCGCGCTGCGCGCAAGGCAGCATGGGGAAACCCAGGCTAGATTTGCTGCTTAGTTATTAATAAGGTTTTATAAGCAGTTTTCACTGTATTTTTTTTTTTTTTTTCAAATAAATTAATTAATTTTTTCTTGGTGAGCATGTTTTTCAACAACATTGAAAAATCTTAATTATTCCAAACTTCTGACCAGTAACATACATTAATAAAATACTATTTTAAAGATTCCTAAAAAAATGTTGAGGTATTCTACAATAAGTTTACTTGCATTCAAGGTCAAAAAACACTTAAAACGTTCACTTAAAACCACCTAATTTCTCAAACAGTCCGAAAACGGTTAATTCGAAGAGTCAGTCTCCCTAAACCCCTCCTTTCCGAGAGCAGACTCTGCTCTGATTGGTCGGATGGCTCGGTCTGTTGTTATTGGTCTAACGCTTATAGTGCATTCCAGAAAACTAAATGTCCATTACCATATCTGAATCTCAGCTTCAGAGGTTTCCTCAGAACTTGGATATACAGTGATATGAACAGTAACGATTTTACCGTATCAATTTGAGCCCGAGTTCTCTTCTTTTTGAAATTGCATGTAAAGTGGATTTGCAGTGCTGAAAACATTATCTTCTTGCACCAAAAACACACCAAACTCTTCTAGGCTTCAACTACAACTACAGTATTTGAGGGTCAAAGTAGACGTTGTTCACCGGCAGCCGATGAAGACCAATGAAGGCAGGCATTATGCAAATTAGTTACATGGTTTCGTAGGTATGTATCTAATTCCAGCAGCCCAGAATCGATCCTTTCTTTTAGGAGACGATAACTTTATTTGTCATGCACTTTGAGCTTTAAAACTTTGCAGACCTTTTACATTCACAAACAGCTTTACTGCATGAAAGGTAATATTTTGAAAAGGCATAATAGGGGCACTTTAAATATTGTTTCCCTTGCAACATCTTGCAGAGAGCATGAAATCATTGAAACTCAAGGGACAACTAGACAAACTCTAGTCTAAAAGTCTATAGAATTTAGTGAGCGTTAAACCAGTGGAGCGGCACTGCTCTCTACCACACAGACTTGCCAAACATGTGCACTGACCCATAACCAGAGGGGGTAGGGGGTGTCGTGGGGGTTAATCTGTGCTAGCAGAGCAGGTTGAGTTTGTAATCAATGCATACTCCTCTAATAACAGCCTCTCTCGAGAGCGAGAACACTTTCAAAGCAGTTTCAACCGTGACCCAGCCTCCAGCAGGTTCATTTAAAGCCAAAGATCTGACCCGGTACACCGCACTCCATCTTAAGAAAAAAAAATTGTGTTTACACATTCTTAGTTAAAGGCAGAGCAGGCGTGCCATTACACAGAAGCTCCACTTTGCCCAACGCTTCAGTCATTAGACCCTTAAAGAGGTCTAAAAATCTAAGGAGTACACTTTCATGATTGTTTCTTAACACACTTAAGTACACTTTTAAAAAGTGCACTTTGCAATGTCAAATTAAATGTTTTACTTTAAAGTACATTTTGAATCATTGTTTTGTAACACACTCATTTTGATGCTGACATGCTAAAGCACATATAAAGTGCTTATTTGATATTACATCTATATTTTAAATGTACTAAATTGCAACCTCATTACAAATGTGTAACTATAAATATAAATGACATACAAGTTTCCATAGAAATGACATTAAAGTATATTTTAGTCTAGCATAAATGCTTTTCAGTAAATTTAGCAGTGCACTTTAACCATATTACCAATTATTTGAACCACTTTAACCATATTATGAAATTACATATAAGATGTACTTATATATATACATCTTATACAAACAGCTAACTCCACTGAATATAAATTTAAACTATAATACATTTTCATTTAAATTAACATGCAGTTAAGTGTGTTACATCCAGTTCGCACTTAACATTATTTTAAAGTATATTATTTCTGTAATAAATACAATTTTTTTTAAAGTATGCTAAAGTGTACTTCTTTTTCTTGAGAGTATGCTTTTGAAAGGAAAGAGAAAACGCTTCCTTTGTGTATGTTTTTTCCATCGTTAAATCCTGTCCTGAAGCAGAACCGCTTGAAGCCACTAAACTAGATCAATGGCACGTGTGACAAAATGGCATAAGAATTGATTGGATTCATTCAACATGCAGTTGCACAGATCCATGAGGGTGATTCAAAGCTCATTACACCGTTCTGATCCTCTGACTGCACCAGAGCACAGATTCTGACACATTCCCTGCTTGTTCCAGAAGGAATACTGTGAGGTAAAGAGAGATCACTTGTTGCTTAATCATTAAACGCAAGAACACTTCCAGAACAAAAGTGCCCATTTATACTGACATGGTTCCGCTTCTTTTGAACCTTTCTATGCAATTATAAGCTACCAAATAAAAGTCTTCCATATCCATTCATGACGCAATCCTTCTTCAGATTCTGGATAATCTCCAATTGTAGGATTGACGGAATAAACCTACAGTGAACCTGTGTGTGTCCCACAACAGCAACTGGCTAGTGAGAGACTATAAGTCAGCCAGGACAATTAACCAACTAACATTTGCATATGTGTGTGTGTCAAGGTTTTTATAAGTTCTTAACTTCTTATAGCCTGTTAACTGTCAGTGTTCCAGTAGCAGGACACTTGGCACCAATTTTTTTTTTAATTGCCTTTTTTCTCTGTCCCATATTTTAGTAATCATCATGGAAACAGTACTTTAAAATCATTAAGTGGGCTCAATTTTTGTGATTTGAACTCCATATTTGGAACACAACTTGGTTAGACATATGGCTTTTCATTTTATTTGGAAAAATATATATATTGTTTAAAATGTTATTTCAGTAGGCTATATTTGCTTTACAGTAAACTTCTATAACGTTTTGAAGTGCTTTCACTTCCACTGGGTGCCTTTAAAGAGAGACCTACCATAGGTATGTTGCAAAGCATTCATTAACATTCATGAAAAGAGGGGTGACAAGACAGTTAACAGGTTAAAAGACGTTTAATGAAGCCCAGTTGCTCTTTGTGCTGGTGTGTGGGCTCAGATTAGATTAGATAAGATTATGCAGTGTTCAGTGAGCACTGTTACTTGTAACTGAGGCTGCGGAGCTTAAATCGTGACGAGATAATGATCCACAGGCACGAGCACGAGCACGTGCGCGCGCTGCTATCAAATTTCTGGAATAATGACACGTCAAATGCAACTTTTGCGACTAGTGCACTGCATACTGCATACTCACTCTCTGAGTCGCTGATGCCGCTGTCGCTGACGCTCGCGCTGCTCCGTCTCTTCATGGTTTTCAAGTGCTCATCATATCTGAAGTGTCTCTTTTCCACGGGGGACGTGAAATCCTCAATGACAGCGTCGAATTCACACAACACGGCGTTCAGACCGTCATCATCCTCAAGAAATGCTAGAAAAAGCAAGTTTGTTTCAGTCTGGAAACAATAAGTGATCTATATAGAGACGCACTATCGCCTCAATGTAATAAGCATGGGTTTAGAAGCCTGCGTTTAGGGTTTATCTGAACTTAATTTTACTATTAAAATGTATTATTAAACCTTAGACTTACCTTTGCTCTGTGATTTCATCTTTGGAGACTTCATCTTCTACGCCTCTTTAGTGTCCAATTCCGAAATATCCGATATAAGATAAATTCCTCCTGTGTCCCCTTGTTAACACACTGTGTCTGAGCTCGTGCGGTCGGTGGGGTTGTTTTAAATGTGTCCCGGCTCCAGGAGGGGGCGTGGCCTGACGGAGGCGTGTCGGACGTGGGAAACGCGTCGCCAATGAGACGCTCGCGCTTGTTTTAGCCCTCCGTGTGAGTTACAGGGACTGGCGTCATTCACTCCTGAAGTATGTGTTTGTAAACAGCTACTGTGACACATGCACGACATCAGTGATGCTTTATTTTTAACCATAACTCCATCCTGGTCACCCTTCGTTTTGCGATGACTTAACTTGTTGCAATGTTTGACCAGCAACAGTAATAATGTTACAGGAAAAATGCTTGCGAAGTGTGTAATGTGCAGCCTACGCAATGTAAATATATCTTAAAATGCATCACGGTTCTAAAAGCCCTTTGGAATGTCCACATGTGAGTGTGTCTCCATATACTTGTTGAAAAAGTAAAATATTTCATACTTTGTCTCCTCTAAGATTATTAATAATAATGGTAGTGACATTTATCAAATTTGGGAGAATACGTGACGGGTAGAATCAGTCAATTTACCTTGCTCAGTTCTTTTCTTAATTCAAATCCACAGACACATAGGACATAAAGTAATAAAATTCTTAAAATATAAATGTTAAAATATAGCCCAATATTAAAGTTTTTACTTCAAAATGTATAAATATATGTATACTGTAAAAAACAGTATATTTGATCAATGGATTTTACAAACACTTTACAATAAGGTTTCATTAGTTAACATGAACTGCACTTTGTTCATGTTAATTTCAACATTTACTAATACATTATTAAAATAAAATGTATTTGTTAACATTAGTTAATGCACTGTGAACTAACATGAAAAAAACAACAATGAACAGCTGTATGTTTATTAACTAATGTTAACAAAGTATAACAGATACAGTAACAAATCTATTGCTCATGGTTAGTTTATGTTAATACATTAACTAATGTTAACAAATGAACCTTATTGCAAAGTGTTACTGATCAATGATATTATAATATACTGTATATGGAAATAAAACCATAAATTATCAATAACCAATCCTTTTTTTTTATTCCCCAAAAATAATGTATTTTTAATAGAGGATTGTGATAAATATTCCAAAAGTTGGTGCTTCACCAAATATTGTAATATCTTGAATGTAACTTGGTAAAATTGTAAAATTAAATGTAGAGGAGAATTTGATTGCTTGTAACACCTTTTATAAATGCATTGTGTGTATATAACCCTAACTTTTTCCTCTTATTTAGGTGTTAAATTCAAAGGATCCCCGTTTTCTGTGTCAAGTCTAATCATTGTCACGCTGTTGTCATTCAGGGATGCATAAAACTGATCTGGTCCAAGTTAAGTTTCTGCAGACATCTGGTGGTGACTAAATGAATGTGCACTCATGTTATTCACTCATGGCAATAAGATTAGATTTAAGATACAGAACCTTTATTAATGGCCAGGCCAGGTGTGTTCACATGCACATCAAGTATTGTCATCAATACCTGATGTGCAACAGATAAGCACATAAAACGCCAGGTTATGCTTAGGAAAGCACTGAAATCTTTGATTACAGGCCAAACAAGACGTGAAAACATTTCCTACTTTCACCACAGGCAGTTTAGCAGTAAGCCAGACAATGTTTTTGAGGCCTACACTTTTAAAATTGAAAGGAAGTCGCATTTCTTCTTAGTGTGAGGAACATTTTGAAAGTCTAAAGTGCCATTTTCCATTACAAAGAATCTATTGTGAGATGGAAAGATTCCATGACTGTTAAAGACTCTGGAACCATATATGACAATAAAGAACCTTTTTTTAGGAGTGTAACTGCTGAATCATTCGACTTGTTGTTATTTTCAGTGGGGGTGTGGGATTTATCAGTTTAAAAAGAGTTCTTCGCACCTTTGGTGGTGGAGTTAACAGGTAGACACATGGTTAAACAAGACATGTGTTTGCAGCTGCACTTGCCTGCTGACTTTAGGGTTTAAATGCGCATGGAAGGTGTTAAAGACGACACTTACAGTCTGAGAGGCTGAAAACTGCACAGTTCACAAAATAAATCATTTACAAGGATTTGCTGAATGTTGCTGTCAAAAAGAAAAAAGAAAAAAAAGGGATACTTTAATTTATTTTGTGGGTTCGGCTACTTATTCTGAGGATTTGTATCAAAAGTTTCTTAAGACAGCAATTAAAAATCGATGAGGGACCATTTTGACCACTGATTAAATTTCTATTACTTTTCTAGTATTTTTTTTTTTTTTTTTTTTTTTATCATTTTTGTTGCAATTTACTGAGTGATTTCCATTATGAAATATATATATATATATATATATATATATATATATATATATATATATATATATATATATATATACAGCATTTCATTAGAAAAATCACTATAGAAATGTAATGACTATTTAACATTTTGATAATTTCCGTGACTTTTCCAGGCTTTAAAATTTAAAAAAAAAAATCCTGATATGTCCAGAATTTCCATTACATTGGGAACAGTCCCAGACTAAAATGCATGCTTGAGCTGTTTTAACTGAAAGCAACTTGCACTGAGATATCTTAAATAAGTCAGTGCCATTGTTTTGTCTCAAGATGCACATCAGTAATATTTTTTTTCTTTTTCTAAGGCACGTTTATAAAAGCTATTAAATGTGCTTATTGAACTATGGTCTAATCCTGGCTTAATCTAAGCCCTGTCTGTGAAACAAGGCCTTAAAATTTTTCTTTGACCCTGATCACAACTGTTATAAGATGTATAAATTTCATTAAAAAAGTATTACTTTATAGCACAGTTTATTTTCATATTCACTTCCAAACATCTGAGAGTCAATCCAAACTACACAATGACAACATTTCTCTCAAGTACAAAAACATTATACATGATGTCAAATAATCAAGACAAACTTTAGACAAGATACAATCTCAATTTAAAGTGCAATACAGTTCCGGTTTTCCAAAATGCTATGGTTGTCAAATCAAAACAAAAGATTGAAATCAAGCCTTAGAGATGTGCTGGAGTCTCGATGATGCAGGGATTTGCTTGTAAAAGACATTAAACATCACTAATATGTTAGAGGTTTTAGCGCACGTTTTGCAAATATTTCACATTGAGGCTGGAATATAGGTGCTCTCATTTAGTTAAGATTAAGGGTGTGAAGTTTTCCCCCTTGTTTTTAATCTCAATTGGTTTCATAGGAATGCTTATGATGCTCTGAATGCTTTTGACAGTGGCGCCTACTAGTGTTCATACTGGAGTCAGCTACTTTAGTAATGCATTAATACACAGCTGTCCATTTCTCTCTGGTTCAGTTCAAATCGCGCTTGCATAATATATATTTTTATATTTCTAGTGCAAATTAAAGATAATAGTAATTTTTCTGTATCCGTAAACATCAGAAAGCTCATGGTGCACAATAATTAGGGCCATTGTGTTGTTTCTGATCGTCAGACATTCTCCAGATTGCCTTCAGAATTTTCAAGACTATATAGCAACCTTGGAATTTTCACAATATAGCCATAACCATATGATTAAATATGAAACATGCAAAGTTATTACAGACAGAAAATGTTATAACAGGCTCTCCTGAGTCAAGTCTTCATGTCATTGAGCAGGTTTCTGGAGAGTTACAAATGCTCTTAAAGGGATAATTCACCCAAAAATGAAAAATTCGGTCATCATTTACTCACCCTCAAGTTGTTCCAAACCTGTATGAGTTTCTTTTCTTTTTAAAGAACGCTGGTAATCAAACGGTTGACGGTAGCCATTGACTTCCATTGTATTTTTTTCCCACCATGGAAGTCAATGGGTGCCGTCAACTGTTTGATTACCACCATTCTTCAAAATATCTTTTGTGTTCAACAGAAGAAATAAACTCATACAGGTTTGGAACAACTTAAGGGCGAGTGAGTAATGACAAAATTTAGATTTTGGGGGGAACTATCCCTTTAAATAATAATATGCAGTAATAGGGCAGGTACAACAAACATCACTTGCTTCATTATATGAAGTTTAACAAAACAAAACCCCCAATTGATCCATTGTTTATGCTTCCAAACACATTTGTAAACTGCACGTGCACCAACTGGAATCCTGTAGACACACTCCACTGTAATCACTCTTTCTGCATTCACTTTATACAGAAAGCTGAGCACACCCTCAAATTTTCCAATAAACCTCAATTATTGCATGGAACTGACTATACGGGCCAAAGTGTATTAGCATAAACAGTGTGTCTTCTCCTGTTGACCAGCGAGCTGTATAAAGCTGCTCTCGCTTGGCTGTTTCAGTCTCAGAGGCTTGTGGTTCTTCAGCCTGTAGGCCAACGTGAGGAAAATGGCATCTACATGCTCTTTTTCTGCAGGGTCTCTTGCAGATGTCTCAAAAAGAGGAAAGTTGTAGCTATCAGCCAGTCGCTGAGCTGAAAACGTGGACACCTCTCTCGTTCCTCTTAAGTCACATTTGTTCCCAACTAGGATGCGGGGTACCATGGGAGGGACTGAGTGCCGGACGCACTCCTCAATCCACTCCGGCAGACTCTCGAATGAAGCCAGGCTGCTCACGTCATACACAAAGATGATGGCGTGGACATTGCGGTAGTAATGCTCCACCATACTCTTCCTGAAGCGCTCCTGTCCAGCCGTGTCCCAGATCTGCAACTGAGAAGGCAGTTTACATCATGTAGTGTTGAGAAAAACAGGGCTAGTTGTCATAAAGGTTTTATCTAAGCAGTTTTGGGTCCAAAGTCCTATTGTACACATTTGGTAAATCAGCACATCAGTGAATTGACATGCAGTTATATATTTAACCAATACTGAACTAGCTCCACTGTACCCTGTTCAAGTTTACTGCTCTTTGTTTATTAAACTCCAGAGGTTGGCAGAGTCAAAATACTAAAAATTATTTGCACCAACAATTGTTTAACCAATAATTAACTCTTCTTTTTTTAACCACAAAATTAAAATGAATTTAAAATGGTGTTTGTGCACCACTGAGCAGACTTCATAACAGTCAACAACAAAACACAGTGAACCCATTGTGGAGAAGAATGTAAATACTTGTTATTCAAGGTCAAAACGCTTTTTGCAGCTTTTCATATCTGTGAAATAAACTCTACTGTACGGGTCCACTCCTTACCTTTATGTATTCTCCATCAAGTTGCAGGGTCCTCTCTCTAAAATCTACTCCTATTGTTGCCTCGGGGTTTTCGAGAAATTTTCCACCGCAAAACCGGTAAGTTAGACAAGTCTTTCCAACATTTGAATCCCCAATAACGATAATTTTAAACACCCTCGACTGAGGACAGTCATATTCCTGACACGAGTCATTCGCGAGACTGTCTCTTGTGTAAATCGTCGCGAATTCATTGCTGCCCGTTGTGTTTTCTATTGCCATAGCTCTGATACTCGAAAAATATCGCGAGAGGATAAGAACGAGAGTTTAACGTGAACTCCCATGACCTGGCTTCAGCTTTGTTCATTTATACAGGCCCAAAGTCTTCTTTTTATATATATCAAATGTAAATTAATGTCCCTTTTACACTTAATTTTTCCTGGTTAAATAAACATTACATAAAAAGAGATACCAAGTACAATTCTATTTTGTATTTTTTACACTTAATATGTAGGTAATATTCTTTTTATTAAAACCAAGTCTAAATTTAAATCAAGTTGGTGTTTTTACGCATTTTTACATTTATTCCAAAATAATAACTAAAGGCAATAACAATTTAAGCAATAAATATTACTTGTGAACTAATGTTCAGCTTTTCTTTTTGATAGTCAACTCATTTTCAGCAGTCATCAAGCTTGTACACTGGTCAAAGACACAGACACGAAGATGTACCTTTAATTTCCCCAAACTGATTGCTCACTAAAACCCCCCACAGTCATCATGTCTTCAGGCCATTTGATTTTAGCGGTGATATCTAAATAGCTGAGTTGTTTACTTACTTTTGAATTAGTCTTCCTATAGAGTGGTGCAGGTATGACATCACTTTGTAGGCCAAAACACAGAAGCGAGTTAGCATTTTAACACTTCCGGTTCCATCGTCCTGAAGTCAATGGGTTTTTGGTTAAATGTCTGAAATAAGGTCTGTGGTGAACACAATCTCAAGACACTTTCACATTTTATTCCACAACATAAAATACAGCAATATATTACCCCCCATTTTTTTAAGCTGGTACGTGTCTTGAAAAAGGCGGTTGCTAACAAGTGGCTAATGGGACTACAGAGGCTGTCGAAGAGAGTAAACGTCATCACGTGAACAGGTAAACTTAGTACGCTTTTACAGCATCGTTATGGTTATAATTGTGCTCTTATAAACTATTCTAACTCAAACGTTCTAGGAAAATGTTTTTAGAAAAAGTGTGAAAGAGTTGTCAGAAGCTTAGTGATTGTGACACTGAATTTGTGGGACCGTGGTGTAGTTCGTTTAAAGTCTACCTTTAGCTTTTTACTTCAGGCGACTGCATTTAGGCTTCAAAATTCATAAAAGTTGTGTTCATCTGTGATAATTATCTTGATGGATAAAACGTGCAAGTATCATAAACTTTTGTTGATCACAGAGCTTGTTTTTAGCGAAAATCCAAAAGCCTATGGGAAAATCCTATTGGGTTTTTCTCGAGGGAACCGGCGTGATGCTAACTGCTGTTTGGCCTACAAAGTGACGTCATACCTGCACCTCCTGCTGTAACTGTACTGTATAAAAACAAGTGACTTTTACAACTTTTGAAGTCACATTTTGTAATATTTGCGTTGTTTTATTTTTTTAACTTGTAAAAATGTCTGATACTGAAAAAGCAATACATAAAATTATTTATTTATGTATATAAAGCATATACAGAATTTATTAAAAGAACCAAATAAATTAGATTACATACACAAAATAATTTAATAGACAACAATAACATTTAGACAACAATAAAAAAGAAACAAACACAAAAACACAAACAGGTAAAACCAGGGTGGTACGATTGGGCTGAAAGCTTGAAGATACATATGTTATAAGGCTATGAAATGCCCGAAGTTATGTGGACTAAATAGAAGATGGTCCATCCTTCCTGTCCTGAAGTGGTTCATTTGAATACTGTATGTATCTAAGTCATCTTGCTATCACAAGTGTATTAAAATTTTGACCAATAACTTTGCCCCCCAAATCATTACAAGTACTTTATATTTGAAGGAATTTTAATCAAAACAAACCTCATCACACCTTTTCACATTAATCGCCCCATCAATATTCAATAAAAATAAATCAAGTATTTTTCTGATCATCATTTTTGGACCTTTTTGGGATAGTTCACCCAAAAATGAAAATGATTTCAAACTGAATCACCCTCATGTTGTTCCAAACCTGTATACAACAATTTTTGTTTTTTTGAACACAAACAAAGCTATTTCTAAGAATACTGGTTGACGTAGCCATTGAGTTTCCAGTAAGACAGAAAATACTATGGAAGTCAATGGCTACCATCAACTGTTTTTGGGTGAACTATCCCATTAAGAGGGGCTGTTAGCCCGACTGTACCCTGTTCAAGATTTCAGCGTAACAATGCACTTTGTTTATTAACCTCCAAAGGCTGGCAGAGTCAAAATACTAACAATTCATTGTTACCAACTTATCATAATCCTGAGACAATGTATCATTCACTGGCCGTATAACATAAAGGTAAGCCGTTATTTAATACTCATAGTACAAACAGCATGAATTTCAAGTAGGTTTTACCCAGCTGCTGTGGGGTGAGCCACTTCAAACCAGGCTAATAATTTCAACACCTGTATCTCAACATACTTTGCAGCATGTTTACATTTGGCTCTGTTATGCACACTTCCACGTTTGACACTACACTCTAAAAAATGCTGGGTTGTTTCAACCCAAATTTGGATCAAATATGGACAAACCCAGCCCAACTCAAATTTGGGTTAAAACAACCCTGCATTTAAGAGTGTAGTTACTGCGAGAACTGCATAGACTACCAGTTCTCATCTGAAAAGGAGCTTGAGCTGCCGGAGTCCGAGTCTGCATCCGTCAGTCCATCGAAGTCCCAGTCAGCACTGGAGCCGCTGTCGTCATCCTCCTCCGAGATGAAATTCTGGCCGGACCCCAAGCATGCAGTATATACCCGGGTGGAGAGGCTTATGGATCCGAAGGAGGAACCAAACATGGTGGCTACATTTTTCCACGAGTCCCTAGTGGGATCATATTCATGTATAATAAGCCTGTTTTTGTCGTGATGGACTATTGCAATAGTTAGAAGCAGCAGTTTGCTGTTGTGTTGCACAACTTGGTAGTTGAGAGCACTGCTGTCAATAGGAATGTCTCCGATCCGCCTCCATTCTCCCCGAGCTGGATTATACGCTTTGACCACAGGGATATCGCACAAACAGATAATCTGCTCCTGGAAAACACAGGCTTTGTGGAGTTTACTGCGTTTCAGAGAGCCCCGCTGGAGCCAGTGGTTTTTCTTCGGCTCGTAGCTGAGCATCCTCCTCTTGTTTACCACATAAAGCCGCTCGTTTACCGTCACTACCTGCATCTTTCCCAAAGAATGAGGCAAAGGGGCCACAAAAACCCACTGGTTCCTTTGAATGCTATAGCATTCTACTTCCTTGAGTCTGGCATCAGATACCGGGTCTCTGCCACCCAAAATGTACAGGTGCCCGTTGAGGTAGCCGATGTACGAGTGCATTCTTCTGAGAAGTCGTTCCGCAAGCTCCTGCCAACAATTTAACAAGGGATTGTAGACCCAGAAGTGCTTGGACAGCTGTGATGCGAGATACAAATTGTTATCCGGTGTGGAGCAGACCAAAAATGTCTCCATAGGAGAGTGTTTGAAGTTCTGATTGGTGAGGTTAATGACCGGGGACGCCATTGAAAAGATGTCCTCTGTGTAGGGATCATAGCACATGAAAGGCTCATTTGGCCGTCCAAAAAAAAGCACCATTTCTTTTGCACTCTTGCCAATTCTTTGTTTGGCAGCATGCACACCCTTTGAAATCGTGGCGCTCTGCTCATCGGCGGCCCCATCTAAAACATCCAAAAGATGTTTCTTTAATAAAGGCTTTGATTTAAGGCCATCTAGATAAACCCTGTCTTTCTCAGAAAACAAAGACCACCGCACGCATCTGAGGACCTGCAGTGCATCTTCTGCATCCACATGCAAATTATTCTCAATCCACTGTATTGCAAAAGAGCACACTTTCAGTTCGCAGTCCACATCCAGAGAATCCAGTGTGAGGATCTCTTTAATCTGCTTCAGGTCCAGCTCACAAAGCTCTCGCACACTGGCACTGAGCTGGACAAAGTTCTTCGCAATAAACGCTTGAGCCTTGCTCTTCAACTCCAGATTGTCAAAGGTTTCGGCGAACTTCAAAATCCCTGCACAGTTAGAAAGGTCCAGCCTTCTTGTCATGAAGTTAGCACAAGCTTGCCGAATATACTCCAGCTGCAGCATGTTTGCAGATGCATAAAGCCTCTGCACGTTGCCCTCAGTGATTGACACTTTGCCAGTGTAACAGTAATCAATAATGACAGCCATTGAATCGGCGTCCACTTCGTGAATGGTGACGTTTCTCTGCGTGCTCTCGTACAGTCCTCCTGTAAACATGCTCTTGAAATAAGGGCTCGCTGCTGCCAGTATATTTCGGTTGCACTGGAAAACTTTCCCAGAGCGAGAGGAGCAACACCCCGAAGAAACGCTTCGGTCCTCTGACTCCCGGTCAGGCTCCACTTCGATAGTCACGTCGACTAACAGCTGCGAGTCGTAGAACAATTTCAGCTCTTTCATCAAACTTGAAGCGTGATTCGTGTCCTCGAGCTCCTCCGGACCACAGAAACAGTTCACCGAAGCCATATTGAGCCCGTTTTCTCCGTCCGAACGCAACTAAATCCCGTCAGTGAGCGGCAGCCGCGTAAAATCTCACTCAGCTCTGCTGTTAGTGTCATGAAAACAACGAGCTATGACTATGAACTGCATGCACCGCTTCTCTGTTGCCTGACAATGTAGCCATGTTTCATGAATGAAACGCGGTCCTTTTTGACTGTACGAAATGCTTTTCGGGACAAACTATCGGCAGCGGTGATGTCCGTCCCCTTTTAATTTCATTTCGTTCGGCTTTTGATCTTCAGACATCGACGTAGCATGTCTCACTCAAGCATGCTACTGCTGAGCTGCAACACACGACGCTGATTGGTCATATCGGCTGTGTCCCAAAGCATGTTGAGCTGCCTACATAGACAGCATTTATAGGCAGCGTAAGCCAGTGTTGCCAAAAATGTTGCCTACGACTATGAAACCCACCACCCTTCTAGGCAGCTCACTAGGATTTGAGACGTGGGCTAGTCATTCTCAGCGCTCTGTATTAAGTTTGGTTGGCCTGCTAAAGCTTTGTTCAGAATAATAGCCTCAACATCACATAAGATTTAGTTTCAAATATTATATATGTGGTTTAAAATAGCAATTTGTCTTAACAATTTGACAGATTAAAGTAGCCTATAATTTATGACAATTGTAGATTAAAAAATCGAATTAATTTTACATATATATATATATATATATATAGAGAGAGAGAGAGAGAGAGAGAGAGAGAGAGAGAGAGAGAGCCTATGAAGAGTTCAGATGCAAAAGCCTATAAGTGGCATCTGAAATTTTCTTCTAGAATGATCATTTTTATCAAGCTCGTATTTTTAAGTTCAGTAAGTTCACTTAAATGACAATTAATAGGTCATTTTCATTGCCATTTAAGTGAAATTACTGAATTTAAAAATACGAGCTTGATAAAAATGATCATTCTAGAAGAAAATTTCAGATGGCACTTAGAGGCTTTTGCATCTGAACTCTTCATATATATATAGGCTATGTATATACGTATATATATTATGTATAGCCTATATTTCATTAAGAAGGACTGCACTCAAGAAGGATTTTTTATTTTCATTTTCTTAACACAATAGGCTATCGTCAGTCTGCTCATTTCAATGCCAGGAAGAAAAGAGAGGAATAAAAAGAAACAAAACTGAGAACTCAGAAGACACAAGATAATGATCTCTGCAAGCAGTGTGTTTATGTTGTCTGCACCCCACAAATACAACACTTAAAAGAGGACAATATCACCTGCTGTTCGCATCTCAAATTTTGTTATCTCTGTATGTTCAGAGTGAACCATTCACACATATATTATTAAACATTCTAAATCTAAAGATCTAAATCATGCTTTGGGTCTCTTCAATCAGAACAAACACTGCAAATACTTCTGGGGCCTGTTTCAGAAATGAGGTTAAGTGAAAACTCTGAGTATGTTAACCCTGAAATGAGGGAAACTCTGGGTTTTCTGTTTCAGAATGGGAGGTATGTCAAACCCGAGAAAGCAGAGTAAGTCAAGCCCGTTTCTGAAAGAGAGGTAACTTATACTCAGAGTCAGTTACCATGGTAACTTACTCTGTGAACCTAACCTGGTCGGGAGCAGGTTTTCTTCGGTAAACCCAGAGTTTTTCTTATATAGTAAATGCATCTTGATTTAAGATTTTTTTAATATTTTGACTGGAAACAACAAGGCAAAAAGGTTAAGTAAGAAAAGCATTTTTTTGCAGTGCAGTACATTCATTCATTGCACATTTGTATATAACATCGGAGATGCAGAGCACATTAGTAAGGCCATTGTATCAGAGCGGAAAGGAAAGTGTGCCTCGTTCTCATACTCTTTCTGTGAGTTTTTGTGTTGTTTCCTCGACACAAACCCGTATGAGCATCGAAGAGGAGATTCACAGGATTGTCAGTGGTGGAGAAATCGGTTTAAATGAGGATAATCCAATAAATGACATTCACTTGATAACATCATGTTGTGAACTCTGGAAGTAACCTAATAATTAGAATTTCCTTTAGGATTTCCAGTGTGGTTTGATGTATTGATGACACTCATATTCCCATCATTGCTCCTGCCGAAAATGAAATAGATTACTGAATGGGAGGATGCCAGATATAATGCCTTAACCAACACCACAACTGTTAAATACACACTAATTATTCACAATTTATTTGGTCATCTTTATTTTCTTCAAATACAAAAGCAACAGTAATTATTTTTCCTGTCGGATTTTTATATTCTTCCAGTATTGTGTATCTCCTCTTCATCTATCAGTGGTGGTGCAGGTCCTCTGCCCTCTTGCTGTTGGCGGAGGAGAACTCAAATGTTAATTTCCTAATTCAAAATTGAAACAGGTTGGATTAGAGAACATTTAATTATGTGAAAAGAGCATTATACATCATGGAAACAGCTGTGGCACATTGAAATAGACACTGAATTATATTTATTTAATATGTTAAATGTTTGTAAAGTCATGTAGCCTACAGCCATGCACCTTTTATGCTTAAAGATGTATCTGATTGAATTATGGTTTTAATGGTCATTTTTAGTTGCTGTCATGTTCATGTTCTTTTTTTTTTTTTTTTTTTTTTTGCCTGTGGCTCATGAAAATGAGTATTAGTTCAATAACTTACCTTTCTGTCAGTTTTCACCTGATAATATAACAGTGATTAAGAATTATACTTGTGTATTGACTCGGAAGTATGCAGACCTCTTTTTGTCGGGTTCTGTTGCATTGGTGAATCGTAATGTCTGAGCTCCATTGATCATGGCTTTTCACAGTCATGGTGCACGCGCTTAACTCAGGGTCAACCTACTCTAAGTCGATTAAACTAACTCAATTCAGCTGTTCTGAAACTGAAAACTTAGAGTTTCCCATCTTAGGATAAATCAACTCAGAGTTCAAGTTTTAACTCAGAGTTGGATGAACCTCCTTATTAAAAAAGGCCCCTGGTCCTGAATGCAAGGCTTGCTTGTGCTAGATTCATATCTGGAATAATGGGCTTTTGATGTCCTATTTTCATCACCAAAAGGAGCATCCGTAGCCTTTCACCTCCTCATTCTTTGATATCTAACACAAATGTTAAATGTAACTTTAAATGTAAAATCAACAAACAACAAAACAAAAGGAGCATATAAGCATAATAAAAACAGCAAGGTAAATTGTCCCAGGCTCTCGGCCCAGCCCTGGTTCATACCACAGTAACTTTAATCAAACTTTAATGCATTAGCTCATTCATGAACATGATTTTTGCCTGAGTCCCATCGGTTTGCTTTGCATCGGATGTGGAGGTGAAGACGTCAACTCCTGATTCCACGCTCTTTCACGGCGTCATCAAGCTACGCCTTTGTTACTGTTTTGAATAAATGACCTCTAGCGCCAAAACATACATACTGTGCCTTTAATTTTAAATGACTGATTAAAGCAGTCCTGTGGTTCCACAGCAATTTGAGCTACTGTGTCGTTCAGACACACCTACATCAAGAATCAGCATATGAGTCTCAACAATGGTGATAATCAACTAAAAGTTTCATTACACAATGCATGCTTGGGTGCCAGAATAGTACAAAACATAAATAAATAATGCAGCTGAATGTTCTTACTATTTTTTATTTGCTCTTATTTTTGCTGTTGTTTTGTTGTGATTTTTTTGTAGCCAGAGTTAAAAAATTTGTCACCATTGCTGCATGCTGATTGCTGATGTCTGTGTGTCTAAATTATGACCTAATTCAAAACTTTTTTGTGCATGATGTGTTTATGTGATGATTATGTCATCATCAATACACAATAATCATCATCTGATCATAATTTATCTGTTTTCTTTCCCCCACAATGAATGTGCTTTACTCAGTTACAGCATCCAGAGAAAAACTAATATTTAAAAAAATGTTCTGTTCTTTTTTCTCTTTCCTTCAGTGATTCTGCTTGTTAACAGCAGGTATCATCACTAATGGTCAATCTTATCTTAATTAATCCCTTAAATAACATATTAACTGCAACATTGCTTCAGTGTTAGTTTTTAACACTCTGAGTTGACCCCTATAGACACTGAGGAGTGTTAACATTTAGGATTTTGCTGTGTACAAAATAGAATTGTATTGGTTGTTGTTGGTTTTTTACCTACTTTCTTTTTCGATAGTATAAGTAATGTGTATTTATTTAACCTGAAAAATGTGTCAACAATAAGTGTATCTACATGAATTAGCTTTTTTCTCTCTCCCAACACTAGTTAGAAGCTCCAGTGAGGCAGTGACTGGGACCAATTTTTGGAGGGGTTAAATACAGAAATGTAAATTTTGATTTGATAAAATCACACCTTAAAGCTGCAGTCCGTAGTTTTTCCTCTTTGTCACCATCTCTGTTCGAAATCTGCAATTGCAGTTATTAGCGGAATTATCAACTTTACGTGGGTTGTGCCTCGACACGGCACAGCGCGGATGAATCCAATGTTTTGAGGAGAATGTGCGGCTGTCAGTCACCGCGCCGGTGTGGAAACTGTCATTCACAATCACAGATTCTACTTTTTGGAAGTATGACCAACATAAAAATTTTCACCGGAAAATGTCATTGAACAAGTAACTAACATCCACTTTTGTTCTGACCAACTAAGGGAAAAAAAGCATTGCAGTAAATCGCGCTGATTAAATCTAACGATCGCTTGTATCATGTCAAACCGTGCAAATTATACTTTGTTCTCAAATTGTTAATGTTAACAACATCAGCATTGCGTGACTACATTTAATGTGTATTAGGGCTACCTGTAGTTCAGTTTCCATTTCTGTGCTGTCTAATTTCTAATTGTCATACCAACAAATTAATGTCACCTGTCCAGTATAAAAAAAAGCCGTGTTTGCGTCCGTTCTAAACCCCTTCAAAACACGGAGTTCACGCCATCTTTCAAAAGCCCTTCTGATATTTATCCTTGTTTTCGCATGGGCCGGTTGCAGTCTCTTTTTTTCTGTAGCCACTCCGAAGTCTTTTGCATTTTACAACATCATATCAAGTGCTGTGAGAAAAGGCTATAAATCTCCACCTCCAACATCCTCACACTCATAGCCTACTAGCCGAGACTCCTTCTTTATGTGTACAGATGTGACGTAATGACGCAAAGACATGCTCGAATTTCCCGCGGAAATCCACCAGTACCACTGGAATTAAAAACATTATTACAAGCTTACCGTTTTGAATCGAGCCAAGGCAAACAGATAGTTTTGAACACTGGCTGGTTATGTACTTGCTCAAATTTATTTTGGATAATTTTTAACCCAAAAAAGTTACGGACTGCAGCTTTAATTAAAGGTCCCGTATTATGCCCCTTTTCACAAGATGTAAAATAAGTCTCTGATGTCCCCAGAGTGTGTATGTGAAGTTTCAGCTCAAAATACCCAACAGATAATTTTTTACAGCATGTTTAAATTGTCATTTTTTGGGGCTCAGAAAAACGTGCTGTTTTAGTGTGTGCCCTTTAAATGCAAATAAGCTGCTGCTGGACGACACAGGGGGCGGAGCTTCATGAGCTCGCTCTCAGTCTGTCAGGACAATTTCATCTCACGGAATGATGATAATATCAGAAACTCTCAGTAACGGTGTTCATTTCGAGTCGGACAATAATGCCTACAGAGTCAGAGTGCTGTATAGAGATGAAACAGGTATAGTTTAGTAGTTTAATTACGGTTATTATAACGTATTTGTCATCTGCTTGTATGTATCCATTATTTATTAATAGCCTACAAGTCTGCTGTCTGAAAGATGATCAAACATGTACTGATGAGTTTAATAAAGTTTATTGTACATCACACAAAAGATGAAGCGTCAGTTTTACTTCAGAAAATCACCGTAAGAGCTGAGTAAACACAGTAAGTTATAAGAAGTGCGCAAGTAGCCAGTAGAGTTGAGGGAGCATTCCTGTGGGCGGAGGTTAGTCAAAAAACGGTTTTAATGATGTCATTAAAGAAGGAAGTAGAGGGATGTAGTCCAAACGGGCCGTTCGATGTAGGCGACTTCTGTTAAATAAAATATCTCGCTTGGCATTGAACTTTGAGCTTTATAATTTTACAGATATTATTTATACTCTAACAACAACATTACACACTAACTAAAGTTTGAAACATGGGATCACGAAGAACGGGACCTTTAAGAATCTTTCATTCATTTTTTTCTGTTCTGTTTTTTTCCCTGTCCTTTACAGTTTTACAGGTGTTCCATTGCCAGGGCAACAAAGTTGTAAAAATAAATACAACTTCACATATAAATTATTTTTTCATAATAAAATCATGTTATGCTTATGTCCTGTTGCTCTACTATTGAAATCAGCATTATGCCACAAATGTTGGCAACTGAAATTAACATGTATTTATCCCGGAATATTCCTTTATTTGACCAATGCATTCACTTTCTGATATGTCATGTGATTGCAAGGAACACATGTTGTTTACTGGTTTATATTGAGACCAGCAGACAGATATCATTAGCTATTTTGGACTCTGGAGATGGAAAGATGGCACAGAGAGACAACACTCTGGTTTGGCTTTATTGCTTTTCATTTATTTATTCATTTATTTCAATCATTCAGAGTCTTAATATATTTTAAGAATGACTTGATTTGCCATGCCAGGGAAAGGAAATTAAATTTAGAAGTTGTATAGAAATTATAATAACTTACATCTAACCTATTGAGTGTTTTTAGAAAACAGTACTTTCATAATAATATGCACAATTGCATAACAGACTTGTGTATCTTCTGCACTTTCTGGTTTTGAGAATGCCTGGCCAAAAAGATCAGATTGTATTTACATAAGTAAATACTTAAGATTATTGGATTGGATCATTAATGCAGTGATTATGTTTCTAACATGTTATGTGTTTTGCAACAATTCTTTGACTGATGAAGCTTTTTATTTCTTAAAGGGGACCCATTATGCACCTTTTCACAAGACGTAATGTAAGTCTTTGAAGATTCAGCACAAAATAACCCACAGATCATTTATACCATCCTGTTAATCCCCCTTTTTTGGTGGAAGCAAAAACATGCTGTTTTGTATCTTTAAATGCAAATGAGCTGCTGCTCCCCAACCATTTTCCAGAATAGGGCTATGCCTTAACAGCTCGCGCTTCAGATACTCTGCCAACGTACACACATTTAAATGTACACTAACCCTATTAAAGCTGCAGTAGGGAGTTTTTAGAAAATGTTGACTTAGCCTGAAAATTTGAACAAGCACAACTTACAGGCAAAGGGGTAATCCAGCACCCGGAAAGCGTACCATCCCCGGGGGCCGCCAATGGCTAACAAGCCATCACCTGCTGTTAGCATTCCATTGACTCCCATTCATTTTGGCGTCACTTTGACAGCGAATAACTTTACATCTGAGGCGTTTAAAGACTCTATTTGTCCATTATTTATTTCTAAAGAAACACGACAATGTATAAAAGGCTCCATTACCTTGTATCTTACGTTATGGCACCATAGAAGCAGTTTTTGTAAAAATAGGCTAACGATTGCGTCATAACCACGCGACTCTCTGGAAATTACCGTATAGACAGGAGGAGAAGCTCGCAGTCAATCGGGGGGACGTGGAGGCATAAAGTCCGATAAAGTAAGGGAGAAGCCCATAGAGAGTCATAACGTTGCTCCTGCTGCTAGCTCATGGACAGCTCCTACTCACGCTCTCCGTCTCTTCAAGATATGGAAGGGAATGATTCAGATTTCTCTTGGCACAGCTACTAGAAGACAGACAGGTTCACGTCACATCTACTTCATCAAGCTCAGTTTGAGTATGCACAGTACACTCAGCCATCAGGAAGTGAGTGCTTCTAATTTGCGTAACTTTTCTCCGTTGAAGCAGTGGTTCCCAAAGTGGGGGTCGAACCCCGGCGCAGGGGTCGCGAGATGATTTCTATAAAAAAAAAGTGGAAAAAATATATAGGCCCTATATATTTTTGTTGCAATTAATTTAACCCTTTCGCACGTACGATCACACCGGGTAGATTTTCTGTTTGGTGAGTAAATCTCAAAAAGGCTATCCGCCACACTGGCGGGTGAATGTTTATACCAAAATATGAAATTTTCAGCGCGCACGCGCTCTTCTGCCTCTAAGAACGAGCAGAGAGAGAGACCCGGCCGCGCGCGCGCACTTACAAACTATTCAGAGCGGCCAAGCGTCAAGCTTCCCCGTACTTTTTGACAAGCGTCCTTGACAGGAGCATCTTTGCAGCTCAAGTCGGCGGCGGTGTGTACGTACAGTAACGCTCTATCTGTTGACGGCGCTGAGGAAAAAGCTCCCGCCACTGGAAGAAGCGGTCGCCGCCCATTTGTGTCCTGCTGGCAGTTGGAGAGCAAAGGCTGCGCACCCATCTAAGCCGTGCAGAACGTCTTCAGTACTCGCGGATCGTGCATAGCCTACTCCGCCGCTGGCCAGGCTGCTTCTGCTTTACACACCATGGCCGCTCTTTTCTCGAGAAAAGGAGTTTTCCCCATAGCGTTTGCAACGCAATACTCGTTCCCTTATCTCTCACCGAGATTACTAACCGAGTACGTTCTGCCTTCCCTTCCACATGAGTCAGGTAACAAAACTGACAAAAAAAAAATGTATTTCACCCCAATGATAGTAATATTTCATATATTTCTCACATTTTGATCAATAGGCCTATATATATATAGATTTTTTTTATTATACATTTCAAATTTTGCTCTGGACATTTTTTTTTATGTTTGTATTCAACATAGGCATACCTTATTATCTATATTAAAAGTACTGAAATGAATGTATATGTGACAAAAAAAAAAAAAGTCTGTTTATTATTTTGGCCGGTAAAAAATATGCTTGGCTGGTGGATTTTTTCATCTACCAGTCCCCGTGGCAGGTGAGCCAAAAAGTTCATTTCGGAACCGGGGGTGGGGGAGGTGCGGGGTCGCGGGGCAGCAGCGCATTTATCATGGGGGTCGCGGGCTAAAAAGTTTGGGAACAGAGTTCTCAAACCGGTTCCACGGAGGGCCTAGTGTATGCAGGTTTTTGGTCTTTCCCTTCAATTAGTGCCCAATTAAGACCTAGACTACCAGGTGAGGGGAGATCTTAACCAATTAGTGACCTACTCAATCAGTTTGGTTCAAGGTAAAAGAGAAAACCTGCATACACTAGGCCCTCCATGGAACCGGTTTGAGACCACTATGGGGTCGCTGTGTCCATTTATTTTACTGTCTATGCTTACAGGTCACTCCCCCTTGCTCTCTGCTGCGCTACAGGGTAAGGACGAAACATCAACAATATGCTTTACATTGACTATGGCCTGCCCATACTTTGACTATAAGTTATAAGTTATAAATAGCTAGTAAGATGATATAACAGTAACTAACGTTACAGTATTATAAGTAATTATTCTAGTGATATGTAATGCTAAATAAGATTTGCTAGTACATTATTTCAGCAACATGACAAGCCAGTGAATTAGCAGGTTTCAATTGTTGCTTTGCACAGTGCATGACATTTTATCTGTATGCTAGAGTTTTGACACTGAGTCAATGGGCTCCGCCGAGGAATTCACTCCCACAGCGACTTCGACGAGTCAACGGGCGGGGAGAAGAAGAAGCCATGTGCGCGGAGCATCCCTGATTGGGATCAGGGCACGTGGGAGATGGGGCAGAGGTCGCCGAGTGGGTCCAACTCCCGAGCACCTCAGCAGAGAGGACATGGCGCGTGTGGAGAATTTAAGATTAGAGAGGACTGCTTATGAACGTGTAAGTTACTTCAGTTATAAATGTTTTCCATTAGCACATCATAACGTATAATATTTTTCAATTCAATTTTAGGGATAGGATGTGTAGCCATCTGATGTTTGGTTGGTGTTGATGTTATATGCAAAGCACCACCCTGACATCTACAAGAAACCATGCCATACATAATTTGTCAGGCCGGTTTTGAAAATATCTTAGTTGTGTAGTTCTTATAAAATGAAACAAATCAAGCAGGGATACTTACATGTCAAGCAGAAATGTGGCTAACTCTGCATCGGTTTTTAATCCTTTCAGGACACGTAGCTCCCTCCACCTCTGAAAAGCCGCTATGATGGGCTCTGTCTAATTCTTTCTTTTTTGCTTGTTTATCGCCATCGGTCTTTTTCCGTTTACCCGTCTTTGTTGTATGAGCAGGTGCCACTTGAGAAATTGGCAGTTTTGGTTGTTTGTCCGCCATTAGCACAGCTGCAGCACACCGGCAATATTGATTTTGAACGACGGTACGCGCTGTGCAAGAGAGGGGTGTGATCAGCGCGTACACAAGCTTGATTGACACTGCTAAGACATTCCTCCTGGCTCTGATTGGTTGTTTCTGACCGGGAGCGGTGTATTTCTGCAAATGGCAATAGGACCACTGGGAGGAGCCAGAGGAGCTTGATTTTTTCACAGATTATCTGTCTCATATTCTACTGTCAGAACATAATGACAGTTTTAACAAATATGTAAAAAAAATACATTTTTACAAAAGTTACCTACTGCAGCTTTAAATATGTAAATATAGACTTTTATGTTAGATGCGATTAATCGATTTTACAGCCCTACAATATGGGGTTACTACAAATGGGGTTACTTTTTTTCATTCCACTGCACTGCTTTTCCATTATTTTCTATGTAAACACGTGCTAGATGGATATCTTTGACTGTTGCACTCGCATCTTGCATCTTTTGCAGAATCTCACACATGAGATCGAGACCTTGCGCTTTTTTCCCAATCCACTGTCTGTCAACAACAGAACATTTAGATTGTCTTAGCTACGTGTGGGGAAACATTCTTGTGTTACTAGCTGCTAGCTCACTCAGGGGAGGATCTAAGCTAATAGGGTAGAGCCCGTCACCAGTCGTGGGTGTTGGCTACCCTAATGTGACGTCACATTGGGATGCAGACACAAACGACTCAATTGAAGTCACTAGATATGTTTGACTTGACGCGGCGCTGTGCAGACTGATCGGTGTTTGAATTGAAGCAGTACATGCCATTTAGAAATTTTGTCTGACTTGAGATGCCACCGATATCACGTGACTGTGACATATGCCATCAAAGTAACGCAAGATGGATTTGAGAGCAGTCAGCTGGGTCACCCACCAAAGTTTCCTCATTGGCTAGACTCACAGATGACAATGATCACATGTGACAAAATCAGTGGTGACAAGATAATGCTGCACAAAATCATGTTTTTATCACTGTAAATACTCTTTTCATTTAACCTTAATGAAGAAATGAGTTGGCTGTTGATAGCACAATCACATTTATTTGTATTGCCAGTTAAGTTGAAAACCCACCACAGGGTGTCTGTTAAGAGACTGGTCAGTAGATGTCCAATATTTGGGAATAACCCGTTTATTTGTCACCACATTAACTCAGATATGAAAGCAGTTGTCCTTAATTAGGGTGTATAAGTGGGTGTGGTTTTTCTATAGAAACAGAAAATGTAGACAAGTATAAACATACATGATAATAACATTAAGTGTTTAAAACAGGATATGAATATTAACAAAATAAAGAAATTAAATTAATAATGAAAGAAAAACAAACTTGCTTTGTCATAAATTAAATTAAACTGTAAACAGTTTTATCTGCGACACTTAGTTTGTCAGCGGTGCTCTGTCTGGGCTTGTTCCACACACGCGCATTAAGTTGTTTACAACGTCAGAATAACTCAACCGCAGACTTTGACAATTGAAATGCACCAAAAACACATGAAATGTACATAAATGACATCCATATAAACAACTAAGCATTAAGATAACATCCTATATACAGCGCAACATCGTTCTAAAGACGTGACAACCCCTATAATTAACCGTAACGAGCTAATGCACATTATAACAGCAAACGAAAAACTTAAACTGGTCTACACATGATTGCTAGAGATTGAATATAATACACTTACTTTGCATTGACGCACAACACCCATGAAATGAACAAACTATACGTTATTTACAACAGCCAAGTTCAGAGTTAGCATCGGCGCTCCGACAGTATCAACTTTCAACTTCACACTGAGCGCTGTGGGCGGGATGTTCGCTTGCACGTAGATCCGCAAACACTGATTGGCTGCTGTGCTGGAGGCTGTGTGTCGATCAATCTCGGCAAAAGAAAAAGAGTTAAGTCAGAAGGCATTTTATTCTAACTAGTAATGACCTTTTTAACAGCCGCCCCCAGATTCTGGGAAGAGAATCTGTGCAATTATGAAAAGGTCTCTACGTAACAGATTGGTTAACAGTCTTACATTATTCAGGAATGCTAGGCAGTTGTATAATACGAGCTACTGGGCGTGTGTATGTCTTTGCGCCCACCTTAATATTAGCTGTCCTCACTCTGCCATCAGCCCCAGGGAAGACTTCTGACACTCGTCCCACCGGCCAAAGGGCTCGAGGCAACTGTGGGTCAACTATCATCACTGTTGTGCCAACTTGAATATTGGATGTGTCACCTTGCCACTTCTGACGGCTTTGAAGGCCAGGAAGGTAAAACCTCAGAAAGTGTCTCCAGAAGTGGTCTGCGAGAACTTGACTGTGGCGCCATCGCCGCCTGCTTACAAGCTCTGACTCTGGGTATACCACTGGAGGTAGGGAGGAATCCGGCCGCCCCATCAAGAGAGAGTTTGGAGTGATGGGGTCTGGATCAGCAATGTCAGAGGAAGTATAACCCAAGGGTTTAGAGTTTAGAATTCCCTCAATCTCCACCAAAACTGTTTCTAGCACTTCGAAGGTAACTGACTGGGCTCCGATCGTGGCTGTCAGTGCTTGTTTGAGAGAGCGGATTTCTCGTTCCCAGCAACCTCCGAAGTGAGGAGCATTTGGGGGGTTAAAATGGAATTCGATCTGGTGTCTGGCAAGCTGTCCCTGAAGTTCAGGGGCAAGAGCTGCAAATGTTTCTCTGAGTTCCCTTTCTCCTCCCTTGAAATTGGTGCCCTGATCTGATATGAGTTCAAATGGGGTTCCACGTCTGGCAGTAAAGCGTCTGAGGGCCATGAGAAAGGAATCAGCATCAAGGTTATGTAGTATATCGATGTACACTGCTCGAGTGGTTAGGCACTTAAAAATGATACCCCATTTCTTTTCAGTCCTCCTACCAACCTTGACAGCATAAGGGCCGAAACAGTCCATACCCGTTGAATAGAATGCAGGTCGGTATAATCGTAGTCTGGCTGGAGGTAGGTCTGCCATTTTGGGGATCTCTGGATTCTTTCTCAATTTCTGGCACTCTATACATGATCGTTGGTACCGCTTAACAGCTTCCCTACCGCGGAGAATCCAGTACTTGCGGCGAAGTTCAGCAAATACTCTCTCACACCCTGGGTGGTGGAGTTTGGTGTCATAACTTTGTATGATGAGCTGTGTAATTGTGTGCTTTGGATCAAGAACGATTGGGTGTATGGCATCTCGCTCAAGATGGAGGCTGTGACGTAGGCGACCTCCAACTCGAATTAGCTGGGTCTCACTGTCAAGTTCAGGTGCTAAGGCTTTTAAGCGGCTGTTATGAGTGAGAGGTTTACCAGTCCTTAAGTGTTCAAGGTCTAAGGGGAAAGAATCCTGTTGGGATTGTTGTAAAAGAGTGACTTCAGCATCTCTGTAGGCACTGGCTGTCAAACTGCCGGTGGCCGCCCCGTGAGAAGCTGTAGACTCTATCAGCTCTTGGAAAGTTATATGATGATCAATGTTAGGGACTGAAGTGCTGGTTGTGAAGCATGCAAGTGTGCACGAACCTGTCTTGCGCAGCTCATCTCCATCCACATCCACAGGGTGTGGTATTTCAGGCCACGAACTTGGAGAGTCTTTTAAGAATGATGGTCCTTGATACCAGTGTTTGTCTGGACCAAGCTCATTCAAAGACAGTCCCCGTGTGATATCATCAGCCGGGTTACTGGAAGATGGCACGAACCTCCATGTATGCTGCTCTGTGAGATCTTGGATCTCTGCCACCCGGGTGCCAACAAAGACCTTGAATCTACAAGACTCAGACTTGAGCCAGGTAAGGACAGTTGTTGAGTCAGTCCATAAGGTGATGTGATGAATGGGCAAGGTTAACTCAGTACTTACAACTTTGGCCAGTTGAGCGCCAGCTAGCGCAGCACAGAGTTCTAGGCGGGGTATTGATTGCTGTTTTTTTGGCGCTACTTTTGATCTTGCTGTAAGGAAAGAGACCTCCACGTCCCCCTGCTGGTCTTCTGTCCTTAAATAAGCGACTGAACCATATGCCCGTTCAGAGGCATCACAAAAGATGTGTATGTCTCGTTGACTTGTTTCTTTGTCTTTGGCTGGACTGGTGTAAGACCTTGGGAAGGCAATGCACGGTAGAGATGGTAACTCTGCCTCCCACTCTGTCCATGTCTGTAGTAGATCAGGGGGAAGGTTTGGATCATCCCAGTCCCTTTTTTTGTCCCATAAACGTTGGACTATGAGCTTGGCCCTGGTGGTGTATGGAATGAGGTAGCCCAGGGGATCATATTGACTGGCCAGCGTTCGGTAGATGTTACGCATAGTAGTTTCAGCACTCTCTTTGGGACGATACCGGTAGGAAATGGTGTCTGTTTGGTGGTTCCAAAGCAGTCCCAGAGCAGATTCTTGCGTATCTGTTTTGCCATGAGAAATCCAGAGCTCAGTACTGGTTGATTTCAACTCTGAGGGTAGATGGTTTATGGTTGACGGCTGATTACTAGACCACTGTCTCAATTCAAAACCACCATCTGCCAGTAGGATCCTGATTTTGTCAACAAAGCTTTTGGCTTCTTCTGTCGTAGTAAAGCTTTGCAGACAATTGTCGACATAAAAGGACCTCAAGACTGAATGCCTGACATCTTCTCCAGGTTGGCTGTGATCAAGTACATGCTTTTGAAGGGCGTACACTGCGCAACAAGGACTGCAGGTGGTCCCAAAGGGAAGGACATGCCACTCAAAAACACTAGGTTGTTCCTGTACCTTGAGATCTCTCCAGAGAAAACGCAGTAGTGGTCTGTCCTCTGGGAGCAACCTGACCTGGTGGAACATCCCACGTATATCACTGCTGACTGCAATGGAGTGTTCCCGGAATCTGAGCAGAACAGCGAGTAGAGACGGTCCCAGTACTGGTCCAGGGAGCAACAGTTCGTTGAGATTTTGGCCCTGATGTTGGAATGAACAATTAAAAACTACTCGGTTTTTCCCGTTGTGATGGACCATATGGTGTGGGATGTACCATGAGGAATCAGAGTCCTGTTCAGAGTGCTGTTTCAGCTTTACAGCATAGCCTGCTTGTTCCAATTTATGGATCTCTGCTGAGTAAGCAGCTGCTTGTTCTGAATTTTTCGCCAATCGCTTCTCAGTAGCTCTGAGCTGTGAAATCACTGCCTGTTTGGGAGCATTGAGCGGTGGCATGTTTTTGACTCGCAAAAGAGGGGTGGCATATCTCTTTACCCCATCTACCTCAACCCTGACTGTTTTTTTCATCCAGGAGCGCTATTGCCTCATGGTCTTGTCTGGATCTGGTACTGTTTTTTTCATTTCGCCAAGGAAGCACATCCATTTGCCACAGTCTTTCAACATGCTTATAAAGATCTGTTGCGGGAGATGAAGCTGCAATGAAGAAACAGTGTTGTTCATTGGTCTCCCTCTGAAGATGCTGCACAGGACCCTGCAGTGTCCAGCCAAGCCGTGTCTTGATGGCAGCAGGACCTCCTGGTGGACCAAAGCGGACAGGCTCTACTGGAGCAATGAGATGAGGATAGTCTGAACCAATAAGTAGCACAGGGCGGACATTGTCCAGATTGCGCAATGGGAGCCCACCCAAGTGTTGATATTTCTCCCTCAGTGCTCTGACTGGATGCGTATGTTCAGCCAGGCTCAGCTGCTGGGCCGTAAATGCACCTTTAATATGGAACATCTTTTTGGGCTGTGATAGTGGGGAGATAAAGAATGACACCGCTGCACCACTAAGGACCTGGAGCTCTTGCCTGACTGTGCGGAGTGGTAGGTCTTCTGGTTTACCTTTGAGACCAAGCTGCTGAGCAGCACTGTGTAGAAGAATGGTTCTTTCTGACCCGTCATCTTGAATGGCATATGCAGTCATGCATTGTTTTCCATTCCTGAGGATTACTTCACTAATCTTCAGTAGGACTTTTCGGCTGGCAGGAGGCTTTCGTATGAGAAGAATCTCATTCATGGTATTCAAAAGACAGGAATTGGTAGTTGTAGTAGCAGCTTCACTTTGCACAGTCTGCGATCTCTCAGCACTTCTCACTGTAATGTCATGAAGAACTAGCAAATGTCGGCTGTTGCACTGCTTGCAGCGCATCTTCAGACTGCATTCCGTTGCTTGATGGTTCCTGCCACATCGCCAACACCGACTGTTTTCCTTGACCCAATTACGCTTCTGATCTGTAGTGAGTTGCTTGAAATTTGAACAGTTATTCAAGGAGTGCTTAGTATGATCGCAGTAAGGGCAGTAAGGCTTTGATACAGCTTTCCAGGTAGGAGATGGTGTTGTTGTGCCAAGCAGAGCTTTCTCTGTGTTGAGAAGAATGTTGGTATTCTTACGAGAAAACTTGGGGTCTTTGACTATCTCTCTGGTCTGTGCAGTAGGCCCTCTACGTTGGCTGGTTACAAATTTCGACATGTCATCCTGTACTTGGATTTCGTACTCCAACCATTCAGAAAGATCCAGAAGTGTTGGAATCGGAACACTGTGTGGATGTGCAAACCGGCGAAAACTTGACCTGAGATCATGAGGCAATTTTCCTAATAATCTGGAGACATGAGAGCCACACTGCAATTCAAAGGTGCCCTTCCTTCCGAGTTGCCCCAGCATGCCAACGAGTGACCGAACTTTAAGTGCAAACAGTCTGAAGGCTTTTATGTCCCCGCTGCTGATATTTGGGCCATCCATGAGTTCTGCTATTCGTTGTAATGCAAGCTGGTGTGGCTGACCATACTGTTGGTCCAGAGCGTCCATCGTTCTTGTGAAGGGGTATTGAGAATGGCTGTAAGAATCAGCGATGAGTAACGCCTCTTCTAGCTTGAGATGGTCTGTGAGAATCTGAAATTTAAACCTCTCTGTGGCATTAGCAGGGAGTGTGTTCTCTAAGGCAATCTTCAAACGTGAGAACTCTCTCGGGTTTGGATGTACAAAGTCTGGTATGGAGGGAGTAGGGCCTCTGTACATTGACTCTGGTTCAAACTGACGCACTTTACTCTGTGAGCTAGGGGCCATTCGGTGACGCCATGCAGAATCATAAGGTGTAGAGGTTGCACACTCTCTCTCATATGGGGGGTGATAATCTCGTTCAGGGTGGTAAAATTCCTCCTCCTTTGGGATCTCCCAACTGGGTGGCGAGGGACATGGAATGTCATAGAGGGAGTAATCTTTGTCTTTGAGATCAGCCACAGAAGCGGGAAAATGTTCATGATCTGAGTTAGTATCACGTTGTCTGAAGCGTGGTGCTGGCATAGGCCTAAAACTTCTCTCAGCTGACTGCATGTTCTTTCCGCGACGTGGTGCAGGAATAGGCTGGCTAGTGAATGGTTGACGTGCAGGAATAACAGATGGTAGGGGTTGAGCTACATGCTGTTGTTGTTCTACCTGAATCTGTAGCTGCTGCATCTGACGCTTAAGTTGAGAGAGCTCTTGAGCATATTGCTGATTTGTCTGCCGCAGTGCATCCCTTTCCTGCTGGATCAGATCAACAGTGCGAAACACGTTCTTATCTGCATGATGGAGATTCATATTTCGTCGCTTAAAACTGTCATTCTCAGACCTGCTTAGTTCAGTGTCGGACCATTCTTCTGAACTATGGGGCTCATCACATGTGATCTGCACCGGACTGAATGCCGTTGCACCCTTCTGTTGGTCTTCACCCTCTGACAGATTGGAGGGTATCTGAGTGTGTGGTGACACGGGTTCGGGATACAGGAGCTTAGGCAGGGAGAAACCAGTAAGATCATAATCTTCATACCGGGCGGGAAGGGCAGTCTTCCTTCTGACACGCCCAGTTGGCTCATCTTCTGCATGTGCTGACATCTTATAAACCTGCAGCAAGTTTCACTCCGGCTCGAAGGACCATGAAGAAATGAGTTGGCTGTTGATAGCACAATCACATTTATTTGTATTGCCAGTTAAGTTAAAAACCCACCACAGGGTGTCTGTTAAGAGACTGGTCAGTAGATGTCCAATATTTGGGAATAACCCGTTTATTTGTCACCACATTAACTCAGATATGAAAGCAGTTGTCCTTAATTAGGGTGTATAAGTGGGTGTGGTTTTTCTATAGAAACAGAAAATGTAGACAAGTATAAACATACATGATAATAACATTAAGTGTTTAAAACAGGATATGAATATTAACAAAATAAAGAAATTAAATTAATAATGAAAGAAAAACAAACTTGCTTTGTCATAAATTAAATTAAACTGTAAACAGTTTTATCTGCGACACTTAGTTTGTCAGCGGTGCTCTGTCTGGGCTTGTTCCACACACGCGCATTAAGTTGTTTACAACGTCAGAATAACTCAACCGCAGACTTTGACAATTGAAATGCACCAAAAACACATGAAATGTACATAAATGACATCCATATAAACAACTAAGCATTAAGATAACATCCTATATACAGCGCAACATCGTTCTAAAGACGTGACAACCCCTATAATTAACCGTAACGAGCTAATGCACATTATAACAGCAAACGAAAAACTTAAACTGGTCTACACATGATTGCTAGAGATTGAATATAATACACTTACTTTGCATTGACGCACAACACCCATGAAATGAACAAACTATACGTTATTTACAACAGCCAAGTTCAGAGTTAGCATCGGCGCTCCGACAGTATCAACTTTCAACTTCACACTGAGCGCTGTGGGCGGGATGTTCGCTTGCACGTAGATCCGCAAACACTGATTGGCTGCTGTGCTGGAGGCTGTGTGTCGATCAATCTCGGCAAAAGAAAAAGAGTTAAGTCAGAAGGCATTTTATTCTAACTAGTAATGACCTTTTTAACACTTAATATTATATTGTCATATTTCACAGCTATGTGGAATACTTGATTCTGATTGGTCTGTGTATTTGACAAATATTGCATCTAATCCATTTCATCTGTGATAAAGTACACAAACACTGCATAATTCCCAGTATGGGAAGCAGAAAGTGTCCGACTTAATGTCTCCGTTTTCAACTCCTCCCTGCCTCCAAGCAGATCGATTGGAAAAACAATCGGAGAGGTTGGATTTTGACCATACAGTGCATCCGGATAGTATTCACAGCGCTTCACCTTTTCTACATTTTGTTATGTTACAGCCTTGTACCAAAATGGATTAAATTCATTATTTTCCTCAAAATTCTACAAACAATACCCCAAAATGACAACGTGAAAGAAGTTTGTTTGAAATCTTTGCAAATTTATTAAAAAAAAAAAAAAAATCACATATACATAAGTATTCACAGCTTTTGCCATGACACTCAAAATTAAGCTCAGGTGTTTCTACAAGTTGGTTGGAGTCCACCTGTGATAAATTCAGTTGATTGGACATGATTTGGAATGGCACCCACCTGTCTATATAAGGTCCCACAGTTAACAGTGCATGTCAGAGCACAAACCAAGCCATGAAGTCCAAGGATTTGTCTGTAGACCGCCAAGACAGGATTGTACCGAGGCACAGATCTGGGGAAGGCTACAGAAAAAAATCTGCAGCATTGAAGGTCCCAATGAGCACAGTGGCCTCCATCATCTGTAAATGGAAGAAGTTTGGAACCACCAGGACTTTTCCTAGAGCTGGTCGTCCGGCCAAACTGAGCGATCTTGGGAGAAGTCACGGAGTCAGGCAGGTGACCAAGAACCCGATGGTCATTCTGACAGAGCTCCAGCATTTCTCTGTGGAGAGAGGAGAACCTTCCAGAAGAACAACCATCTCTGCAGCACTCCACCAATCAGGCCTGTATGGTAGAGTGGCCAGACAGAAGCCACTCCTCAGTAAAAGGCACATGACAGAATATGTAATATTCTGAATGTTCCAATCCAATATGATTTCTGACCTATAATGCTGCCTCATCATAATCATACACTGTTCATTCGTTGGCCAGAGGAGAACTGTTTTACTAAATATTTAAAATAAAAGGATTACAATGTAAAAGATTATTATTGTGTACATAAAGATATGGTGGAATCCGGCTTGTCCCGTAGATGGTTATGCACTTTTACCTCACACACGAGCAGTTCCGTTTGCAGTCTTTCCACTATCAAATTCCGTCATGTAAATAGTGAATCTGCCATGGCGCGAGTGCAACTGTCATTTAAAGGGAATGGTAGATGAATTCTGATTGGTTGAACACAAGTAAATCCCAAAACACACCCATTACTCATTAAGAGAATAGGGACAACCCTTTTAGACCATGCGCCGGGCGTGCCGACCATTTTTCCCGCTGTTAAACTAGCAAAAGTGGATTCGGACTAATGTGAACTTGCGCCATGCGCTTTAGACCATTCGCTTAGATCGTTAAAAGAGGGCCCTAATTCTGTCAGTGTATATCCAGGTGGCATGGCCAAATTTTGATTGTAACAGCCATTTGGGTGATGCCAAGTCAAAATCATGAAGTCATGAAGCAATGCTGCTTTCTTGTTCATTGAACACACATTTAATTGGAAGTTACATTGTTGCTGCACTTCTTAGAAGACTGAGGTAATACAGATGGCATGGGGATTAAAGTTTCCTGAAACCCTATACGAGTAAAGCACATTTATACCAGCAGGCGAAGCATGTAAACCTAGACGAGAGCCACTATGTGAATATCTTGCACAGAGTTCTTTGAGCAGTTGCAGCAATTGTGGCAATAGTAAGCTTGTTCACCTGTAAGGTCAGTTGTTCAGAAAAATACAGAGAAATCAAATGATGTTCTGTTCAAATACTCTTGCACACATAAAAGACTTGGAGAGTTTGAAAAATATCTTAATGTATTTTTCTTCAGGATGGTCAAGCAGACATGAGTGAAGCACCTGAACCATCATTCAGATGTATTCATCATTCATCATCCTCGGATTCATTATTCAGCAGAATGGGTAAGGAAACAACAATATTGCTTATAATAAGACTCTTATGTTGCGGTGTATTGATGTTTAACAAAAGTTCTTTGGTGTTTAATCTAGATCACATATTTCCCAATTTAAAGGAGAACTCCGGTCAATTTTAACATTGAGCTAATTTTTTTTGTAAATTTGGAGTGTTGTCAGTACAGAGAACAACGACAATATTCTCTGATGACTGGCAATTTGAAACGTTCACCATCAGGATAAGCTCTATTCTAATAAGCTGAAGAAACATTATTGCAAGTGAATTTTTATTGTGTTTCAAAAGATGAACCTTCAATCAATAAAGAAACAAGGGAGTCCACTACAAGAGAAATGGGAGAAAAACAAGGGGTAAGAGCTGAGTTATGTGCAGATTTATTTGTATTTGTATTTAACCCTCTGATTATCTTCAATTGGGCCGACACTAGTTATCTTTGGGATCTCCAGGGACCCCAGACAATAACATTTAATTTTGTAACAGAATAATAGTTTTTTTTTTTTACAAATGTAATTTTTACTCCGTTTATTAATGTTTTTACTCAACTTTTGTGCAGTTTTTGGAGGATTTATGATCTTTTATATTTCTATAAATAAATAAATAAATATTTATTTAAATAGGCTTTTTACAAAAAAATGCATTTTATGTAAAATTCACTTTATAAAAGACCCATATTTCTAACTTTCATTCATGGAGATAACATGGATAATTTTACATGGTTTAATGTAAGATTTTTGCCAATTTAAAAAAAAAAAAAATCACTTTAACCACTAGATGGCTATAGAGCTCCACTATATGCTATTTGCTATTTAACTAACCAAAAGATATCTTTTCACAAGTTGTATTCAGTTGGATTCATAACTAAATATTATAAAATCACAATTATAACAAAACAAAAAGTACTTTTTGTCAAAGTTTAGCATTTTTTTGTACTGAAAAAAGTTTTTCAATAATGTTACATTATGATTGGAATCAAATCTGAACAATATGTTACAAAGAGAAATGTTGTAGTCTTTAGATTTGATCATTTATTTCAATCATCTGTTTTTAATATAATTCTACAATTTAAATCAACATTTCAGTTACTAACTGGAACAGAACAAAAATTAACAGAAATGAACAGTTATATTACATATTGAGTAAAAATACATGACATGAACATCAAAATGCAATGAACTCTTTGATCCTGGTATTTGAACTGTGTGTGTGTGTGTGTGTGTGTGTGTGTGCTAAATTGTTTTGTCTCATCCTTTCATCTCTCTCGCACTCTCTCTCCCTCCCTCTGTGTGTGTGTGTATGTGCACATGTGTCAGTGTAACCAATTTATATTTGTGGTGGTTCGGCATTTTGATTTATTTTTTGGACAAATTATAAGAGAGTCGTTGTTTTATACCCTCGTGTGTGTGTGTGTGTGTGTGTGTGTGTGTGTGGTGAGCATAATTTTGCATTGTGGATGTTGTTTGCATTGTTGGAAGTGTTGGATTTATTTATGTCTATGTGTTCTGCGTTGTTTCTGATTTTGATGATGAATTTTGTATATTTCCTATGCGGGGTCTCTAGGGACCCCGAAGACAACTAGTGTCACTATTTTTTTCACGCTAACATAAAAACAGATATCATTCCAATTTTTTTTTTTCTTTTTTTGTAGATCTAGAAAGTGTTGAGAGCCGTAGAAAGTTCCATACCATTTGGACAAAGATAATTTTTTTTTTTTTTTTTTTTTTTATTTGAGCAAGAGTAATTTGCGGGTTAAAAAGACCCCGAAGATAACCAAAGGGTTAATTAGTATTTGCTGCTTGATAGTTACAGCCTCCAATTATTCCTGTTTTCATGGTAAAATTTAATTTACAATCTGAATGGTAACATCCACTTATCCCATAAAAAATGCTTTATAACTTTGGTCCATGTAAATTTTTCCTTTTCTTTGCTTCTGCTGCTGGTAACCAAGGCTGAGCTTTATTATTTTATTCTGCCAGCTTCATGGAATATCATATTTTTTTTCTTTGCATGACTGGGCCTCTGAGACATGCAGAACATGGAAACTTCTTTAAAAAAAAAAGTATTTTTGCAGTTTAATATTCACAGACACTAGTCCACATCACAATTTGATCATAGGGCCCTAGATGGTATTGCCCTGTTAAAGAGTGGGTTATTAATTGTTGTTTTATAAAGTTATAACCATTAGTAAGAAGGGTATGCAGTTAATAAGGGTTCCCTCCCAGTACACTTTATATAGTGCTCTTCTTGTTGAACAATGGCATATATTTTGTTGGCCACTGAATAAATTATTGTTTTAGTTATGCACTGTATGGTGGTATTTAAAAAATACATATCATACACGAAATTAAAAACCACCCAGCACTGGTAACCTTTGAAGGATTTCATGACTTAAAATGTGGGCTTTTTCAAATTTGCATTTAGCTTTTAGTATAAGGAGAAAGGGAAATGAAAACAAAAAAGATTTTAAAACATGGATTGTAATAACTTTTGGTGTGTTAAATGAACACTGCTCAGTGTCCACACATACAGAGTGTTAAAGTAACACTGAAGCAGTGTTAAAGTTATGAGATAATTTATTAATTCCAACCACAGCCTTAAGATAAAAGAAAACATTAAATTTCTCAAGATCTCAGCAGAGGATGATCAAACAACTCCACAAACAGCATTGACAGTTTCACTTATTACTAACCAGTTTGACGTTTATTTATGTTATTTCACATATGAAATCAGTTTCATTTGAAGTCATCATGATGGTGATCAGTGTTTGCTCTTAACTCGACTTTTTAACATCAATTTTCTCTGGCAACTGTAACTGTGCGTTTAAAAGGCACATCTGTTATGGTAAAAAAAAAAAGCCCAAAAAAGGTGAGATTCAGTGATGATGTTTCATAAAGTGGTCTGATTCGCTAATCTTTTCTAGAGTTTAATCTCTTATTATTTGTGTGATGTCCCTAGTAAAAAAACAAACAAAAAAAACAGTATACTTAAGCACACTTTATTCAGTAAAATGTGTTGGTAGTGCATAATAAATTGGTATACTTCAAGTCTGCTCAAGTGGAACAACTAATTTTGTACTTGATGCACTTTAGTTGTTTGAAAGTATGCTGTGATCCAACTAAAAATTGCTGTAAAATTTACAGCAACTTTCTGGCAATTTTGGTTGCCAGTAGGCCTGTACATTTGAATCATCAACTACAATTATACTGTAAAATTATACAGCACACCTGTAAAAGCAGCAAAACAAGAGCAGCTGTGAATTTACAGTTCTTTACTGTAATCTTTACAGTATGTTACTGTTATTAATAATGGACTGAATTAAAACCTGAGATAACTCATTTCATTTGAGGAAATGAATTGGTCAATTGTCATTAAATATTTATACTGTGAGCTTATTTAATTTGAGTTCATTAAGAAAAAGACTTAAATGAGTTAACTAGAAACATCAATTTAACTAAATCCTGTTAGTTAACAACAGGAAACACGCATGAGATGAAGAATTTAACTAAAAGATCATCAATGCATCAGCAACTACACAGTCGGTGCCTTTAAATAAAGCAACATGCAGCGTAAGTGTTTTTCTGCTCATCCTGGACTGAAGCACACAGGCTCTGCTCTTCAGCACAATGGTGGCCCACAAAACTCAACAGAAACCCTTTAAATCCCAACAGAACATTAAACACTAACAGATCTCCACTATATCATTTTGTGCAAAAACATATAAAATCACATAAAGTAATTCACAGAATTTTACATTTTTTGTTTAGTAAATTTGACTGTGAGATGTTATAGTAATCAACTGACTTCCTGCCACAGTCTTAGATGAAATCAACTGAAGATAAAAGAAGACATTAAATCTCTGAAGATCTCAGCAGAGGAGGATTAAACAACTCCACAAACAGCATTACCAGCTTCACTTATTACGAACCAGATTGACTTTATTTCTGTCATAATCAGAAGTACTTATTGAGAAATAACAGAGGTTTAGATGTTGATGATGTATTGAAAATATTTCATTTGAAGTTACCATGATCGTGATCAGTGTTTACTTTAGTTGGGTTCTTGACTCTTGATTGTTTTAACTTTAGTTTTTCTCTGGCTGCTATAAACCATGCTGTCTTTATAAGACACATTTGTTATGGCAATAAAAGCCGAGGAAAAATATGATCAGGGGCTCGTTCTTCGTACGTCGCTAACTCAGTTAGCTGGATTTGATTGTTGACGATTTGGCATGATCTTGGATTGTTTGGTTCTTCGACGCTCATCCTGGACTTGCTGTCATAGCAACAGGTGCGCAAACTTAAACCTGCTCGGGAGCAGGCTTATTTCATGTAAACAGGATTAGATCGCGGCTTCATAAGCGGAGCTGATACGGGAAGTCTAGGGCAGCGCGACAGTGCACTTTCTGAGATATATATTTTTTCTCGTGACTCGTGAGATTGTCGTTTACATTATTAATTTGTTGGAAACGCACATTTATTTTCGACTTGTCGGAGTCGGGCTTTAACTACAGCACAAACTGTACCCTAAGATTATTTGCGAGTGGCTCTTTCCTTTACACTATTGGAGATGTGGAGAACTTGATGGAAAGTGCTGTCTGTCGTGTCGTTCGGAGTTTACCTGGCGCTTTTAGGTTTAAAAAACAGTTTTAAGTTTTTTTAAAGCATTTTTTTTTTTTATGCTATAATAATTTTTTTATGAGGATCATGCAATCATGACCATGCCGATTACAGTAGCCTATATGCCACTCAGGCTTAAAGGGATATATACTCCACTTTAAAAATCTGTCATCATATAGCCCTACTCACCCTCATGTTGTTTCAAACCTGTATGAATTTCTTACTTCTGCTGAACAGGAAGGAAGATATTTAGAAGAATATCAGTAACCAGACAGTTTCTGGTTTCATTGACTTCCATAGTAGGAAAAAATATATACTATGGAAGTCAATGAGACCAGAAACTGTCTGGTTACTGATATTCTTCTAAATATCTTCCTTTGTTCAGCAGAAGAAAGAAATTCATAAAGGATTGAAACAACATGAGGGTATATGATGACAGAATTTTCATTTTAAAGTGGAGGCTGCCATCAAGGCCTCAATGAAGGGGATTATGTGAACAGAAAGGGGGTTCACAATGTAAATGTGCAGCCCAGTTACTATTGTGATTCTTAATATTCCAGATTATATCAAATAAAAAAAGGCATTTGACTAAAATCTTTCATATCACAATTGTGAAAGAAAAATGGCCAGGATCTGTGCATGACTTAAGAATTTTCAGAGATTCACATTTATGCACATTATTTGAAAGTGGTAAGAAAAGTTCCACAATTAAATATCAAGCTCACTGTATTACATACACTTATGCTGATCCTATTAGAACTGCATTTTTTCATAGGTGATTATGACATGTTCCTGCAGACAGGTGTTTTATGACCCCATTCCCTGACCCAAACCAATGCAGCTCTAGCAGGACAAGGGCACACAATGAAATGAACTTTGGCTAAAGGGAGGATTTCAGTGTCTGAAGAAGTCTGAGGGTTGCACACCTGACAGGGCCTGTGACATTGCTGCATGTGCCATATTAAAAAAACACTTTTCATTAAATGTTTAATAAAAGACACATATGCTTAGTTCCTTGAGTTTTATTTCAATTGTTCTTTGTAAAGAAAAGCCAGTGATCAAGTGCCTGCAACAACAGATATTAGACACATGCCTCATGCAACAAATAAAAAGGAAAAGTTGTCTATACACTGCCCAGCTGTAGGCCTATGTCTCCTCTGTCTGTGCAGACTCTTCTGTAGGCCTTTCTGTAGATGTGGAATCCTGCTACTTATATTGCAGCCATAAAGCATACAAGTATAAATGAAGTAAAGTTATTTATGCACTTGCAGGTAGGCTAGTTCCTCCATATGACAGTTATCTGAGAGGGTTTATTCACTGTCCAGTGCAATGGAAACAAATGGACATTACAAAGTCTTATACTTTCTTTCCTTTGGAAAGTTATAAAATGTCCACTTACTGCACATATTTCAGCCACTATACTTTCTTGGGAACAGATACAAGTGTTGGTGTATCATGTAAAAGTGCACAAAAGAGGAAAACACAATGTCATTACAATGAACTACACTCGGGAAAAATGTGATCAATAACTCATGGCAAAATATTTTTACATAAACATAAGTTTATCAGTTTTCACTTTCACAAGTCAAAGCAATTCATCATTACTCAAGATTTAACAGTTGAAATTACTATACAGCCTTAATTTAATGCAGCAAAAATTATTTTACAGTGTAAGACTAAGATCTTTTCTTTTTTTCTCAGCCTTTTTCTTGGTTGCTTTTATAAACAGACAACCATTTATTTAACAGTGCCTTTTATAAAAGAGACTATAATATTAAATTTCCATAATGTAGAATATTTTTGTACTTCACTTTTATTGTTCCCATGTTCTAGTGTGGTGACTCTGACATTACAATGAACAAAGTAATTATGCAATTATTAAAATACAAAAATATAGGTGATATTAAGTAATAAAAACATCTATGGCCACTTCTAACGGATTTCAATTGTCTGCTACTTTTTGCCAGCCCTCTCTCCTGGCTTTTGCAGACTTTGAGGTGTTCCCTGGCGTTTTGATTAAACATTAAAATTCCGAATAAACTTCGACTATTAGTTCTTGCTCTGCTGAGGAGAAAAACTGAGCGCGCTCTTTGGCCACGCTGAGCAGCCAATAGCAGCGTTGCTGATCAATGTTTCTACTATCGAGACATATCCCCTTTTAAACCAGCGCATGAACGCGCAATTATCTCAGATAACTCAATCCAGCTATACTAATCATAAACAACAGGTGAGTTCGAAGAACCCAATTAGCCGGATCATGATTAGCACGATGATATCATCTTGGATGTGTCATTTGATCTCGGATGTAATAAGCAACGTACGAAGAACGAGCCCCAGGTGTTGATGGTTGTGATGTTGCCTGGCCTTATCAACATCTACTGGCCTGATCCGCTGGTCTTGACGTCTATTCTCTGATTATGAAGGTGAGGTGGTATAGATTTCACCTTATTGATTGTAGTAGTCCTTTGATTCTACAGCATGATGTTCAGTTGTGATATAATCAGGTAATTTGGGTTTTAAATATAAGTTATTGTGTCTGTTGAACACACACATATATCAAGAATCAGCATATGAACCTCAACAATGGTGACAAATAAAATATTCAGATAAACAGATCAACTCTGAATATCACAAATCAAGCTACTAAAAAGTCACATCAAAAACAACAACAACAAAAATAAGTGCTAAAGTGGAACTAACTTCAAGTCTCATTAAAATACACGTTATCCATGCTAGTAGTACTTGTACATTGAGAGCATTGGAAATGTATTAATATTTATAATCCCCTTACAGTGGCCAACACACCAGGATTGAACATTTGCTTTATACTAACATTCTATAGAAATTCCCTATAGTATACCAACAATTCACTTATCTTGTGGATGTAGGATACACAATTAACATCTAGATTCAAACCCGTGTCCCTTCCGTACAAAGGATTCGATTAGGCATTCAGTCTTTGGAGATCAAAGAGGGAGCCATCTCTTAAAGATGGGTACCACTGTGGCATCTTTGATTTCTTTTGGCATGGTTTCCTCACCCCAGATGTTGGTCAGGATGCTGAGGAATGCGCAGAGCATTTCCGGGTTTGCCAGAGACACCATCTATACCAGCTGCTTTGCCACTGCTTGTCTGATTGATCCTCCAGATTTGGGGGCAGGTCAAGGTTATTCAGAAAAGGCTTTTGTGGGATGGAATACAAAGCTGAGGGGTCAACTTTAGAAGGAACTTTAGCAAGTCAGAGAAATGTTCCCTCCATCGATTATGTTTGCTTTGTCTTTTAGAAGGATGTTATCATCAGCAGAGAGTGCATGATCTTGAAGGGCCATAGACTGCCTTAAAGGGCACCTATTATGACTCTTTTCACAAGATGTAAAATAAGTCTCTGATGTCCCCAGAGTATGTATGTGAAGTTTTAGCTCAAAATACCCAACAGATCATTTTTTACAGCATGTTTAAATTGTAATTTTTTGGGGCTCAGACAAACGTGCTGTTTTAGTGTGTGCCCTTTAAATGCAAATTAACTGCTGCTGCACGGCACAGGGGGCGGAGCCTCACGAGCTTGCGCTCAGAGTCAGGACAATCTCATCTGATAATATCAGAACAGAAACTCTCAGTTGCGGTGTTCATTTCGACTCGGAGTCGGACAATAATGCACAGAGCCAGAGAATATATGCTGTATGGACATAGAACAGGTATAGTTTAGTTTAATTATGGTTATAACTTATTTGTCATCTGCTTTTATCCACTAATACAAGCCTGCTGTAGCAAAACCCGTCCGAGTGATGACCAAAATATACTGACGAGTTCAGTGAAGTTTATTGTACATCACACAAAAGATGAGCGTTAGTTTTACTCCAGAGAATCTCTGTAAGAGCTGAATAAACATAGTATAAAAAGTGTGCATTAAAGTCTTATCCATAAACTCTCTCTCTCTCCCTTTCATTATCAACAACATACACAACCAAGTACACAAAACACTCGTTACAACTAACAGTAAACAAATATACACACCTTTTCAGTGGGTGCTAAATAAACTGGTAAACCTTATATTGGAAAAATGACTCGAAGAGCTGTCATAAAGAGCGCGCTCGCACTTTCATTTCTTCCGTGTCCAGTCACGTTAGGCCTGTGGCTCCGGAGAGTGTAAGCTTGATCACAAACAGTACAGATCCATCCTTGAGTAACAACGGGAGTAAATGAAGACTGCTAGGAGAGCAATCGCTTAGGAGACATTCTTGTCTACAGCTGCTCAAGCGTCGAACAATGGCGGACTCTGTGTCCAGCTCACTCAGGGCGGGTCTAGGCTCAAACTGAAGTGTCACTCAACAGTCGTGGGAGGGGCCTGCTCAATTCTACGTCACATTGCGCCGAATCTGAGAACAGCTCATTCTGAGACAGTTTTTATGATTTATTGAGATTGTAAAAAAACCACTGGGTGGATTTTTATCATTCTAGGGTGGTTTTGCTCACACACTGCCAACACACATTTATGTTCAAACACCATGTAAAAGTGAATTTTGCATAATAGGTGCCCTTTAAGTGCAGAAGCGCGTTTACACTTGTCTTTTCAATGTGTATGTGGACAACATCCGGATACAGGTCGCATGTTAATGCCAAGTGTAAACGCAGCCTTGTGCGTTGTCTTTTATCTTCAGTTGATTTCACAGGCTGTGGTTGGAAGTCGTAGTTGTTCTCTTTCCTTCATTACTTCTTGTTAACAGCAGGTATTCATCATCAATGACACTTAGTGTCTGAAATAGCTCACATTTTCATTCACTCGTCAAGTGGACCATAGTAAACTAATGTAGGGAATATTGGTTAAAGGGTTTAACATGGAGATTATAATGTAGGGTTTATAATGTAAAATTATTATTTTTTGTACACAGTTACAGTTTTTTTTATGTTATTTTACTTTAGACATGTAAATTCACCAAAGTGTATTTTTGTAATTTTATAATGATTTTATAAATATTTTCTGTATTTCAAAAATAATAAATGGCAAAACTACTGTAAAATAAAAAATAAAATTTGCAGTGTACTTTTCAATTAATTCTCTGCAACATGTTTAGCACATGAATAACATTACACCTTTTATTTTACAGAGACCTGTTGGAGAGCATACAACAGAATGTGAGGGAACAGATGAGCATATAGAAAATATTACAAGGGCAAAAACACTCTTTCACAGATTTCATCTTGACAAGCATCACTATAAACTGACACCTGCATGTGTTCTTCAGTTAACTGCACATTCATTACTGTCCCACGGGTCTTGTGCTGAAGAGAACCTGATTCAGACTTTCATTCAAAAGCTTTTGATGATGGACTACCGAGCAAGACACATTAATGTTGAGGAGACAAATGATGAAGGTCACACTCAACAAGGCAGCAATTATTCATTTATACCTGAAGGAGATTATGCCTTAAGTGATAAAATGTTTTTTGAATTAATGTCTAATAGAGAAACAAGTAAACCTGACCCTGTTCACCCGATGGATGTTCAGATGGCTGTGTTTCATTGTGCTGATGGTTTCCTGAAGCAGCTGATGGTGACTAAATTGTCCCAGTGTCAGTACGCTCTGCCTCTGCTTGTTCCTGATCCATTCACACAACAGATTGAGTTTCCTCTCTGGACATTCAGACAAATCAACAAGAGCTGGAGGATAAGAAGCATCTACAATGAAACCATCAGTCGAATCCACCCGATCTACAAGGCACAAACTCCAATGGTGGCTTTTTTCAGGTTAGGCTATGTGTCTTCATCCAAGTCTCAGCTGATGAACAGCCTGATCAATGAGAAACACAGCACGTTCTTCCACAGGAACTGCCCAGGCAGCAGCAGAACCAGAGTCCTGATGGATGGAGTGGTGGAGATCGCCTGGTTCTGCCCCTCTGGAACATATGATGATAAATTCACTAAATGTGTTGCATTCTGTAATCTACATGGTGATGCAGGAGACCATGAGAAACAGCTGCAGATCCTCACTGAAATGGCCTCAGTCAATGTTGTTCTTCTATCACAACTGGACCAGAATGACAGAAGTTCAGCAAAGATCCAGAACCTGTACAAGGACTCAAAGCCACTAATTTTAATTTTAGCAGAGAATGATTCAGCATGCACTGAGACACGGAAAGGGAAATTCAAAATCGGTTTGAAAAACAGAAATCAGTCAGAGGTATCTGAAGAACTCAGAAGAGCTATAACTGACTGTCTTTCAGAATCAACTTCCACTTTCAGACTTGAAGATGTGTCCAAACACTCAGACATCAGAGTAGATGAGGAAGACGATGATGACTGCAGGAGAGGAAGAGAAGCAGCACAGCAGATGATGAGTTTACTGGAGAAGAAAGATCTGAGAGAAATCAAAGAATCATTTCTGCCTCATCAGGGGGAACTGTGGCATCAGTGGAGTCAGAAGAACAAAGAACTACATCGACCTCAAGGAGATGAACTAGAAATAGAAATAAGTAAAAAACAAACAGAAATGAAGAAAATCCGTCAACAGCAGCATGAATCAGACATCAGTCAGTTTATGCAGTTCTTTATTAAAGAAATGAACTCAGATGCTGCAAATAATATATATTTTATTAAATGGCTTGGAATTCTCATGGATGAATATGTCTCAGCTGACCTTTATGCTCTACATCATAAGTATAATGAAAAATGGTCAGCAGTCGTAAAAATGAAAGAGAATCATCATGAACAACTGACAGTTGAACAAACTGAACTTGAGAGAATAACTGAGGATCTTCAAGCTGCAGCCTTTGGTTTGGAGCACATCATCAGGGAGATCGGTCAGATCTATGAATCCTGTTCATCTGTGAAGAAGAACAAGAAAGATCTGGAGTTTCATTTCTCTTCACTCCCGAGTCTTGCAGCAGAGATGATGATCTCTGGACTTCCACTGGAGCTGATGGATGGAGATGCTGCTCAGGTTCCTGTGATCTGGATCTCTGCTGTTCTAGATGAACTTATCAACATACTGGGAGACCAGAGAGTCTTTGTGCTGTCAGTTTTAGGGATTCAGAGCTCTGGGAAATCCACTATGCTGAATACCATGTTTGGACTTCAGTTTGCCGTCAGTGCTGGCAGGTGCACCAGAGGAGCTTTCATGCAGCTGGTCAAAGTGTCAGACGAGATGATAACACAGATGAAGTTTGACTATATTCTGGTTGTTGATACTGAGGGTCTATGTGCTCTAGAACTGACTGGAAGGTCAACTAGACATCATGACAATGAATTGGCCACATTTGTTGTTGGTCTTGCAAATCTGACATTGATCAACATCTTTGGAGAAAACCCATCTGAGATGCAAGACATTCTTCAGATTGTTGTTCAGGCCTTCCTGAGGATGAAAAAGGTCAGACTGAATCCCAGCTGTGTGTTTGTGCATCAGAACGTTTCAGACATCACAGCTGGAGAGAAAAACATGGAGGTAAGGAGACGACTGCAGGAGAAACTGGATGAGATGACAAAACTCGCTGCTAAAGAGGAAGTCTATGATGCAGAATGTTTCAGTGATGTCATTGCAGATGATGTACAGAATGATGTGAAGTATTTTGCTCAGCTCTGGGAGGGCAGCCCACCTATGGCACCACCAAACCCAAAGTACTGTGAGAATATTCAAGAACTAAAGAAAACAATTATGTCTCATGCCTCAAAATCACATGGAATAAGGCTGGCAGACTTAAAAGGTTGTATTAAAGATCTCTGGGAAGCTTTACTATAACGAACGATTTGTTTTCAGCTTTCAAAATTCTCTGGAGATTGCAGTAAGAAACTGGAGACCCAATACAGCAAGTGGTCCTGGAGTCTTCGCAGTGCCATGATGGAAACTGAGAACAAACTACACAACACAATAGAAAATGAAACCATTCATGAGCTTGAAGAAACTGATCTTCAAAGAGAACTGAAAGAGACAAGTGATGAAGTGACAAAATCAATCTCAGAATTCTTTGAGAAAGATGCAGATGTAAATATACTAATACAGTGGAAAAGTTCTTTTGAGATAAAAATCCAAGAGCTTCAAGAGACCATTATTAGAGATACAAAAAGGAAATTAAATGGGATTCTTCAGCAACGAGACCTGAAGAAGGTGATTGATGCTCAGAGGACCCATCATAAAAACACTCTCTATGAAAAGAGCAAAGGACTTGCCTTAAAACTCAAAGACAAAGCAAATGATGAAGAAACACTGAAGAAAGAGTTTGATATATTTTGGAAACGGTGTGTGACGACGATCATCAGAGTCAATCCTCCAATCAGAGACATTGACATACTGAGAGATGTGAAAACTCTCCTCAGTGACATCTATGAAAGTGCTCCTGTAGGGGAGAGCAGTGAGAGCAGGGATGTTTTTTCTGTACCTAAGTATTCAGACTATGTACAGTTAAAGAAATCCAGTGGATTTATAGGACATATAAAAAATGACAAAGCAGTTAAAGAGAATTTTGGTTACATTTTATCTCAAGAGGATGAAGCCCAAATAAGAGCATTAGTCACAGATGTTGCTCAGCAAATAGACAAGAGGATCATTAAACATCGCAAAAATGGGTTACAATATCAGTTGCATTCAACAACTCATAGATTATATCAAGGAAAGAGAAAGACAACATCAGGAGGGACGAGTGCAATATGTGTTCAAGAATGAATTCTTCATCGATTTAGTTTACTCAATATTTAAGAGAGCAAACAAGACATTCATTCAACAACACAGAATGTTCAGGGAAGACAATGATCCTGTTCTCTATTTGGAGAAGAAGAAAGAAGAGTACTATAGTATTTTCCAGAAACACCTGCATGGAGCAACATCAGCTGCCATTTTTGGTGAGATCATCTGTCAGGGACTTAAAGAGCCCATTGAGCAGAGTGTCTACAAGAAGACTGCCAAATATCTGGCAGATGAAATGAGAACAAACTGTGAATCACTGAATGGAAACAGATCAAATCTGGAAAAACACATCCTGAAGTTTCTGGCAGAAAATGAGAATTTTTCTGCATACATGGACTACATTAATTATCCCAAACAACACTTAATTAATTTCATCACAGATGAAGTCAATTGGTACATCATTGATAAGTTCACTGTCAGTGTTTTACCCAAGGTGAAGGAGAACATTGAACTCATGCTGCAGTTTATCAATGGAGCAGCACAAGAATCTACTAAACAAGTTAAAATGAACAGTGGAGATGTTGATTTGTGGTTGAAGAGTTTCACACAGGAGTTTTCAGGTGTGCTGATCTTCTCTGAAAAAGACCTCAGTGGAGTGATACTCGATGGTGTTGATGATTTCAGCCTCCTAGAAGATGTGATAAGAAAGGAACTTCCTTATGTGTTGTCAGACGTCAGCGGTATATTCAATGCTAAAACATTTGTTGAAAAACTGGACCTCAAGTTCAGACCAGATGAGATTCTGATTGATCACTTCAGTCAGGGCTGTTGGGCTCAGTGTCCGTTCTGTAAAGCCACCTGCACCAACACCATTGAAAACCATGATGGAGATCACAGTGTTCCTTTCCACAGAGTGACTGGAATTATTGGAATGCATTTTGATGGAGCACAAAATCTTTGTACAGATATTTGCTCTACTGTAGTGAAAAGTAAAAGGTCTTTTAAATCATCAAACACGTGGTTTCCATTTAAACAATACAGAAATGCAGGAGAAGTTTATGCCAATTGGAGCTTTACAACACACTCTTTTAGGTGGCTGTACTGGAAGTGGTTTGTCTGCAAATTCCAGAAACATCTGGAAATGTACTACAAGAAGTCATTTAAAGGGAATGGTAGGATCCCAAAATTGTGGAGATTATATTCAAAAGTGGACGCAATCAATAGTTTAAAATACTACACTTCTTCTTAATCTTTAAGATGTGTGTTAGAAATACCCCTTTAGAAAACTTCCGAAAACCTTATCAGATAAGATAACAGGCAGAAGGAATAGAACTGTAAGGATGTCTCAACAGTTTGATGATGAAAATTACTTTTTTTCAGTGTAGCAGTGACAAAGGTCAAGAAGCACCTTGAATTTGATTAAGTTAGAAAAACTAATTGAACAATAGAGCATTCTGAACGCAAACGCAAAAGTTTAATGCCCATAATGTAAAGATGTTTCTAATTGAAGAAATAGATAGTGTCCATGCTAATAAAGCCCAGGGCACCATGAGAATCATTATGAGAAAAACAAAGAGGAAATTAAATTAGATTATTCATCCGTGAGACCTGAAGAAAGAGGCAGATGCTCAGAAGACACATCATTTAAAGAACAAAGAACTTTAAACTCAAAGACTATGAACGTGTTCTTGTATGGGAGAGCAGAGGGCTTTCATAGAAAGTATTTGTAAGGGCTGTTTTGTTCCATTTAAAATTATTTAGATTATGTCGTTAAAGAAATCCAGTATATGTACAAGACATTTAAAAATGCAATCAAATCCACTCTCTAAAGAGGATAAACTGCAAAGGAGAACTTTTTAAACAGATGTTGCTCATTAAACAGAAAAATTATAATTTAATTTAACATTGCAAAAATGGACTACAACATATGCATTTAAATACTTAAGGCTTAACGTCTAATGTGTAAAGGCAAACAATTGAGGATTTAGTACTTGTACAAGAGTTCACTGCATATTGTTGAAAAATATCTATTGTAGTGTAACTAAAATAATTGTGGCTGTTCAAATTTATACCCCAGTATATCATTGCATGATGACACAATGATACTCCAGCATATTTCATGACGATAAAATTCCCATTGCCTTTAGTCAGACTACTGAAAAGCAGAGGGCTTACACTCCGTGTTGGTACCTGATGCTAAAGGGTTCTTGGTGTCTATATAGTAATGAACAGAATTCTTGAACATGTAGCAGTATTGGACATGATAACAGATTGCTAAAAAACAAGATTTACTAGGATACCAGCCAGGCATTTTGACATAATTTTGTGTGAGACAACAATGGGCCGGGGCAGTAGGGGGGCGTTAGGGTTAGGGGGCGTTCGGTACGCAATGAGAGTACTGCGGGTGGTGAATTGACGTTTTTCAGTTCAGTTTGAATATTGTTACACCCCTATTAAATACATTTTTTGTCACCTAGAGTGAAATTTAGTTTACTGTTATTTACTTGCATTGTTGAGGGTTGCAGTTAGTGCTAAATAATGTTCTAGATCATAAAATTGTCTGCTTTAAATTATTTAAATTATTCTTATAAATTATTATTGTGTTTCACACTTGGGACAGTTACTAATTTTTGTGACTAATTGTTCACCAGATGTAACAAGAGAGCTTCCCCCTAGCTCTACAACCTTCCATGCCATTCAATCTACCTGTCTTATTAGAATGTGTATTTAGCTGTTCATTTCTCTTCAGTTTAGTGCTCAAACAAACATTGCAGATTTGTAAATAACGACCTTACTCAGTTTCCCTTTTTCCTAAGTGTTGTTACTTTTTTTACCTTTTTTTTTATTTGTATGGTTTTGTCTATGTTCAAATAAAGAATTGTCTTTGATGCCACATCTGAGTCCAGTTTGGTATCTGCACTTATAGGCTCCATCCAGTTTTTCAATTCTGATGAAACATTGTGTCGGCAACTCCCTCAATAACAAAAACACAAAAACCTTATTCAAAGATTTTCAAAATAGTTTTTCTTTTCCTTATTGGAAGTTGTAGTTTACCGATTTGAGGGAGGTTCTTATTGGGGTATTAACAGAGGGGAAAGATAATTTCATAAAATCAGTGCTGTTGATTTGATGTTCCATGCAGAAAAATCCAATAAATAAATTTGAAATAAAGATATTCAATATAAAAAGATGAACAATGACATGGCACACAAACACTTACTCTGGAATAAACAATTAAGCAGTTTATATATAAAAATAATAATAATAATAATAATTGTATATATATATATATATATATATATATATATATATTGTAAATTAACATTTGGATGTTACTCTTAAAATAAATGATATTTCATGACAAAATGTACTATTAAGTTTGTAATTTATCAGTGGAACAATCCCTGAATGATCTTCCTCTGAGTCATCAGTGATTGCAGAAGTGAAAACACAGGCTGACAGTGCTGGAAGCAACCCAACCTACAATTTTTATTTGTTCAGAGAACATTTTCCAAACGTTCGGTTTTGGTAATGGAAATGTTAAAATGTCAATTTTTTTTTTTTTTTTTTTTTTTTTTTTTAAGGTTGGTGTAATCTTGGTCCACTGAAGGCATGAACATGAAACAAGAACATGAACATGAACATGAACATGAACATGAACATGGCGCTTACCAAGAGTGGTGACACGAAACAATACTTGACAAAGTAACAAGGCAAACATGAGGGCTTAAATATACAAGGACTAATGACAAGATAAGGGACTGATGATCAGACAATAAACCAATGACAACATGACACATTCACATGGGGAACACATGGCAGGATCACATGAGGGCAAGGGAATCACATGACAAGACATAAGACATGAAACATGAACCAAAACAAGACATGACAGTTTGGCTGCATCCGAAAACTGATAAATGCTGCCTTCGAAGGACACATTTTAAGGTCGGAAGACATCAAGTCAAGGCACGTTCAAATGCAATGCTAGTTTCACTTCCTGTCTCCTGAGATACCTTCATCTGATTGATTTTTGAAGGCAGCATAGATGTATCCTTTGCTGCATTTGATATCCCACAGTCCTGTCCTTTCCATTCTGTGACAGTTGGGCTAGAAAATTAAAGATGGCTGGTCGTCAGTTTGTGTGTATAAATGTACATTTTTAATCAATGTTTTTCACTTATGATGTCATTTCTAGCGAGAAGTTACTATTGTAGTCATTAAATATTCACTTAGTATTCACCAGAGCTCTCTCTATTTTGCTGTAAGGCAAGGCAAGGCAAGGCAAGTTTATTTATATAGCACATTTCATACACAATGGCAATTCAAAGTGCTTTACATAGAAGAAATTAAAATAATAAAAGAAATAAGAATAATTAAAATCAGTAGATCATTAAACCATAACACTGCCTCAGAAGTCTGTCCGAAATCAGTTTTGTGAGGAACTTTCGTGCGCAAACACTGCCTGCAAAGTCATTGCCTGATAGGGCAGCGAAGTAAGCTGCCTAAGTTTACAGATGCAGCCTTAGTATGATCCTGAAACATTCTTTCAACTTAATTTTTACTAACAACATAAAAATTTACAGTTTAATGTTATGTTAATAGAACGGAATTTAAAGGTTAGTATAATGTTCCCGAAACATTCAAACACCTGCTGTTATCAAGCAGAATTTCTTTCTTTCTTTCTTTCTCAATTTCAGAATTTCAACAGCAGGTTTCTTATATTCCAACCAACATGATTTTGAGACAAATGCTCAGACTTCTGTGAGCAAGGGTGACTTTTCAAAAGTAAACCAATGAACTAACTAAACATTTGAGTAAAGCTCAAAGCATTACAGTCCTCAATTAATCTCATAATAACTAACCTTTATTTGCTCTAAACAGTTCAACAGGGGCTGACCAGGAAGTCAGGAAGTCCCTTTTTGGCTTTAAAAAGGTCCACAAACTGTGGACTGTGTCGATCAAGGTTCTCTTCAAATTCTTGCTTTAGGTTTTTTGCTAAGAACATCCAAAATGATAATTCTCTGATCGCTTACAAATTACTTTCTTTCACTCTCTACATTTGTGTTCTGCAAAAGAACTCATTTTGTGGGTGAACAAAAAAACTAATTATAATAATAATAAAAAGACTCTTTGCACTATCTACCCTCTCTGGCCTCCTCCCTTTCTGATGGGAGGGGGGAGAAGGGAGAAGGGTGCGAACCAAATGCCCAGACAGGTATGTGGAAGTGGGTGGCCCAGGCAGGGCTAACATCTGGTTCGTAGAATAAATGTGTAGGGGTTGATCTCAAAGAAGTAAAACAATTACCTACCCGTCTCAAACCTAATGGCAGCAATCCTAATAGTTCAAAACATAACCCTAAACCTAACCCTAAATTAAGGTAAATACGAACCCACCCTAAACCTACCCATGTCAAACCAAATGGCAACAAAACTAATGGCTTCAAACCTAGTCTAAATAACCAGCCAATTTAACAAACTAGGATGACCCACCCTTACCTACCCGTTTCAAACTTAAGGGCAACAACTCTAATGACTCTAAACCCAGCGTGAATAAACCGAATTAAGCTAAGTCAATAAACCAAGGTGAATACACACCCACCCTTAACCTACCCTTTTCAAAGCTAATGGCGACAAAACTAATGGCTGCAAACCCAGTCTGAATCCTAACCTGGTCAGGAGCAGGTTTTCTTCGGTAAACCCAGAGTTTTTCTTATATAGTAAATGCATCTTGATTTAAGAATTTTTTTATATTTTGACTGGAAACAACAAGGCAAAAAGGCTAAGTAAGAAAAGCATTTTTTTGCAGTGCAGTACATTCATTCATTGCACATTTTTATATAACATCGGAGATGCAGAGCACATTAGTAAGGCCACTGTATCAGAGCGGGAAGGAAAGTGTGCCTCGTTCTCATACTCTTTCTGTGAGTTTTTGTGTTGTTTCCTCGACACAAACCCGTATGAGCATCGAAGAGGAGATTCACAGGATTGTCAGTGGTGGAGAAATCGGTTTAAATGAGGATAATCCAATAAATGACATTCACTTGATAACATCATGTTGTGACCTCTGGAAGTAATAATTAGAATTTCCTTTAGGATTTCCAGTGTGGTTTGATGTATTGATGACACTCATATTCCCATCATTGCTCCTGCCGAAAATTAAATAGATTACTGTATGGAATGGGAGAATGCCAGATGGAAGGGTAGAGATAATGCCTTAACCAACACCACAACTGTTAAATACACACTAATTATTCACAATTTATTTGGTCATCTTTATTTCCTTCAAATACAAAAGCAACAGTAATTATTTTTCCTGTCGGATTTTCTATTCTTCCACTATTGTGTATCTCCTCTTCATCTATCAGTGGTGGTGCAGGTCCTCTGCCCTCTTGCTGTTGGCGGAGGAGAACTCAAATGTTAATTTCATTAGCCTAATTAAAAATTGTAACAGGTTGGATTAGAGAACATTTAATTATGTGAAAAGAGCATTATACAACATGGAAACAGCTGCGGCACATTGAAATAGACACTGAATTATATTTATTTAATATGTTAAATGTTTGTAAAGTCATGTAGCCTACAGCCATGAACCTTTTATGCTTAAAGATGTATCTGATTGAATTATGGTTTTAATGGTAATTTTTAGTTGCTGTCACGTTCTTTTTTTTTCTCTTTTTTTTTGCCTGTGGTATACCATGAAAATGAGTATTAGTTCAATAACTTACCTTTCTGTCAGTTTTCACCTGATAATATAACAGTGATTAAGAATTATACTTGTGTATTGACTCGGAAGTATGCAGACCTCTTTTTGTCGGGTTCTGTTGCATTGGTGAATCGTAATATCTGAGCTCCATTGATCATGGCTTTTCACAGGTATGGTGCACGCGCTTAACTCAGAGTCAACCTACTCTAAGTCGATTAAACTAACTCAATTCAGCTGTTCTGAAACCGAAAACTCAGAGTTTCCCATCTTAGGATAAATCAACTCAGAGTTCAAGTTTTAACTCAGAGTTGGATGAACCTCCTTATTAAAAAAGGCCCCTGGTCCTGAATGCAAGGCTTGCTTGTGCTAGATTCATATCTGGAATAATGGGCTTTTGATGTCCTATTTTCATCACCAAAAGGAGCTTCCGTAGCCTTTCACCTCCTCATTCTTTGATATCTAACACAAATGTTAAATGTAACTTTAAATGTAAAATCAACAAACAACAAAACAAAAGGAGCATATAAGCATAATAAAAACAGCAAGGTAAATTGTCCCAGGCTCTCGGCCCAGCCCTGGTTCATACCACAGTAACTTTTATAAAACTTTAATGCATTAGCTCATTCATGAACATGATTTTTGCCTGAGTCCCATCAGTTTGCTTTGCATCGGATGTGGAGGTGAAGACGTCAACTCCTGATTCCACGCTCTTTCACGGCGTCATCAAGCTACGCCTTTGTTACTGTTTTGAATAAATGACCTCTAGCGCCAAAACATACATACTGTGCCTTTAATTTTAAATGACTGATTAAAGCAGTCCTGTGGTTCCACAGCAATTTGAGCTACTGTGTCGTTCAGACACGCCTACATCAAGAATCAGCATATGAGTCTCAACAATGGTGATAATCAACAAAAAGTTTCATTACACAATGCATGCTTGGGTGCCAGAATAGTACAAAACATAAATAAATAATGCAGCTGAATGTTCTTACTATTTTTTATTTGCTCTTATTTTTGCTGTTGTTTTGTTGTGATTTTTTGTAGCCAGAGTTAAAAAATGTGTCACCATTGCTGCATACTGATTGCTGATGTCTGTGTGTGTCTAAATTATGACCTAATTCAAAACTTTTTTGTGCATGATGTGTTTATGTGATGATTATGTCATCATCAATACACAATAATCATCATCTGATCATAATTTATCTGTTTTCTTTCCCCCACAATGAATGTGCTTTACTCAGTTACAGCATCCAGAGAAAAACTAATAAGAATGTTCTGTTCTTTTTTCTCTTTCCTTCAGTGATTCTGCTTGTTAACAGCAGGTATCATCACTAATGGTCAATCTTATCTTAATTAATCCCTTAAATAACATATTAACTGCAACATTGCTTCAGTGTTAGTTTTTAACACTCTGAGTTGACCCCTATAGACACCGAGGAGTGTTAACATTTAGGATTTTGCTGTGTACAAAATAGAATTGTATTGGTTGTTGTTGGTTTTTTTACTTACTTTCTTTCTTTTTCGATAGTATAAGTAATGTGTATTTGTTTAACCTGAAAAATGTGTCAACAATAACTGTATCTAGATGAATTTGCTTTTTTCTCTCTCCCAACACTAGCTCCAGTGAGGTAGTGACTGGGACCAATTTTTGGAGGGGTTAAATACAGAAATGTAAATTTTGAAAATGTAAATGTAAATTTTTATAAAATCACACCTTAAAGCTGCAGTCCGTAGTTTTTCCTCTTTGTCACCATCTCTGTTCGAAATCTGCAATTGCAGTTATTTGCGGAATTATCAACTTTATGTGGGTTGTGCCTCGACACGGCACAGCGCGGACGAATCCAATGTTTTGAGGAGAATGTGCGGCTGTCAGTCACCGCGCCCGTGTGGATCCTGTCATTCACAATCATAGATTCTACTTTTTGGAAGTATGACCAACATAAGAATTTTCCCTGGAAAATGTCATCTGAACAAGTAACTAACATCCACTTTTGTTCTGACCAACTAAGGGGAAAAAAGCATTGCAGTAAATCAAGGCTGATTAAATCTAACGATCGCTTATATCACGTCAAACCGTGCAAATTATACTTTGTTCTCAAATTGTTAATGTTAACATCATCAGCATTGTGTGACTACATTTAATGTGTATTAGGGCTACCTGTAGCTCAGTTTCCATTTCTGTGCAGTAATTTCTAATTGTCATTCCAACAAATTAATGTCACCTGTCCAGCATAAAAAAAAGCCGTCTTTGCGTCCGTTCTAAACCCCTTCAAAACACGGAGTTCACGCCATCTTTCAAAAGCCCTTCTGATATTTATCCTTGTTTTCGCATTGGGCCGGTTGCAGTCTCTTTTTTTCTGTAGCCACTCCGAAGTCTTTTGCATTTTACAATGGATGAATCTCCAGTTGTCACTGGTGATGGTTGTTTGAACCTTTCTGGATCCACCATCAAATTGATAAGTTTAATTATATCAAGTGCTGTGAGAAAAGGCTATAAATCTCCACCTCCAACATCCTCACACTCATAGCCTACTAGCCGAGACTCCTTCTTTATGTGTACAGGTGTGACGTAATGACGCAAAGACATGCTCGAATTTCCCGCGGAAATCCACCAGTACCACTGGAATTAAAAAACATTATTACAAGCTTACCGTTTTGAATCGAGCTAAGGCAAGCAGATAGTTTTGAACACTGGCTGGTTATGTACTTGCTCAAATTTATTTTGGATAATTTTTAACCCCAATAAGTCATGGACTGCAGCTTTAATTAAGAATCTTTCATTCATTTTTTTCTGTTCTGTTTTTTCCCTGTCCTTTACAGTTTTACAGGTGTTCCATTGCCAGGGCAACAAAGTATTAAAAATAAATACAACTTCACATATAAATGATTTTTTCATAATAAAATCATGTTATGCTTATGTCCTGTTGCTCTACTATTGAAATCAGCATTATGCCACAAATGTTGGCAACTGAAATTAACATGTATTTATCCCGGAATATTCCTTTATTTGACCAATGCATTCACTTTCTGATATGTCATGTGATTGCAAGGAACACATGTTGTTTACTGGTTTATATTGAGACCAGCAGACAGATATCATTAGCTATTTTGGACTCTGGAGATGGAAAGATGGCACGGAGAGACAACACTCTGGTTTGGCTTTATTGCTTTTCAATTATTTATTCATTTATTTCAATCATTCAGAGTCTTAATATATTTTAAGAATGACTTGATTTGCCATGCCAGGGAAAGGAAATTAAATTTAGAAGTTGTATAGAAATTATAATAACTTATATCTAACTTATTGAGTGTTTTTAGAAAACAGTACTTTCATAATAATATGCACACTATCAATTGCATAACAGACTTGTGTATCTTCTGCACTTTCTGGTTTTGAGAATGCCTGGCCAAAAAGATCAGATTGTATTTACATAAGTACATACTTAAGATTATTGGATTGGATCATTAATGCAGTGATTGTTTCTAACATGTTATGTGTTTTGCAACAATTCTTTGACTGATGAAGCTTTTTATTTCTTAAAGGGGACCCATTATGCACCTTTTCACAAGACGTAATGTAAGTCTTTGAAGATTCAGCACAAAATAACCCACAGATCATTTACACCATCCTGTTAATGCCCCTTTTTTTGGTGGAAGCAAAACATGCTGTTTTGTATCTTTAAATGCAAATGAGCTGCTGCTCCCCACCCATTTTCCAGAATAGGGCTATGCCTTAACAGTTCGCGCTTCAGATACTCTGCCAACGTACACACACATTTAAATATACACTAACTAACCCAATTAAAGCTGCAGTAGGGAGTTTTTAGAAAACGTTGACTTAGCCTGAAAATTTGAACAAGCACAACTTACAGGCAAGGGGGTAATCCAGCACCCAGAAAGCGTACCATCCCCGGGGGCCGCCAATGGCTAACAAGCCATCACCTGCTGTTAGCATTCCATTGACTCCCATTCATTTTGGCGTCACTTTGACAGCGAATAACTTTACATCTGAGGCGTTTAAAGACTCTATTTGTCCATTGTTTATTTCTAAAGAAACACGAAAATGTATAAAAGGCTCCATTACCTTGTATCTTACGTTATGGCCCCGTAGAAGCAGTTTTTGTAAAAATAGGCTACCGATTGTGTCATAACCACGCGACTCTCTGGAAATTACCGTATAGACAGGAGGAGAAGCTCACAGTCAATCGGGGGGACGTGGAGGCATAAAGTCCGATAAAGTCAAGGGAGAAGCCCATAGAGAGTCATAAAGTTACTCCTAAAGACTCCTACTCACGCTCTCTGTCTCTGCAAGATTCGGAAGGGAATGATTCAGATTTCTCTTGGCACAGCTACTAGAAGACAGACAGGTTGCTCACATCACATCTACGTCATCAAGCTCAGTTTGAGTCTGTGCAGTACGCTCAGCCATCAGGAAGTGAGTGCTTCTAATTTGCTTCACTTTTCTCCGTTGAAGTCTATGGGGTCGCTGTGTCCATTTCTTTTACTGTCTATGCTTACAGGTCACTCCCCCTTGCTCTCTGCTGCGCTACAGCCCTCCCTCCACAGCTCCTCCCCACAACGGAGCCTGCCGTGAACGCGCAGGCTAGTAAACAGGGCCACCGATGACGGCGGATAAACAGTTATGGCACATTCACTGGTAAGGATGAAACATCAACAATATGCTTTACATTGACTATGGCCTGCCCATACTTTGACTACAAACTTGGTCCTCTAATCATTACGTATTTTGCAATACATGTAATGTAACTTTATAACGTTGCACTCTTTCTATAAGTTATAAATAGCTAGTAAGATAATATAACGGTAACTAACATTACAGTATTAGAAGTAATTATTCTAGCGATATGTAATGCTAAATAAGGTTTGCTAGTACATTATTTCAGCAACATGACAAGCCAGTGAATCAGCAGGTTTCAATTGTTGCTTTGCACAGTGCGTGACATTTTATTTGTATGTTATGCGGCTAGAGTTTTAATACTGAGTCAATGGGCTCCGACGAGGAATTCACTCCCACAGCGACTTCGACGAGTCAACGGGCGGGGAGAAGAAGAAGCCATGTGCGCGGAGCATCCCTGATTGAGATCAGGGCACGTGGGAGACAGGGCAGAGGTCGCCGAGTGGGTCCAACTCCCGAGCACCTCAGCAGAGAGGACATGGCGCGTGTGGAGAATTTAAGATTAGAGAGGACTGCTTATGAACGTGTAAGTTACCTCAGTTATAAATGTTTTCCCTTAGCACATCATAAGTTATAATATTGTTAAATTCAATTTTAGGTATAGGATGTGTGGTCATCTGATGTTTGATTGGTGTTGATGTTATATGCAAAGCACCACCCTGACATCTACAAGAAACCATGCCAAACATAATTTGTCAGGCCTGTTTTGAAATTATCTTAGTTGTGTAGTTCTTATAAAATGAAACAAATCAAGCAGGGATACTTACATGTCAAGCAGAAATGTGGCTAACTCTGCATCGGTTTTTAATCCTTTCAGGACACGTAGCTCCCTCCACCTCTGAAAAGCCGCCCCGATGTTTACCCTCATTTTATTTCGGGCTCTGTCTAATTCTTTCTTTTTCGCCTGTTTATCGTCATCTGTCTTTTTCTATTTCCCGTCTTTGTTGTATGAGCAGGTGTCACTTGAGAAATTGGCAGTTTTGGTTGTTTGTTCGCCATTAGAACAGCTGCGGCACACCGGCAATATTGATTTTGAACGATGGTACGCGCTGTGCAAGAGAGGGGTGTGATCAGCGCGTACACGAGCTTGATTGACACTGCTAAGACATTCCTCCTGGCTCTGATTGGTTGTTTCTGACAGGGAGCGGTGTATTTCTGCAAATGGCAATAGGACCACTGGGAGGAGCCAGAGGAGCTTGATTTTTTCACAGATTATCTGTCTCATATTCTACTGTCAGGACATAATGACAGTTTTAACAAATATGTAAAAAATATTTTTTTACAAAAGTTACCTACTGCAGCTTTAAATATGTAAATACAGACTTTTATGTTAGATGCGATTAATCGATTTTACAGCCCTACAATATGGGGTTACTACAAAACAACAGAACATTTAGATTGTCTTAGCTACGTGTGGGGAAACATTCTTGTGTTACTAGCTGCTAGCTCACTCAGGGGAGGATCTAAGCTAATAGGGTAGAGTCCGTCACCAGTCGTGGGTGTTGGCTACCCTAATGTGACGTCACATTGGGATGCAGACACAAACGACTCAATTGAAGTCACTAGATATGTTTGACTTGACGCGGCGCTGTGCAGACTGATCGGTGTTTGAATTGAAGCAGTACATGCCAGTTAGAAATTTTGTCTGACTTGAGATGCCACCGATATCACGTGACTGTGACATATGCCATCAAAGTAACGCAAAATGGATTTGAGAGCAGTCAGCTGGGTCAACCACCAAAGTTTCCTCATTGGCTAGACTCACAGATGACAATTGATCACATGTGACAAAATCAGTGCTGACAAGATAATGCTGCACAAAATCATGTTTTTATAACTGTAAATACTCTTTTCATTTAACCTTAATATTATATTGTCATATTTCACAGCTATGTGGAATACTTGATTCTGATTGGTCAATCGCGCCATCCAGTGGTATGTTATTCCCTGATACCACCGCTGAAAGCAGATAACACAGGCTCATCCGGGTACTGAAGTCAGTTGCGCTATGGCTTTACGCTTGCTAGGAACGGGTTTTCTTCGTGGAAGTTTTGCGTTTGGTGAGCGGATAAAATATTAAACTCAGTCAAATCAATATTTTGTGTACAGTTATTTAATTATGTCATGCAGTATCGTGGACTCGCTCTCTGGTTTCATACAAGCACAGCTGCTGCCATTTTGTGACTTTTGTTTTGTACACTGTTGGATTATAAGATAACAAACAGGTACGATTTTCATCTTTCATCTTTCAACAGTTTCATCTCAAATCAGTATCACTTGTCCCCATAATTATTTATGTGGCGAAATGCCAACCCGATTTTACGAGGTGGCTAATTCGTATGAATTCGTACGAATGACCTACCCCTAACCCCGCCCCTAAACCTACCCATAACTCGGGTTTAGACAAATCTAAAATTTAGCCACATTTAGCCAAAATTAGCCACCTTTTTTCTCACTCGTACGAATTTATATGAATTGGTCATTAGATAACGTTGGAAATGCTGTGTAATAAGTGGTATGACTGTACCGTATCCCTTAAATGTCTGTCTAGTTTGAACTTGCCGTGCTAGCAACTGCTCTCTCCGTGGAAGCTTTGCGTTTAAAGACCTAATAAAATATTTAGACTCAGATCAATATTTCGTGTCTAGTTCAATCAATTTTTCGGGTTCAGGCTGATACTTATTCTGATCACTGTGACGGTGTTTATTCTGAGATAACAATCGGCTGGATGTACATTATCCCTTACATTTTTATCAAAATAAAACTGCTAAAAAATATATAGACCCACTTTATTGGTATTTAAATAGTATTGGCTTATGTTGAACTTTATGTACATAGAGGCGCTTTATTAAGCAATGCATAAAGTACTGAATGGAAAGTGTTTCTGTTGTATCATGAAAATGTCTGAAACGTCTGTGTATTTGACAAATATTGCATCTAATCCATTTCATCTGTGATAAAGTACACAAACACTGCATAATTCCCAGTATGGGAAGCAGAAAGTGTCCGACTTAATGTCTCCGTTTTCAACTCCTCCCTGCCTCCAAGCAGATCGATTGGAAAAACAATCGGAGAGGTTGGATTTTGACCATACAGTGCATCCGGATAGTATTCACAGTGCTTCACCTTTTCTACATTTTGTTATGTTACAGCCTTATACCAAAATGGATTAAATTCATTATTTTCCTCAAAATTCTACAAACAATACCCCAAAATGACAACGTGAAAGAAGTTTGTTTGAAATCTTTGCAAATTTATTAAAAATAAAAAAAATCACATATACATAAGTATTCACAGCTTTTGCCATGACACTCAAAATTAAGCTCAGGTGTTTCTACAAGTTGGTTGGAGTCCACCTGTGATAAATTCAGTTGATTGGACATGATTTGGAATGGCACCCACCTGTCTATATAAGGTCCCACAGTTAACAGTGCATGTCAGAGCACAAACCAAGCCATGAAGTCCAAGGATTTGTCTGTAGACCTCCGAGACAGGATTGTACCGAGGCACAGATCTGGGGAAGGCTACAGAAAAAAATCTGCAGCATTGAAGGTCCCAATGAGCACAGTGGCCTCCATCATCTGTAAATGGAAGAAGTTTGGAACCACCAGGACTTTTCCTAGAGCTGGTCGTCCGGCCAAACTGAGCGATCTTGGGAGAAGTCACGGAGTCAGGCAGGTGACCAAGAACCCGATGGTCATTCTGACAGAGCTCCAGCATTTCTCTGTGGAGAGAGGAGAACCTTCCAGAAGAACAACCATCTCTGCAGCACTCCACCAATCAGGCCTGTATGGTAGAGTGGCCAGACAGAAACCACTCCTCAGTAAAAGGCACATGACAGAATATGTAATATTCTGAATGTTCCAATCCAATATGATTTCTGACCTATAATGCTGCCTCATCATAATCATACACTGTTCATTCGTTGGCCAGAGGAGAACTGTTTTACTAAATATTTAAAATAAAAGGATTACAATGTAAAAGATTATTATTGTGTACATAAAGATATGGTGGAATCCGGCTTGTCCCATAGATGGTTATGCACTTTTACCTCACACACGAGCAGTTCCGTTTGCGCTCTTTCCACTATCAAATTCCGTCATGTAAATAGCGAATCTGCCATGGCGCGAGTGCGACTGTCATTTAAAGGGAATGGTAGATGAATTCTGATTGGTTGAACGCAAGTAAATCCCAAAACGCACCCATTACTCATTAAGAGAATAGGGACTTTTAGACCATACGCCGGGCGTGCCGACCATTTTTCCCGCCGTTAAACTAGCAAAAGTGGATTCGGACTAATGTGAACTTGCGCCGTGCGCTTTAGACCATTCGCTTAGATCGTTAAAAGAGGGCCCTAAGTCTGTCAGTGTATATCCAGGTGGCATGGCCAAATTTTGATTGTAACAGCCATTTGGGTGATGCCAAGTCAAAATCATGAAGTCATGAAGCATTGCTGCTTTCTTGTTCATTGAAGACACATTTAATTGAGCGAGTCTAATTTTGGAAGTTACATTGTTGCTGCACTTCTCAGAAGACTGAGGTAATACAGATGGCATGGGGATTAAAGTTTCCTGAAACCCTATACGAGTAAAGCACATTTATACCAGCAGGCGAAGCATGTAAACCTAGACGAGAGCCACTATGTGAATATCTTGCACAGAGTTCTTTGAGCAGTTGCAGCAATTGTGACAATAGTAAGCTTGTTCACCTGTAAGGTCAGTTGTTCAGAAAAATACAGAGAAATCAAATGATGTTCTGTTCAAATACTCTTGCACACATAAAAGACTTGGAGAGTTTGAAAAATATCTTAATGTATTTTTCTTCAGGATGGTCAAGCAGACATGAGTGAAGCACCTGAACCTGACTCTGATTCATCATTCAGCAGAATGGGTAAGGAAACAACAATATTGCTTATAATAAGACTCTTGTGTTGCGGTGTATTGATGTGTTTAACAAAAGTTCTTTGGTGTTTAATCTAGATCACATATTTCCCAATTTAAAGGAGAACTCCGGTCAATTTTAACATTGAGCTAATTTTTTTGTAAATTTTGAGTGTTTTGGAGATTTGGAGAACAACGACAATATTCTCTGATGACTGGCAATTTGAAACGTTCACCATCAGGATAACCATCTAACATCTAAAGAGCACCACTACAGGAATACACATCTGTCCTGTACGTTTATTATGTTAATACACATTTGATGGACACATATTATTAGCGGGCTTTTAAAAAATAACTTTTTAAAATTTTTCTTCATGTCATTTGTAATCATTTGTTTTTATTACAATACTGAAAAAGCGCTGTAAAGACATATAGCATTAAGAAGAGGCAAAACAAATCCTACCCACCTCACATTGCAACTTTGTCGCATTTGCATACTTATTTTACATTTGTAAGAATTAGCTGATCTACCTGCATCTGACAGAATTCAATAAAATATATTCTAATCAGCTGAAGAAACATTATTGCAAGTGAATTTTTATTGTGTTTCAAAAGATGAACCTTCAATCAATAAAGTAACAAGGGAGTCCACTACAAGAGAAATGGGAGAAGAACAATTGGTAAGAGCTGAGTTATGTGCAGATTTATTTGTATTTGTATTTAACCCTCTGATTATCTTCAATTGGGCCGACACTAGTTATCTTTGGGGTCTCCAGGGACCCCAGACAATAACATTTAATTTTGTAACAGAATAATAGTTGTTTTTTTTACAAATGTAATTTTTACTCCGTTTATTAATGTTTTTACTCAACTTTTGTGCAGTTTTTGGAGGATTTATGATATCTTTTATATTTCTATAAATAAATCAATAAATAAATATTTAAATAGGCTTTTTACAAAAAAATGCATTTTATGTAAAATTCACTTTATAAAAGACCCATATTTCTAACTTTCATTCATGGAGATAACATGGATAATTGTACATGGTTTAATGTAAGATTTTTGCCAATTTTTTGGAAAATACAGTAAAAACATTTTTTTTTTAAATCACTTTAACCACTAGATGGCTATAGAGCTCCACTATTTGCTATTTGCTATTTAACTAACCGAAAGATATCTTTTCACAAGTTGTATTCAGTTGGATTCATAACTAAATATTATAAAATCACAATTATAACAAAACAAAAAAAAAAGTACTTTTTGTCAAAGTTTAGCATTTTTTGTACTGAAAAAAGTTTTTCAATACATTATGATTGGAATCAAATCTGAACAATATGTTACAAAGAGAAATGTTGTAGTCTTTAGATTTTATCATTTATTTCAATCATCTGTTTTTAATATAATTCTACAATTTAAATCAACATTTCAGTTACTAACTGGAACAGAACAAAAATTAACAGAAATGAAAAGTTATATTACATATTGAGTAAAAATACATGACATGAACATCAAAATGCAATGAACTCTTTGATCCTGGTATTTGAACTGTGTTTGTTTGTGTGTGTGTGTGTGTGTGTGTGTGTGTGTGTGTGTGTGTGTGTGTGTGTGTGTGTGTGTGTGTGTGTGTGTGTGTGTGTGTGTGTGTGTGTGTGTGTGTGTGTGTGTGTGTGTGTGTGTGTGTGTGTGTGTGTGTGTGTGTGTGTGTGTGTGTGTGTGTGTGTGTGTGTGTGTGTGTGTGTGTGTGCTAAATTGTTTTGTCTCATCCTTTCATCTCTCTCGCACTCTCTCTCCCTCCCTCTGTGTGTGTGTATGTGCACATGTGTCAGCGTAACCAATTTATATTTGTGGTGGATATTTGTGAGCATAATTTTGCATTGTGGATGTTGTTTGCATTGTTGGAAGTGTGCCTATTTCTGTCTATGTGTTCTGCGTTGTTTCTGATTTTGATGATGAATTTTGTATATTTCCTATGCGGGGTCTCTAGGGACCCCGAAGACAACTAGTGTCACTATTTTTTTCACGCTAACATAAAAACAGATATCATTCCCTTTTTTTTTTTTTTTTTTTTTTTGTAGATCTAGAAAGTGTTGAGAGCCGTAGAAAGTTCCATACCATTTGGACAAAGATAAATTTTTTTTTAAATTTGAGCAAAAGTAATTTGCGGGTTAAAAAGACCCCGAAGATAACCAAAGGATTAATTAGTATTTGCTGCTTGATAGTTACAGCCTCCAATTATTCCTGTTTTCATGGTAAAATGTAATTTACAATCTGAATGGTAACATCCACTTATCCCATAAAAAATGCTTTAGAACTTTGGTCCATGTAAATTTTTCCTTTTCTTTGCTTCTGCTGCTGGTAACCAAGGCTGAGCTTTATTATTTGATTCTGCCAGCTTCATGGAATATCTTTTTTTTTTCTTTGCATGACTGGGCCTCTGAGACATGCAGAACATGGAAACTTCTTTAAAAAAAAAAGTATTTTTGCAGTTTAATATTCACAGACACTAGTCCACATCACAATTTGATCATAGGGCCCTATGAACCAGATAGTATTGCCCTGTTAAAGAGTGGGTTATTAATTGTTGTTTTATAAAGTTATAACCATTAGTAAGAAGGGTATGCAGTTAATAAGGGTTCCCTCCCAGTACACTTTATATAGTGCTCTTCTTGTTGAACAATGGCATATACTTTGTTGGCCACTGAATAAATTATTGTTTTAGTTATGCACTGTATGGTGGTATTTAAAAAATACATATCATACACTCTCAGAAAAAAAGGTACAAAAGCTGTCACTGGGGCTGTACCTTTTTAAAAGGTACATTTTTGTACCTAAAGGGTGCATATTGGTACCTTAATGGTACATATTAGTACCTAAAAGGGACAAATCAGTACCTAAAAGCCACCCAGCACTGGTAACCTTTGAAGGATTTCATGACTTAAAATGTGGGCTTTTTCAAATTTGCATTTAGCTTTTAGTATAAGGAGAAAGGGAAATGAAAAAAAAAAAAAAGATTTTAAAACATGGATTGTAATAACTTTTGGTGTGTTAAATGAACACTGCTCAGTTTCCACACATACAGAGTGTTAAAGTAACAATGAAGCAGTGTTAAAGTTATGAGATAATTTATTAATTCCAGCCACAGCCTTAAGATAAAAGAAAACATTAAATTTCTCAAGATGTTAGCAGAGGATGATCAAACAACTCCACAAACAGCATTGACAGTTTCACTTATTACTAACCAGTTTGACGTTTATTTATGTTATTTCACATATGAAATCAGTTTCATTTGAAGTCATCATGATGTTGATCAGTGTTTGCTCTTAACTCGACTTTTTAACATCAATTTTCTCTGGCAACTGTAACTGTGCGTTTAAAGGGCACATCTGTTATGGTAAAAAAAAAAAAGCCCAAAAAAGGTGAGATTCAGTGATGTATCTTGTAGTGGTCTGATTCGCTAATCTTTTCTAGAGTTTAATCTCTTATTATTTGTGTGATGTCCCTAGTAAAAAAACAAAAACAAAAAAAAACCAGTATATTTAAGCACACTTTATTCAGTAAAATGTGTTGGTAGTGCATAATAAATTGGTATACTTCAAGTCTGCTCAAGTGGAACAACTAATTTTGTACTTAATGCACTTTAGTTGTCTGAAAGTATGCTGTGATCCAACTAAAAATTGCTGTATAATTTACAGCAGCTTTCTGGCAATTTTGGTTGCCAGTAGGCCTGTACATTTAAATCAGACTACAATTATATTGTAAAATTATACAGCACACCTGTAAAAGCAGCAAAACAAGAGCAGCTGTGAATTTACAGTTCTTTACTGTAATATTTACAGTATGTTACTGTTATTAATAATGGACTGAATTAAAACCTGAGATAACTCATTTCATTTGAGGAAATCAATTGGTCAATTGTCATTAAATATTTATACTGTGAGCTTATTTAATTTGAGTTCATTAAGAAAAAGACTTAAATGAGTTAACTAGAAACATCAATTTAACTAAATCCTGTTAGTTAACAACAGGAAACACGCATGAGATGAAGAATTTAACTAAAAGATCATCAATGCATCAGCAACTACACAGTCGGTGCCTTTAAATAAAGCAACATGCAGCGTAAGTGTTTTTCTGCTCATCATGGACTGAAGCACACAGGCTCTGCTCTTCAGCACAATGGTGATCCACAAAACTCAACAGAAACCCTTTAAATCCCAACAGAACATTAAACACTAACAGATCTCCACTATATCATTTTGTGCAAAAACATATAAAATCACAAAGTAACTCACAGAATTTTACATTTTTTTGTTTAGTAAATTTGACTGTGAGATTTTACAGTAATCAAATGACTTCCTGCCACAGTCTTAGATGAAATCAACTGAAGATAAAAGAAGACATTAAATCTCTGAAGATCTCAGCAAAGGAGGATTAAACAACTCCACAAACAGCATTACCAGCTTCACTTATTACTTACCAGCTTCACTTATTACTAACCAGATTGACTTTATTTCTGTCATAATCAGAAGTACTTATTAAGAAATAACAGAGGTTTAGATGTTGATGATTTATTGAAAATATTTAATTTGAAGTTACCATGATCGTGATCAGTGTTTACTTTAGTTGGGCTCTTGACTCTTGATTTTTTTTAACATTAGTTTTTCTCTGGCTGCTATAAACCCTGTCTTTATAAGACACATTTGTTATGGCAATAAAAGCCGAGGAAAAATATGATCAGGTGTTGATGGTTATGATGTTGCCTGGCCTTATCAACATCTACTGGCCTGATCCGCTGGTCTTGACGTCTATTCTCTGATTATGAAGGTGAGGTGGTATAGATTTCACCTTATTGATTGTAGTAGTCCTTTGATTCTACAGCATGATGTTCAGTTGTGATATAATCAGGTAATTTGGGTTTTAAATATAAGTTATTGTGTCTGTTGAACACACACATATATCAAGAATCAGCATATGAACCTCAACAATGGTGACAAATAAAATATTCAGATAAACAGATCAACTCTGAATATCACAAATCAAGCTACTTAAAGTCACATCAAAAACAACAACAAAAATAAGTGCTAAAGTGGAACTAACTTCAAGTCTCATTAAAATACACGTTATCCATAGTAGTACTTGTACATTGAGAGCATTGGAAATGTATTAATATTTATAATCCCCTTACAGTGGCCAACACACCATGATTGAACATTTGCTTTCTACTAACATTCTATAGAAATTCCCTATAGTATACCAACAATTCACTTATCTTGTGGATGTAGGATACACAATTAACATCTAGATTCAAACCCGTGTCCCTTCCGTACAAAGGATTCGATTAGGCATTCAGTCTTTGGAGATCAAAGAGGGAGCCATCTCTTAAAGATGGGTACCACTGTGGCATCTTTGATTTCTTTTGGCATGGTTTCCTCACCCCAGATGTTGGTCAGGATGCTGAGGAATGCGCAGAGCATTTCCGGGTTTGCCAGAGACACCATCTATACCAGCTGCTTTGCCACTGCTTGTCTGATTGATCCTCCAGATTTGGGGGCAGGTCAAGGTTATTCAGAAAAGGCTTTTGTGGGATGGAATACAAAGCTGAGGTGTCAACTTTAGAAGGAACTTTAGCAAGTCAGAGAAATGTTCCCTCCATCGATTATGTTTGCTTTGTCTTTTAGAAGGATGTTATCATCAGCTGAGAGTGCATGATCTTGAAGGCCCATAGACTGCCTTAAGTGCAGAAGCACGTTTACACTTCTTCTTTTCAATGTGTATGTGGACAACATCCAGATACAGGTCGCATGTTAATGCCAAGTGTAAACGCAGCCTTGTGCGTTGTCTTTTATCTTCAGTTGATTTCACAGGCTGTGGTTGGAAGTCGTAGTTGTTCTCTTTCCTTCATTACTTCTTGTTAACAGCAGGTATTCATCATCAATGACACTTAGTGTCTGAAATAGCTCACATTTTCATTCACTCGTCAAGTGGACCATAGTAAACTAATGTAGGGAATATTGGGTAAAGGGTTTAACATGGGGATTATAATGTAGGGTTTATAATGTAAAATTATTATTTTTTGTACACAGTTACAGGTTTTTTATGTTATTTTACTTTAGACATGTAAATTCACCAAAGTGTATTTTTGTAATTTTATAATGATTTTATAAATATTTTCTGTATTTCAAAAATAATAAATGGCAAAACTACTGTAAAATAAAAAATAAAATTTGCAGTGTATTTTTCAATTAATTCTCTGCAACATGTTTAGCACATGAATAACATTACACCTTTTATTTTACAGAGACCTGTTGGAGAGCATACAACAGAATGTGAGGGAACAGATGAGCATATAGAAAATATTACAAGGGCAAAAACACTCTTTCACAGATTTCATCTTGACAAGCATCACTATAAACTGACACCTGCATGTGTTCTTCAGTTAACTGCACATTCATTACTGTCCCACGGGTCTTGTGCTGAAGAGAACCTGATACAGACTTTCATTCAAAAGCTTTTGATGATGGACTACCGAGCAAGACACATTAATGTTGAGGAGACGAATGATGAAGGTCACACTCAACAAGGCAGCAATTATTCATTTATACCTGAAGGAGATTATGATAACATGATTTTCGAATCAATGTCTAATAGAGAAACAAGTAAACCTGACCCTGTTCACCCGATGGATGTTCAGATGGCTGTGTTTCATTGTGCTGATGGTTTCCTGAAGCAGCTGATGGTGACTAAATTGTCCCAGTGTCAGTACGCTCTGCCTCTGCTTGTTCCTGATCCATTCACACAACAGATTGAGTTTCCTCTCTGGACATTCAGACAAATCAACAAGAGCTGGAGGATGAGAAGCAGCTACAATGAAACCATCAGTCGAATCCACCCGATCTACAAGGCACAAACTCCAATGGTGGCTTTTTTCAGGTTAGGCTATGTGTCTTTATCCAAGTCTCAGCTGATGAACAGCCTGATCAATGAGAAACACAGCACGTTCTTCCACAGGAACTGCCAAGGCAGCAGCAGAACCAGAGTCCTGATGGATGGAGTGGTGGAGATCGCCTGGTTCTGCCCCTCTGGAGCATATGATGATAAATTCACTAACTGTGTTGCATTCTGTAATCTACATGGTGATGCAGGAGACCATGAGAAACAGCTGCAGATCCTCACTGAAATGGCCTCAGTCAATGTTGTTCTTCTATCACAACTGGACCGGAATGACAGAAGTGCAGTAAAGATCAAGAACCTGTACAAGGACTCAAAGCCACTAATTGTAATTATTGCAGAGAATGATTCAGCATGCACTGAGACATGGAAAGGGAAATTCAGAATCGGTTTGAAAAACAGAAATCAGTCAGAGGTATCTGAAGAACTCAGAAGAGCTATAACTGACTGTCTTTCAGAATCATCTTCTACTTTCAGACTTGAAGATGTGTCCAAACACTCAGACATCAGAGTAGATGAGGAAGACGATGATGACTGCAGGAGAGGAAGAGAAGCAGCACAGCAGATGATGAGTTTACTGGAGAAGAAAGATCTGAGAGAAATCAAAGAATCATTTCTGCCTCATCAGGGGGAACTGTGGCATCAGTGGAGTCAGAAGAACAAAGAACTACATCGACCTCAAGGAGATGAACTAGAAATAGAAATAAGTAGAAAACAAACAGAAATGAAGAAAATCCGTCAACAGCAGCATGAATCAGACATCAGTCAGTTTATGCAGTTCTTTATTAAAGAAATGAACTCAGATGCTGCAAATAAGATATATTTTATTAAATGGCTTGGAATTCTCCTGGATGAATATGTCTCAGCTGACCTTTATGCTCTACATCATAAGTATAATGAAAAATGGTCAGCAGTCGTAAAAATGAAAGAGAATCATCATGAACAACTGACAGTTGAACAAACTGAACTTGAGAGAATAACTGAGGATCTTCAAGCTGCAGCCTTTGGTTTGGAGCACATCATCAGGGAGATCGGTCAGATCTATGAATCCTGTTCATCTGTGAAGAAGAACAAGAAAGATCTGGAGTTTCATTTCTCTTCACTCCCGAGACTTGCAGCAGAGATGATGATCTCTGGACTTCCACTGGAGCTGATGGATGGAGATGCTGCTCAGGTTCCTGTGATCTGGATCTCTGCTGTTCTAGATGAACTTATCAACATACTGGGAGACCAGAGAGTCTTTGTGCTGTCAGTTTTAGGGATTCAGAGCTCTGGGAAATCCACTATGCTGAATACCATGTTTGGACTTCAGTTTGCTGTCAGTGCTGGCAGGTGCACCAGAGGAGCTTTCATGCAGCTGGTCAAAGTGTCAGACGAGATGAAAACACAGTTGAAGTTTGACTATATTCTGGTTGTTGATACTGAGGGTCTACGTGCTCTAGAACTGGCAGAAAGGTCAACTAGACATCATGACAATGAATTGGCCACATTTGTTGTTGGTCTTGCAAATCTGACATTGATCAACATCTTTGGAGAAAACCCATCTGAGATGCAAGACATTCCTCAGATTGTTGTTCAGGCCTTCCTGAGGATGAAAAAGGTCAGATTGAATCCCAGCTGTGTGTTTGTGCATCAGAACGTTTCAGACATCACAGCTGGAGAGAAAAACATGGAGGGAAGGAGACGACTGCAGGAGAAACTGGATGAGATGACAAAACTCGCTGCTAAAGAGGAAGTCTATGATGCAGAATGTTTCAGTGATGTCATTGCAGATGATGTACAGAATGATGTGAAGTATTTTGCTCAGCTCTGGGAGGGCAGCCCACCTATGGCACCACCAAACCCAAAGTACTGTGAGAATATTCAAGAACTAAAGAAAACAATTATGTCTCATGCCTCAAAATCACATGGAATAAGGCTGGCAGACTTAAAAGGTTGTATTAAAGATCTCTGGGAAGCTTTACTTAACGAACGATTTGTTTTCAGCTTTCAAAATTCTCTGGAGATTGCAGTATACAAGAAACTGGAGACCCAATACAGCAAGTGGTCCTGGAGTCTTCGCAGTGCCATGATGGAAACTGAGAACAAACTACACAACAAAATAGAAAATGAAACCATTCATGAGCTTGAAGAAACTGATCTTCAAAGAGAACTGAAAGAGACAAGTGATGAAGTGACAAAATCAATCTCAGAATTCTTTGAGAACGATGCAGATGCAAATATACTAATACAGTGGAAAAGTTCTTTTGAGATAAAAATCCAAGAGCTTCAAGAGACCATTATTAGAGATACAAAAAGGAAATTAAATGGGATTCTTCAGCAACGAGACCTGAAGAAGGTGGTTGATGCTCAGAGGACCCATCATAAAAACACTCTCTATGAAAAGAGCAAAGGACTTGCCTTAAAACTCAAAGACAAAGCAAATGATGAAGAAACACTGAAGAAGGAGTTTGATATATTTTGGAAACGGTGTGTGACGACGATCATCAGAGTCAATCCTCCAATCAGAGACATTGACATACTGAGAGATGTGAAAACTCTCCTCAGTGACATCTATGAAAGTGCTCCTGTAGGGGAGAGCAGTGAGAGTAGGGATGTTTTTTCTGTACCTAAGTATTCAGACTATGTACAGTTAAAGAAATCCAGTGGATTTACAGGACATATAAAAAATGACAAAGCAGTTAAAGAGAATTTTGGTTACATTTTATCTCAAGAGGATGAAGCCCAAATAAGAGCATTAGTCACAGATGTTGCTCAGCAAATAGACAAGAGGATCATTATATTAAACATCGCAAAAATGGGTTACAATATCAGCTGCATTCAACAACTCATAGATTATATCAAGGAAAGAGAAAGACAACATCAGGAGGGACGAGTACAATATGTGTTCAAGAATGAATTCTTCATCGATTTAGTTTACTCAATATTTAAGAGAGCAAACAAGACATTCATTCAACAACACAGAATGTTCAGGGAAGACAATGATCCTGTTCTCTATTTGGAGAAGAAGAAAGAAGAGTACTATAGTATTTTCCAGAAACACCTGCATGGAGCAACATCAGCTGCCATTTTTGGTGAGATCATCTGTCAGGGACTTAAAGAGCCCATTGAGCAGAGTGTCTACAAGAAGACTGCCAAATATCTGGCAGATGAAATGAGAACAAACTGTGAATCACTGAATGGAAACAGATCAAATCTGGAAAAACACATCCTGAAGTTTCTGGCAGAAAATGAGAATTTTTCTGCATACATGGACTACATTAATTATCCCAAACAACACTTAATGGATTTCATTACAGATGAAGTCAATCGGTACATCGATAAGTTCACTGTCAGTGTTTTACCCAAGGTGAAGGAGAACATTGAACTCATGCTGCAGTTTATCAATAGAGCAGCACAAGAATCTACTAAACAAGTTAAAATGAACAGTGGAGATGTTGATTTGTGGTTGAAGAGTTTCACACAGGAGCTTTCAGGTGTGCTGATCTTCTCTGAAAAAGACCTCAGTGGAGTGATACTCGATGGTGTTGATGATTTCAGCCTCCTAGAAGATGTGATAAGAAAGGAACTTCCTTATGTGTTGTCAGACATCATCTGTAGATTCAATGCTAAAACATTTGATGAAAAACTGGACCTCAAGTTCAGACCAGATGAGATTCTGATTGATCACTTCAGTCAGGGCTGTTGAAATTGTCCGTTCTGTAAAGCCACCTGCACCAACACCATTGAAAACCATGATGGAGATCACAGAGTTCCTTTCCACAGAGTGACTGGAATTATTGGAATGCATTTTGATGGAGCACAAAATCTTTGTACAGATATTTGCTCTACTGTAGTGAAAAGTAAAAGGTCTTTTAAATCATCAAACACGTGGTTTCCATTTAAACAATACAGAAATGCAGGAGAAGTTTATGCCAATTGGAGCTTTACAACACACTCTTTTAGGTGGCTGTACTGGAAGTGGTTTGTCTGCAAATTCCAGAAACATCTGGAAATGTACTACGAGAAGTCATTTAAAGGGAATGGTAGGATCCCAAAATTGTGGAGATTATACTCAAAAGTGGACGCAATCAATAGTTTAAAATACTACACTTCTTCTTAATCTTTAAGATGTGTGTTAGAAATACCCCTTTAGAAAACTTCCGAAAACCTTATCAGATAAGATAACAGGCAGAAGGAATAGAACTGTAAGGATGTCTCAACAGTTTGATGATGAAAATTACTTTTTTTCAGTGTAGCAGTGACAAAGGTCAAGAAGCACCTTGAATTTGATTGAGTTAGAAAAGAGCATTCTGAACGCAAACGCAAAAGTTTAATGCCCATAATGTAAAGATGTTTCTAATTGAAGAAATAGATAGTGTCCATGCTAATAAAGCCCAGGGCACCATGAGAATCATTATGAGAAAAACAAAGAGGAAATTAAATTAGATTCTTCATCAGTGAGACCTGAAGAAAGAGGCAGATGCTCAGAAGACACATAATTTAAAGAACAAAGAACTTTAAACTCAAAGACTATGAACGTGTTCTTGTATGGGAGAGCAGAGGGCTTTCATAGAAAGTATTTGTAAGGGCTGTTTTGTTCCATTTAAAATTATTTAGATTATGACGTTAAAGAAATCCAGTATATGTACAAGACATTTAAAAATGCAATCAAATCCACTCTCTAAAGAGGATAAACTGCAAAGGAGAACTTTTTTAACAGATGTTGCTCATTAAACAGAAAAATTATAATTTAATTTAACATTGCAAAAATGGACTACAACATATGCATTTAAATACTTAAGGCTTAACGTCAAATGTGTAAAGGCAAACAATTGAGGATTTAGTACTTGTACAAGAGTTCACTGCATATTGTTGAAAAATATCTATTGTAGTGTAACTAAAATAATTGTGGCTGTTCAAATTTATACCCCAGTATATCATTGCATGATGACACAATGATACTCCAGCATATTTCATGACGATAAAATTCCCATTGCCTTTAGTCAGACTACTGAAAAGCAGAGGGCTTACACTCCGTGTTGGTACCTGATGCTAAAGGGTTCTTGGTGTCTATATAGTAATGAACAAAATTCTTGAACATGTAGCAGTATTGGACATGATAACAGATTGCTAAAAAACAAGATTTACTAGGATACCAGCCAGGCATTTTGACATAATTTTGTGTGAGACAACAATGGGCCGGGGCAGTAGGGGGGCGTTAGGGTTAGGGGGCGTTCGGTACGCAATGAGAGTACTGCGGGTGGTGAATTGACGTTTTTCAGTTCAGTTTGAATATTGTTACACCCCTATTAAATACATTTTTTGTCACCTAGAGTGAAATTTAGTTATTTACTTGCATTGTTGAGGGTTGCAGTTAGTGCTAAATAATGTTCTAGATCATAAAATTGTCTGCTTTAAATTATTTAAATTATTCTTATAAATTATTATTGTGTTTCACACTTGGGACAGTTACTAATTTTTGTGACTAATTGTTCACCAGATGTAACAAGAGAGCTTCCCCCTAGCTCTACAACCTTCCATGCCATTCAATCTACCTGTCTTATTAGAATGTGTATTTAGCTGTTCATTTCTCTTCAGTTTAGTGCTTAAACAAACATTGCAGATTTGTAAATAACGACCTTACTCAGTTTCCCTTTTTCCTAAGTGTTGTTACTTTTTTTTACTTTTTTTTTTATTTGTATGGTTTTGTCTATGTTCAAATAAAGAATTGTCTTTGATGCCACATCTGAGTCCAGTTTGGTATCTGCACTTATAGGCTCCATCCAGTTTTTCAATTCTGATGAAACATTGTGTCGGCAACTCCCTCAATAACAAAAACACAAAAACCTTATTCAAAGATTTTCAAAATAGTTTTTCTTTTCCTTATTGGAAGTTGTAGTTTGCCGATTTGAGGGAGGTTCTTATTGGGGTATTAACAGAGGGGAAAGATAATTTCATAAAATCAGTGCTGTTGATTTGATGTTCCATGCAGAAAAATCCAATAAATAAATTTGAAATAAAGATATTCAATATAAAAAGATGAACAATGACATGGCACACAAACACTTACTCTGGAATAAACAATTAAGCAGTTTATATATAAAAATAATAATAATAATAATAATAATAATAATAATATATATATATATATATATATATATATATATATATATATATATATATATATATATATATATATATATAAATGATATTTCATGACAAAATGTACTATTAAGTTTGTAATTTATCAGTGGAACAATCCCTGAATGATCTTCCTCTGAGTCATCAGTGATTGCAGAAGTGAAAACACAGGCTGACAGTGCTGGAAGCAACCCAACCTACAATTTTTATTTGTTCAGAGAACATTTTCCAAACGTTCGGTTTTGGTAATGGAAATGTTAAAATGTCAATTTTTTTTTTTTTTTTTTTTTTTTTTTAAGGTTGGTGTAATCTTGGTCCACTGAAGGCATGAACATGAAACAAGAACATGAACATGAACATGAACATGAACATGAACATGGCGCTTACCAAGAGTGGTGACACGAAACAATACTTGACAAAGTAACAAGGCAAACATGAGGGCTTAAATATACAAGGACTAATGACAAGATAAGGGACTGATGATCAGACAATAAACCAATGACAACATGACACATTCACATGGGGAACACATGGCAGGATCACATGAGGGCAAGGGAATCACATGACAAGACATAAGACATGAAACATGAACCAAAACAAGACATGACAGTTTGGCTGCATCCGAAAACTGATAAATGCTGCCTTCGAAGGACACATTTTAAGGTCGGAAGACATCAAGGCACGTTCAAATGAAATGCTAGTTTCACTTCCTGTCTCCTGAGATACCTTCATCTGATTGATTTTTGAAGGCAGCATAGATGTATCCTTTGCTGCATTTGATATCCCACAGTCCTGTCCTTTCCATTCTGTGACAGTTGGGCTAGAAAATTAAAGATGGCTGGTCGTCAGTTTGTGTGTATAAATGTACATTTTTAATCAATGTTTTTCACTTATGATGTCATTTCTAGCGAGAAGTTACTATTGTAGTCATTAAATATTCACTTAGTATTCACCAGAGCTCTCTCTATTTTGCTGTAGATCATTAAACCATAACACTGCCTCAGAAGTCTGTCCGAAATCAGTTCAGACAGGACCACTTGAGTCAAAAATAGCAGACATTTGTCAAATATATTCAAATTTTATTTGCATTATTGTTAAAGTTACATTTGGCGGTATGGCTCTGTTCTGAGTTACCCATCAGTTTCATGAGCTCCATGAAAGCTAGTCAGGGAACAGCAGCAGCTTCTGGGGACATCTCCCATTAACTGGGAAAGCAGCAAAAACAAATCCCCCATGAGAACAGAGCATGCATCAATGACAACAGAATGACACTGATTAAGTTAAATAGAAGTTAAAGGAGGAGCTAGGGGAGGAGGTGGGTTGTAAGCATGCAGTGGAAGCAGTCAAGCAGGCACACTGAAAAATGACTTTAAATACGGCGCCCTGTTTGATAGGGACCAATTGAGTGCTTAGAAATCAGATCAGCTGTTAGGTCTGGATAGGTATCAGCTGATAGCTGAGCTTGACTACGCGGCCTGCCTGAACTGACGCTGAACGCTATATTTTTGTGAGGAACTTTCGTGCGCAAACACTGCCAGAATTTCTTTCTTTCTTTCTTTCTCAATTTCAGAATTTCAACAGCAGGTTTCTTATATTCTAACCAACATGATTTTGAGACAAATGCTCAGACTTCTGTGAGCAAGGGTGACTTTTCAAAAGTAAACCAATGAACTAACTAAACATTTGAGTAAAGCTCAAAGCATTACAGTCCTCAATTAATCTCATAATAACTAACCTTTATTTGCTCTAAACAGTTCAACAGGGGCTGACCAGGAAGTCCCTTTTTGGCTTTAAAAAGGTCCACAAACTGTGGACTGTGTCGATCAAGGTTCTCTTCAAATTCCTGCTTTAGGATTTTTGCTAAGAACATCCAAAATGATAATTCTCTGATCGCTTACAAATTTCTTTCTTTCACTCTCTACATTTGTGTTCTGCAAAAGAACTATAATAAGAGTTTGATATTGCATAAGAACTCATTTTGTGGGTGAACAAAAAAACTAATTATAATAATAATAAAAAGACTCTTTGCACTATCTACCCTCTCTGGTCTCCTCCCTTTCTGATGGGAGGGGGGAGAAGGGAGAAGGGTGCGAACCAAATGCCCAGACAGGTATGTGGAAGTGGGTGGCCCAGGCAGGGCTAACATCTGGTTCGTAGAATAAATGTGTAGGGGTTGATCTCAAAGAAGTAAAACAATTACCTACCCGTCTCAAACCTAATGGCAGCAATCCTAATAGTTCAAAACATAACCCTAAACCTAACCCTAAATTAAGGTAAATACGAACCCACCCTAAACCTACCCATGTCAAACCAAATGGCAACAAAACTAATGGCTTCAAACCTAGTCTAAATAACTAGAATTAAGCCAATTTAACAAACTAAGGGTGATGACCCACCCTTACCTACCCGTTTCAAACTTAAGGGCAACAACTCTAATGACTCTAAACCCAGCGTGAATAAACCGAATTAAGCTAAGTCAATAAACCAAGGTGAATACACACCCACCCTTAACCTACCCTTTTCAAAGCTAATGGCGACAAAACTAATGGCTGCAAACCCAGTCTGAATCCTAACCTGGTCAGGAGCAGGTTTTCTTCGGTAAACCCAGAGTTTTTCTTATATAGTAAATGCATCTTGATTTAAGAATTTTTTTATATTTTGACTGGAAACAACAAGGCAAAAAGGTTAAGTAAGAAAAGCATTTTTTTGCAGTGCATTCATTCATTGCACATTTTTATATAACATCGGAGATGCAGAGCACATTAGTAAGGCCACTGTATCAGAGCGGGAAGGAAAGTGTGCCTCGTTCTCATACTCTTTCTGTGAGTTTTTGTGTTGTTTCCTCGACACAAACCCGTATGAGCATCGAAGAGGAGATTCACAGGATTGTCAGTGGTGGAGAAATCGGTTTAAATGAGGATTAACGAGTTTGCTTGCCCATAAAATCTTTCAGATATTAGGTTAAACTTATTTGGCTTGCTGTCCACTGAAGAGGGGCTCGATGAAGCAGCTTCAACTCGAGCTCTGATATACCCCCCAGTGGCTAAATGTAGGATATGATAATTGAAGGGCAAGGAACCGGAGATGAAGGTGGAGTTTGGTGGGTGGAGGGATACTGGAACAGCTTGATGCTAGAGAGAGGTAAGCGGCTGCTTATATACTCAGGCTGTTGATTGAAAGATTAGATGGGCTCACTCCTCCCTAACTTGCGTTTAGGAACTTCATTAATCCAATAAATGACATTCACTTGATAACATCATGTTGTGACCTCTGGAGTGTCATCAATACATCTGTGGTTTGATGTATTGATGACACTCATATTCCCATTATTGCTCCTGCCGAAAATTAAATAGATTACTGTATGGAATGGGAGAATGCCAGATGGAAGGGTAGAGATAATGCCTTAACCAACACCACAACTGTTAAATACACACTAATTATTCACAATTTATTTGGTCATCTTTATTTCCTTCAAATACAAAAGCAACAGTAATTATTTTTCCTGTCGGATTTTCTATTCTTCCAGTATTGTGTATCTCCTCTTCATCTATCAGTGGTGGTGCAGGTCCTCTGCCCTCTTGCTGTTGGCGGAGGAGAACTCAAATGTTAATTTCATTAGCCTAATTAAAAATTGAAACAGGTTGGATTAGAGAACATTTAATTATGTGAAAAGAGCATTATACAACATGGAAACAGCTGCGGCACATTGAAATAGACACTGAATTATATTTATTTAATATGTTAAATGTTTGTAAAGTCATGTAGCCTACAGCCATGCACCTTTTATGCTTAAAGATGTATCTGATTGAATTATGGTTTTAATGGTCATTTTTAGTTGCTGTCATGTTCATGTTCTTTTTTTTTTTTCTTTTTTTTTGCCTGTGGCTCATGAAAATGAGTATTAGTTCAATCAATAACTTACCTTTCTGTCAGTTTTCACCTGATAATATAACAGTGATTAAGAATTATACTTGTGTATTGACTCGGAAGTATGCAGACGTCTTTTTGTCGGGTTCTGTTGCATTGGTGAATCGTAATGTCTGAGCTCCATTGATCATGGCTTTTCACAGGTATGGTGCACGCGCTTAACTCAGGGTCAACCAACTCTAAGTCGATTAAACTAACTCAATTCAGCTGTTCTGAAACTGAAAACTTAGAGTTTCCCATCTCAGGATAAATCAACTCAGAGTTCAAGTTTTAACTCAGAGTTGGATGAACCTCCTTATTGAAAAAGGCCCCTGGTCCTGAATGCAAGGCTTGCTTGTGCTAGATTCATGTCTGGAATAATGGGCTTTTGATGTCCTATTTTCATCACCAAAAGGAGCTTCCATATAGCCTTTCACCTCCTCATTCTTTGATATCTAACACAAATGTTAAATGTAACTTTAAATGTAAAATCAACAAACAACAAAACAAAAGGAGCATATAAGCATAATAAAAACAGCAAGGTAAATTGTCCCAGGCTCTCGGCCCAGCCCTGGTTCATACCACAGTAACTTTAATCAAACTTTAATGCATTAGCTCATTCATGAACATGATTTTTGCCTGAGTCCCATCGGTTTGCTTTGCATCGGATGTGGAGGTGAAGACGTCAACTCCTGATTCCACGCTCTTTCACGGCGTCATCAAGCTACGCCTTTGTTACTGTTTTGAATAAATGACCTCTAGCACCAAAACATACATACTGTGCCTTTAATTTTAAATTACGGATTAAAGCAGTCCTGTGGTTCCACAGCAATTTGAGCTACTGCGTCGTTCAGACACGCCTACATCAAGAATCAGCATATGAGTCTCAACAATGGTGATAATCAACACAAAGTTTCATTACACAATGCATGCTTGGGTGCCAGAATAGTACAAAACATAAATAAATAATGCAGCTGAATGTTCGGTAACATTTTAGAATACTGTATCTTACTTACTGCATAACTTATAAGGAATTATTGAAGAACTAATAGGTAATTCTTCATTAACTAGTTATTCACTACTGTTAACTACTAAGGAAGAAGTGTTAACTAATCAGTATGTAAAATAATTTTATGATTGTGTTAAGTAACAGTTAGTTAATCAATAACTAATTAACTCTGTCATACCGCCTGAAGAACTACTATTAATTATCTACTAATTAAGGTTCAAGAAGAATAATTAAGAAGTAACTAATGAACAGTCATACAAACTACATTGAGTTGTGACCTTCCTTATTTACTAATGTTATTAATAGAAGTAGTATTATGAAAATACAATTTTAACAAATGCATACAATGTTAAAGAGGTTTTTACTTGTGTGCTTTTTTGAGTGTGTTCTGTAAGAAATCAACTTCAGAAAGGAACCCCACTCAACTTACCTCAGATTAGTTTTTTATATTTTATATACCTGTAAAGTAGTGTGTGTGTCTGTTTTCCTCAGCATATGCCATTGAGTAAATTTATGTATTTGAGGCAACGACTGAGGGAAACTGAAAGGGAGCTTATTAGTAATTCATAAATAATTGTCAAATAATTCTGCAGGAATTACTTATAACCTGATTAGTAATTAATAAAGAACTATCAAATAATTATCCAGGAATTAGGCTACTTTTAACCTGAAACAGTATTCTAAAGTGAAAATATAGGGAACTTATTAGTAATTAATAAAGAATTATTAGATAATTCTTCAGGAATTACTTAGAACCTGATACAGTATTCTAAAGTGAAAATATAGGGAACCCATAATTAATAAAGAACTATCAAATAATTATCCAGGAATTAGGCTACTTTTACCCTGAAGCCGTATTCTAAAGTGAAAATATAGGGAACTTATTAGTAATTAATAAAGAATTATTAGATCATTCTTCAGGAATTACTTAGAACCTGATACAGTATTCTAAAGTGAAAATATAGGGAACTCATTAGTAATTAATAAAGAATTACCAGACCGCCACCCTGCGTTTCACTCATAGCCAAAATATGCTGTTACTGACTCCATAACCTGCCCATAAACAAACAGTGCACAGCTCTAAGAACATATTTTAACATCTGATGTTTTAGGATCTTTAGAAATAAAAACATTTGTTTTATGCAAGGAATCAGGCGTTTCCATCACGCAAAAAAGACAGACTCGTTAGCTAGCTAACTGACATTGTGTCCTTGTATGTTGCCTTGCATAAAATAACATGATTTATAGCACAGTAATGATTTTATAGATTCAATAAAACGTACACAAACCTGTATTTCGCTGAAGAAATGCACCATATCGTCATTGTATGTTAGTTACTTCTTAGTTATTTTTCTTGAACCTTATTAGTAGATAATTAATAATAGCTCATAGGGAGGTATGACAGAATTCATTAGTTATTGATTAACTAACTGTTACTTAACACAACAATACAATTATATTACATACTGATTAGTTAACACAACTTCTTTAGTAGTTAACAATAGTGAAGAAGTAGTTAATGAAGAATTACCTATTAGTACTTCAATAATTCCTTATAAGTTATGCAGTAAGTAAGATACAGTATTCTAAAGTGTTACCGAATGTTCTTACTATTTTTTATTTGCTCTTATTTTTGCTGTTGTTTTGTTGTGATTTTTTTGTAGCCAGAGTTAAAAAATTTGTCACCATTGCTGCATGCTGATTGCTGATGTCTCTGTGTGTCTAAATTATGACCTAATTCAAAACTTTTTTGTGCATGATGTGTTTATATCATCAATACACAATAATCATCATCTGATCATAATTTATCTGTTTTCTTTCCCCCACAATGAATGTGCTTTACTCAGTTACAGCATCCAGAGAAAAACTAATATTTAAAAAAATGTTCTGTTCTTTTTTCTCTTTCCTTCAGTGATTCTGCTTGTTAACAGCAGGTATCATCACTAATGGTCAATCTTATCTTAATTTAATCCCTTAAATGACATATTAACTGCAACATTGCTTCAGTGTTAGTTTTTAACACTCTGAGTTGACCCCTATAGACACCGAGGAGTGTTAACATTTAGGATTTTGCTGTGTACAAAATAGAATTGTATTGGCTGTTGTTGGTTTTTTTACTTACTTTCTTTCTTTTTCGATAGTATAAGTAATGTGTATTTGTTTAACCTGAAAAATGTGTCAACAATAACTGTATCTAGATGAATTAGCTTTTTTCTCTCTCCCAACACTAGTTAGAAGCTCCAGTGAGGCAGTGACTGGGACCAATTTTTGGAGGGGTTAAATACAGAAATGTAAATCTTGATTTTATAAAATCACACCTTAAAGCTGCAGTCCGTAGTTTTTCCTCTTTGTCACCATCTCTGTTCGAAATCTGCAATTGCAGTTATTTGCGGAATTATCAACTTTATGTGGGTTGTGCCTCGGCACGGCACAGCGCGGATGAATCCAATTTTTTGAGGACAATGTGCGGCTGTCAGTCACCGCGCCCGTGTGGATCCTGTCATTCACAATCATAGATTCTACTTTTTGGAAGTATGACCAACATAAGAATTTTCCCTGGAAAATGTCATCTGAACAAGTAACTAACATCCACTTTTGTTCTGACCAACTAAGGGAAAAAAAGCATTGCAGTAAATCGCGCTGATTAAATCTAACGATCGCTTATATCATGTCAAACCGTGCAAATTATTCTTTGTTCTCAAATTGTTAAAGGAGAACTCGGCAACTCTAGCGAACTCTAGTCACTTCTTCGCTGATTTTCCCTTTTGTTGTCGCATGTTTTCCCCACGAGCTCCCCCTACAGCTGTGGGGGGCGTATATTTCACAACACGGTCATAAAAAACTCACTTGCGGCGGCCTCCTCCCCTCTCTACCGCTGCTCTTGTGCGTTTGTTTTGATCGGAGCAAGCCAACTGTATCGTGTGGAGCTATGTCTACCGTGGTGGGTAATCTGGTAATACATCATGCGTGTGTGTTTATGTCGAATTGCCGTAAAGCAGAGTTCTCAAACCGGTTCCACGGAGGGCCTAGTGTATGCAGGTTTTTGGTCTTTCCCTTCAATTAGTGCCCAATTAAGACCTAGACTACCAGGTGAGGGGAGATCTTAACCAATTAGTGACCTACTCAATCAGTTTGGTTCAAGGTAAAAGAGAAAACCTGCATACACTAGGCCCTCCGTGGAACCGGTTTGAGACCACTGCCGTAAAGCAATTCGTGTTTCGCGCTCGTTCTCGTTCTCGCTTCTCACGAGACTTCCAATTTCTATCTTGCCGGGACGGTAGTCCCCAAGTTGCAAGGTTGGTTTTCCGTCTGGGAACGCTGGGGGGAGCGGGGAAAGTCACCAATATCACCAGAACAGGTTGTTTAACCATCCAAATGATTTCTAGACAGTTTTATTAAGTTAAAAAAGTTACCAAGTTCTCCTTTAATGTTAACAACATCAGCATTGTGTGACTACATTTAATGTGTATTAGGGCTACCTGTAGTTCAGTTTCCATTTCTGTGCAGTCTAATTTCTAATTGTCATACCAACAAATTAATGTTCCTCAGAACTGGTTCTCACCTGTCCAGCAGAAAAAAAGCCGTCTTTGCATCTGTTCTAAACCCCTTCAAAACACGGAGTTCACGCCATCTTTCAAAAGCCCTTCTGATATTTATCCTTGTTTTCGCATGGGCCGGTTGCAGTCTCTTTTTTTCTGTAGCCACTCCGAAGTCTTTTGCATTTTACAACGGGTGAATCTCCAGTTGTCACTGGTGATTGTTGTTTGAATCTTTCTGGATCCGCCATCAAATTGATAAGTTTAATCATATCAAGTGCTGTGAGAAAAGGCTATAAATCTCCACCTCCAACATCCTCACACTCATAGCCTACTAGCCGAGACTCCTTCTTTATGTGCACAGATGTGACGTAATGACGCAAAGACATGTTTGAATTTCCCGCGGAATCCACCAGTACCACTGGGATAAAAAAAACATTATTACAAGCTTACCGTTTTGAATCGAGCTAAGGCAAGCAGATAGTTTTGAACACTGGCTGGTTATGTACTTGCTCAAATTTATTTTGGATAATTTTTAACCCAAAAAAAGTTACGGACTGCAGCTTTAATTAAGAATCTTTCATTCATTTTTTTCTGTTCTGTTTTTTTCCCTGTCCTTTACAGTTTTACAGGTGTTCCATTGCCAGGGCGACAAAGTTGTAAAAATAAATACAACTTCACATATAAATGATTTTTTCATAATAAAATCATGTTAACATGCTTATTGTCAGGATTCCATCTTCACCACCACGCTCTCCTTCACCTCCGCCCACTCGTTCTCTCTCTCCGCCCAGTCATCAAGTCACCCGTTCACTCTCCCCTGATTACTGAGCACCGTCACCTGTGTCCCATCACCAGCACTCCCTACAAAACCCACAGTCTCCCTTCACTCAGTGTCTGGTCTCGTCATTACATGACCCACAGACTCCCGATCACTTACCTGAACACTTACCTGAACACTTACCTGCTGAATTCCTCTCCGGTCCGTCCTTCCAGCATCCTGTTCTGCCTTCAGCCCATCCTGCATCTGCCAAGAGAACGAAAGAGAAAGACTTTACAAATTCAGCTAAGCATTCACTGTTGTTCTGTGTTACTATTACTCACCATCTGTCTGCATCTCCGCTAACCTGCAATAAAACCCATAACCTTACCACCTTGTCTGCATCCTCTGTGATCCCTGACAGAAGACCAGACCCAACATGCAGAAAGTGGAGTCTTCAGAAGATCTCTACACAGACTTTCCGGCCGATTCCGTCCCATCCATTTCATCTATGTCAACACGTCCACTTCCGCATTCACCCACTACTTCGTTCACTGCCTCAGCGAGTCCCATGGCCCGGCCAGCGACCTATTCCGGTGAGGCGGAGAACTGCAGTGGGTTTCTTCTTCAAACTTCACTATATTTCACCATGAATGAACACCAGTTTCACAACGATGCAGCCCGAGTCGCCTTCATGATTTCTCTCCTCTCAGGCCAAGCACTTACAGTAAGTGGGCTCAGTCATTATGGAACTCTGAATCTGCGGTGGTAAGATCCATTACTGAATTCACGCGGCATTTCAAGGAGGTCTTTGGACAGACTGTTTCTGAACTATCAGTTCATGATCAACTGTATAATCTCCGTCAAGGAAATTCTTCGGTGAGTTCATTTGCTTTACAGTTCAGAACCCTTGCCGCATCCAGTGGCTGGAACGAAACCGCTCTGATCACCGCTTATCGCCATGGCCTGAACCCTAACATCCGCCATCTGCTGGTGGTGTATGAGGACAGCATGGGTTTAGAAAACCTTATCCAGAAATCCATCCGCATCTCTCAACGCCTTTTCAGCTTGTGATCTATCTGCACCCACTGTAAGTTCTCCGCCCACGATCAGTTCCAATACTCCTCCAGCACCAGTTCCTATGGAAATCGACTCCACTCATCTTTCGTCCTCTGAACGCCAGCGCAGGATTCTGCATCATCTCTGTCTCTACTGTGGATCGGATAAACACTTCCTCAGTTTCTGTCCAGTTCGTCCACCGCGGCCGGCGGTAAGTTCTATCCAACTCACTCCTAAGATTGAAGCATTAAATCGTACTAAAGTACATATCCTGACGTCTTCTATGTGTATCCCAGCGCAAGCTCTCATCGACTTCGGGTCAGCGGGGAACTTTATATCCACCCAGTGTCTTGAAAAGCTGAACGTTCGCCGTCGTCGCTTGGCTCAAGATCTGCCAATCCAAACCATCCAAACCGCCCTTGGTTAATCCAACATCAGCCAACACGCCACTGGGAATCCGGAGAGGTTCTTCACTGGGGTGAGGATTGTCACGTATCCTGTCTTAGTTCTGTCAAGAAAACTCGACCTTCAGTCCGTTCCAAGTCTTCTATGGGTGAGTCCAGTTTTCCTGTTTGTTCAACCTCGGTGGAAAGTCCAGAGACATCAGTGCAAGTCGAGATCCCAGTGGAGTACCGGGCGTTCCAGGATGTCTTCAGTAAGGTCCTGGCAACGAAACTACCACCTCACCGGCCATGGGACTGCGCAATCGACTTGCTACCCGGAGCCATCCTTCCCAAGGGCCGCATTTACCCTTTGTCCATCCCGGAACAGAAGGCCATGGAGGAGTACGTCAAGGAAGCACTGGAGCAGCAGTTCATCCGACCATCTACCTCCCCTGCCGCTTCGAGTTTCTTCTTCGTGGCCAAGAAGGACGGAGGCTTGCGGCCGTGCATTGATTATCGTCAAACTTAACTCCCAGACCATCAAGTTCCGTTATCCCCTTCCTCTGGTCCCAGCCGCCCTGGAACAGCTTCGTGGTGCGAGCATCTTCTCCAAATTAGATCTCAGAAGTGCATACAACCTGATTCGTATTCGACGAGGGGATGAGTGGAAGACCGCCTTCGTGACCCCCTCAGGCCACTACGAATACCGGGTTATGCCCTTCGGGCTGTCCAACGCTCCTGCCGTTTTCCAGGGATATATGAACGAGGTCCTACGTGAGTTCCTCAACCGGTTCGTAGTGGTCTACATCGACGACATACTCATCTACTCTTCTTCTATGTCTGAACACCGCCATCACGTCATTCAAGTTCTAGAGAAACTGAGAGAGCACCGACTATACCTGAAGCTGGAGAAGTGCGAGTTCCATATTACTACCGTCCAATTCCTGGGTTACATCATTAATCAACAAGGCATTCAAATGGACCAGAGGAAGGTGGAAACCATCCAGAACTGGCCACAACCCTCTACCATAAAAGATCTTCAACGATTCCTGGGCTTCGCGAACTTCTATCGACAATTCATCCAAAACTACAGTCAGATCAGTGCTCCTCTCACCTCAGCTCTCAAGGGCCGGCCCAAGTCTCTGTCCTTATCCCCCGGTGCAATTCAAGCATTCCAGCATTTGAAGGAAGCCTTCACGACAGCTCCTATCCTTGTTCATCCAGATCCAGATCTTCCATGCGTGGTAGAGGTGGACGCCTCTTCCACCGGGGTAGGAGCTGTCCTCTCTCAGCGGCAGGGTGAGTCACGTAAACTCCTTCCATGTGCCTTCTTCTCCAGAAAGCTGTCCCCGGCGGAGCAAAATTATGACATCGGCAACCGGGAGCTGCTGGCCATCAAACTGGCTCTGGAGGAGTGGAGACACTGGCTGGAGGGAGCCAACCACCAGTTTGAGGTAATAACTGACCATCGCAATCTCGAATACCTCAGAAAAGCCAAAAGACTGAACCCTCGTCAAGCCCGCTGGGCTCTCTTCTTTACCCGGTTTGATTTTGTAGTGTCGTACCGACCTGGAAGCAAGAACTGTAAGGCGGACACACTCTCCCGGCTCCATTACGCATCTCAAACCAACCTTCAGCCTGAACCCATCCTCCCTCCAGCCATGATCCTGAGTCCCATCCTTTGGGACATCGACCAGCAGATCACCCAAGAGGCCGCTCGCCAGCCCGCTCCGCCGGGAGGTCCAGAAGGGCGCCTCTTCGTACCTCAACATCTTCGGACACCCCTTCTGGACTCAGCTCACACCGTTCCGGGCTCTGGACATCTGGGTAGCAAGTGTACCCTCTCGCTCCTCAGACAACGGTACTGGTGGCCATCCATCTCCCAGGATGTATCCAGATTCGTCCGCGGATGCTCAGTCTGTGCTATAACCAATACCCCGAGGAGACTTCCTGAAGGCAAGCTAGTGCCATTACCTATTCCTCGGCGACCTTGGTCTCATATAAGTATAGACTTCATGACTGATCTACCCAACTCTGAAGGCTTCACCTGCGTATTCGTTGTAGTGGACCGGTTCTCCAAGGGGTGTAAACTAATTCCTCTACCTGGTCTCCCCACTGCCTTGGAATCTGCTGAAGCCCTTTTCAACCATGTCTTCAGGAATTTCGGCATCCCTGAGGACATCGTCTCGGACAGTGGACCCCAATTCATCTCCCGGGTATGGTACGCCTTCTTTAAGCTCCTCGGGGTCACTGTCAGCCTCTCTTTTGGATACTACCCTCAGACGAATGGCCAGACTGAGCTGAAGATCCAGGAGATAGGAAGATATCTGCGATCATACTTCCACCAGTACCAAGACAGCTGGAGCCGCTACCTCCCCTGGGCAGAGTACGCCCAGAACTCCCTGCGACAAAACACCACCGGGCTCACCCCCTTCCAATGCATCCTTGGGTATCAACCTCCACTCTTTCCCTGGTCGGGTGAGCCCTCAGAGGTTCCAGCTGTCGACTTCTGGTTCCATCAGAGCGAGAGGGTATGGGACTCAGCTCACGTGCACCTCCAACAGGCTGTTCGGAGGCACAAGGAACATGCGGATCGTCGTCGTCTTGATGCACCTCAGTATCAACCCGGACAGAAGGTATGGTTATCTACCCGAGACATCCGCCTCCGACTGCCTTGCCGTAAGCTGAGTCCTCGATTCATCGGACCTTTCACCATCCAGAGGCAGTTGAACGAAGTCACCTACAGGCTCAACCTTCCTCCCCAGTATCGGATTTCCCCTTCTTTCCATGTTTCCCTGCTCAAACCCTTCACTGACCCTGTTATTCCTGTTCCCTCAGATGACTCTTCCTCTGACGTACCTCCTCCTCACGTTCCAGTCGAAGAGGAACGTATCTACCGCGTCCACACCATCTTGGACTTCCGGCGGCGAGGTCCCCGCCTGGAATACCTGGTGGACTGGGAGGACTACGGGCCAGAGGAACGTTCTTGGGTTCTTCGTGACGACATCCTGGATCCTGCCCTGTTATCCCAGTTCCACGAAGACCATCCTGATCGTCCAGCACCCAGAGGTCGGGGTCGACCTCGCCGCCGGCAGCGCTCCTCTCAGGCGTCAGGAGCCGCCTTGGGAGGGGGGGGGGGGGTACTGTCAGGATTCCATCTTCACCACCACGCTCTCCTTCACCTCCGCCCACTCGTTCTCTCTCTCCGCCCAGTCATCAAGTCACCCGATCACTCTCTCCTGATTACTGAGCACCGTCACCTGTGTCCCATCACCAGCACTCCCTACAAAACCCACAGTCTCCCTTCACTCAGTGTCTGGTCTCGTCATTACATGACCCACAGACTCCCGATCACTTACCTGAACACTTACCTGCTGAATTCCTCTCCGGTCCGTCCTTCCAGCATCCTGTTCTGCCTTCAGCCCATCCTGCATCTGCCAAGAGAACGAAAGAGAAAGACTTTACAAATTCAGCTAAGCATTCACTGTTGTTCTGTGTTACTATTATTCACCATCTGTCTGCATCTCCGCTAACCTGCAATAAAACCCATAACCTTACCACCTTGTCTGCATCCTCTGTGATCCCTGACACTTATGTCCTGTTGCTCTACTATTGAAATCATCATTATGCCACAAATGTTGGCAACTGAACTTAACATGTATTTATCCCGGAATATTCCTTTATTTGACCAATGCATTCACTTTCTGATATGTCATGTGATTGCAAGGAACACATGTTGTTTACGAGTGTCTATATTGAGACCAGCAGACAGATATCATTAGCTATTTTGGACTCTGGAGATGGAAAGATGGCACGGAGAGACAACACTCTGGTTTGGCTTTATTGCTTTTCATTTATTTATTCATTTATTTCAATCATTCAGAGTATAATAATTTATCAGAGTGTAATATATTTTAAGAATGACTTGATTTGCCATGCCAGGGAAAGGAAATTAAATTTAGAAGTTGTATAGAAATTATAATAACTTACATCTAACCTATTGAGTGATTTTAGAAAACAGTACTTTCATAATAATATGCACACTATCAATTGCATAACAGACTTGTGTATCTTCTGCACTTTCTGGTTTTGAGACTGCCTGGCCAAAAAAGATCAGATTGTATTTACATAAGTACATACTTAAGATTATTGGATTGGATCATTAATGCAGTGATTATGTTTCTAACATGTTATGTGTTTTGCAACAATTCTTTGACTGATGAAGCTTTTTATTTCTTAAAGGGGACCCATTAATGCGCCTTTTTCACAAGATGTAATGTAAGTCTTTGAAGATTCAGCACAAAATAACCTACAGATCATTTATACCATCCTGTTAATGCCCCTTTTTTTGGTGGAAGCAAAAACATGCTGTTTTGTATCTTTAAATGCAAATGAGCTGCTGCTCCCCACCCATTTTCCAGAATAGGGCTATGCCTTAACAGCTCGCGCTTCAGATACTCTGCCAACGTACACACACATTTAAATATACACTAACCCAATTAAAGCTGCAGTAGGGAGTTTTTAGAAAACGTTGACTTAGCCTGAAAATTTGAACAAGCACAACTTACAGGCAAGGGGGTAATCCAGCACCCGGAAAGCGTACCATCCCCGGGGGCCGCCATTGGCTAACAAGCCATCACCTGCTGTTAGCATTCCATTGACTCCCATTCATTTTGGCGTCACTTTGACAGCGATAACTTTGCATCTGAGGCGTTTAAAGACTCTATTTGTCCATTGTTTATTTCTAAAGAAACACGACAATGTATAAAAGGCTCCATTACCTTGTATCTTACGTTATGGCCCCATAGAAGCAGTTTTTGTAAAAATAGGCTAACGATTGTGTCATAACCACGCGACTCTCTGGAAATTGTATAGACAGGAGGATAAGCTCACAGTCAATCGGGGGGACGTGGAGGCATAAAGTCCGATAAAGTCAAGGGAGAAGCCCATAGAGAGTTATAAAGTTACTCCTAAAGACTCCTACTCACGCTCTCTGTCTCTGCAAGATTAGGAAGGGAATGATTCAGATTTCTCTTGGCACAGCTACTAGAAGACAGACAGGTTGCTCACATCACATCTACGACATCAAGCTCAGTTTGAGTCTGTGCAGTACGCTCAGCCATCAGGAAGTGAGTGCTTCTAATTTGCTTCACTTTTCTCCGTTGAAGTCTATGGGGTCGCTGTGTCCATTTCTTATACTGTCTATGCTTACAGGTCACTCCCCCTTGCTCTCTGCTGCGCTACAGCCCTCCCTCCACAGCTCCTCCCCACAACGGAGCCTGCCGTGAACGCGCAGGCTAGTAAACAGGGCCACCGATGACGGCGGATAAACAGTTATGGCACATTCACTGGTAAGGATGAAACATCAACAATATGCTTTACATTGACTATGGCCTGCCCATACTTTGACTACAAACTTGGTCCTCCAATCATTATGTATTTTTTAAATACATGTAATGTAACTTTATAACATTGCACTCTTTCTATAAGTTATAAATAGCTAGTAAGATAATATAACGGTAACTAACATTACAGTATTATAAGTAATTATTCTAGCGATATGTAATGCTAAATAAGGTTTGCTAGTACATTATTTCAGCAACATGACAAGCCAGTGAATCAGCAGGTTTCAATTGTTGCTTTGCACAGTGCATGACATTTTATCTGTATGTTATGTGGCTAGAGTTTTAACACTGAGTCAATGGGCTCCGACGAGGAATTCACTCCCACAGCGACTTCGACGAGTCAACGGGCGGGGAGAAGAGGAAGCCGTGTGCGCGGAGCATCCCTGATTGGGATCAGGGCACGTGGGAGACAGGGCAGAGGTCGCCGAGTGGGTCCAACTCCCGAGCACCTCAGCAGAGAGGACATGGCGCGTGTGGAGAATTTAAGATTAGAGAGGACTGCTTATGAACGTGTAAGTTACCTCAGTTATAAATGTTTTCCCTTAGCACATCATAAGTTATAATATTGTTCAATTCAATTTTAGGGATAGGATGTGTGGTCATCTGATGTTTGATTGGTGTTGATGTTATATGCAAAGCACCACCCTGACATCTACAAGAAACCATGCCATACATAATTTGTCAGGCCTGTTTTGAAATTATCTTAGTTGTGTAGTTCTTATAAAATGAAACAAATCAAGCAGGGATACTTACATGTCAAGCAGAAATGTGGCTAACTCTGCATCGGTTTTTAATCCTTTCAGGACACGTAGCTCCCTCCACCTCTGAAAAGCCGCCCCGATGTTTACCCTCGTTTTATTTCGGGTTCTGTCTAATTCTTTCTTTTTCGCCTGTTTATCGTCATCTGTCTTTTTCTATTTCCCGTCTTTGTTGTATGAGCAGGTGCCACTTGAGAAATTGGCAGTTTTGGTTGTTTGTCCGCCATTAGCACAGCTGCAGCACACCGGCAATATTGATTTTGAACGATGGTACGTGCTGTGCAACAGACGGGTGTGATCAGCGCGTACACGAGCTTGATTGACACTGCTAAGACATTCCTCCTGGCTCTGATTGGTTGTTTCTGACAGGGAGCGGTGTATTTCTGCAAATGGCAATAGGACCACTGGGAGGAGCCAGAGGAGCTTGATTTTTTCACTGATTATCTGTCTCATATTCTACTGTCAGGACATAATGACAGGTTTAACAAATATGTAAAAAATATTTTTTTACAAAAGTTACCTACTGCAGCTTTAAATATGTAAATACAGACTTTTATGTTAGATGCGATTAATCGATTTTACAGCCCGACAATATGGGGTTACTACAAAACAACAGAACATTTAGATTGTCTTAGCTACGTGTGGGGAAACATTCTTGTGTTACTAGCTGCTAGCTCACTCAGGGGAGGATCTAAGCTAATAGGGTAGAGTCCGTCACCAGTCGTGGGTGTTGGCTACCCTAATGTGATGTCACATTGGGATGCAGACACAAACGACTCAATTGAAGTCACTAGATATGTTTGACTTGACGCGGCGCTGTGCAGACTGATCGGTGTTTGAATTGAAGCAGTACATGCCAGTTAGAAATTTTGTCTGACTTGAGATGCCACCGATATCACGTGACTGTGACATATGCCATCAAAGTAACGCAAGATGGATTTGAGAGCAGTCAGCTGGGTCAACCACCAAAGTTTCCTCATTGGCCAGACTCACAGATGACAATTGATCACATGTGACAAAATCAGTGCTGACAAGATAATGCAGCACAAAATCATGTTTTTATCACTGTAAATACTCTTTTCATTTAACCTTAATATTATATTGTCATATTTCACAGCTATGTGGAATACTTGATTCTGATTGGTCAATCGCGCCATCCAGTGGTATGTTATTCCCCGATATCACCGCTGAAAGCAGATAACACAGGCTCATCCGGGTACTGAAGTCAGTTGCGCTATGGCTTTACACTTGCTAGGAACGGGTTTTCTTCGTGGAAGTTTTGCGTTTGGTGAGTGGATAAAATATTAAACTCAGTCAAATCAATATTTTGTCTACAGTTATTTAATTATGTCATGCAGTATCGTGGACTCGCTCTCTGGTTTCATACAAGCACAGCTGCTGCCATTTTGTGACTTTTGTTTTGTACACTGTTGGATTATAAGATAACAAACAGGTACGATTTTCATCTTTCATCTTTCAACAGTTTCATCTCAAATCAGTATCACTTGTCCCCATAATTATTTATGTGGCGAAATGCCAACCCGATTTTACGAGGTGGCTAATTCGTATGAATTCGTACGAATGACCTACCCCTAACCCCGCCCCTAAACCTACCCATAACTCGGGTTTAGACAAATCTAAAATTTAGCCACATTTAGCCAAAATTAGCCACCTTTTTTCTCACTCGTACGAATTTATATGAATTGGTCATTAGATAACGTTGGAAATGCTGTGTAATAAGTGGTATGACTGTACCGTATCCCTTAAATGTCTGTCTAGTTTGAACTTGCCGTGCTAGCAACTGCTCTCTCCGTGGAAGCTTTGCGTTTAAAGACCTAATAAAATATTTAGACTCAGATCAATATTTCGTGTCTAGTTCAATCAATTTTTCGGGTTCAGGCTGATACTTATTCTGATCACTGTGACGGTGTTTATTCTGAGATAACAATCGGCTGGATGTACATTATCCCTTACATTTTTATCAAAATAAAACTGCTAAAAAATATATAGACCCACTTTATTGGTATTTAAATAGTATTGGCTTATGTTGAACTTTATGTACATAGAGGCGCTTTATTAAGCAATGCATAAAGTACTGAATGGAAAGTGTTTCTGTTGTATCATGAAAATGTCTGAAACGTCTGTGTATTTGACAAATATTGCATCTAATCCATTTCATCTGTGATAAAGTACACAAACACTGCATAATTCCCAGTATGGGAAGCAGAAAGTGTCCGACTTAATGTCTCCGTTTTCAACTCCTCCCTGCCTCCAAGCAGATCGATTGGAAAAACAATCGGAGAGGTTGGATTTTGACCATACAGTGCATCCGGATAGTATTCACAGTGCTTCACCTTTTCTACATTTTGTTATGTTACAGCCTTATACCAAAATGGATTAAATTCATTATTTTCCTCAAAATTCTACAAACAATACCCCAAAATGACAACGTGAAAGAAGTTTGTTTGAAATCTTTGCAAATTTATTAAAAATAAAAAAAATCACATATACATAAGTATTCACAGCTTTTGCCATGACACTCAAAATTAAGCTCAGGTGTTTCTACAAGTTGGTTGGAGTCCACCTGTGATAAATTCAGTTGATTGGACATGATTTGGAATGGCACCCACCTGTCTATATAAGGTCCCACAGTTAACAGTGCATGTCAGAGCACAAACCAAGCCATGAAGTCCAAGGATTTGTCTGTAGACCTCCGAGACAGGATTGTACCGAGGCACAGATCTGGGGAAGGCTACAGAAAAAAATCTGCAGCATTGAAGGTCCCAATGAGCACAGTGGCCTCCATCATCTGTAAATGGAAGAAGTTTGGAACCACCAGGACTTTTCCTAGAGCTGGTCGTCCGGCCAAACTGAGCGATCTTGGGAGAAGTCACGGAGTCAGGCAGGTGACCAAGAACCCGATGGTCATTCTGACAGAGCTCCAGCATTTCTCTGTGGAGAGAGGAGAACCTTCCAGAAGAACAACCATCTCTGCAGCACTCCACCAATCAGGCCTGTATGGTAGAGTGGCCAGACAGAAACCACTCCTCAGTAAAAGGCACATGACAGAATATGTAATATTCTGAATGTTCCAATCCAATATGATTTCTGACCTATAATGCTGCCTCATCATAATCATACACTGTTCATTCGTTGGCCAGAGGAGAACTGTTTTACTAAATATTTAAAATAAAAGGATTACAATGTAAAAGATTATTATTGTGTACATAAAGATATGGTGGAATCCGGCTTGTCCCATAGATGGTTATGCACTTTTACCTCACACACGAGCAGTTCCGTTTGCGCTCTTTCCACTATCAAATTCCGTCATGTAAATAGCGAATCTGCCATGGCGCGAGTGCGACTGTCATTTAAAGGGAATGGTAGATGAATTCTGATTGGTTGAACGCAAGTAAATCCCAAAACGCACCCATTACTCATTAAGAGAATAGGGACTTTTAGACCATGCACCGGGCGTGCCGACCATTTTTCCCGCCGTTAAACTAGCAAAAGTGGATTCGGACTAATGTGAACTTGCGCCGTGCGCTTTAGACCATTCGCTTAGATCGTTAAAAGAGGGCCCTAAGTCTGTCAGTGTATATCCAGGTGGCATGGCCAAATTTTGATTGTAACAGCCATTTGGGTGATGCCAAGTCAAAATCATGAAGTCATGAAGCATTGCTGCTTTCTTGTTCATTGAACACACATTTAATTGAGCGAGTCTAATTTTGGAAGTTACATTGTTGCTGCACTTCTCAGAAGACTGAGGTAATACAGATGGCATGGGGATTAAAGTTTCCTGAAACCCTATACGAGTAAAGCACATTTATACCAGCAGGCGAAGCATGTAAACCTAGACGAGAGCCACTATGTGAATATCTTGCACAGAGTTCTTTGAGCAGTTGCAGCAACTGTGACAATAGTAAGCTTGTTCACCTGTAAGGTCAGTTGTTCAGAAAAATACAGAGAAATCAAATGATGTTCTGTTCAAATACTCTTGCACACATAAAAGACTTGGAGAGTTTGAAAAATATCTTAATGTATTTTTCTTCAGGATGGTCAAGCAGACATGAGTGAAGCACCTGAACCTGACTCTGATTCATCATTCAGCAGAATGGGTAAGGAAACAACAATATTGCTTATAATAAGACTCTTGTGTTGCGGTGTATTGATGTGTTTAACAAAAGTTCTTTGGTGTTTAATCTAGATCACATATTTCCCAATTTAAAGGAGAACTCCGGTCAATTTTAACATTGAGCTAATTTTTTTGTAAATTTTGAGTGTTTTGGAGATTTGGAGAACAACGACAATATTCTCTGATGACTGGCAATTTGAAACGTTCACCATCAGGATAACCATCTAACATCTAAAGAGCACCACTACAGGAATACACATCTGTCCTGTACGTTTATTATGTTAATACACATTTGATGGACACATATTATTAGCGGGCTTTTAAAAAATAACTTTTTAAAATTTTTCTTCATGTCATTTGTAATCATTTGTTTTTATTACAATACTGAAAAAGCGCTGTAAAGACATATAGCATTAAGAAGAGGCAAAACAAATCCTACCCACCTCACATTGCAACTTTGTCGCATTTGCATACTTATTTTACATTTGTAAGAATTAGCTGATCTACCTGCATCTGACAGAATTCAATAAAATATATTCTAATCAGCTGAAGAAACATTATTGCAAGTGAATTTTTATTGTGTTTCAAAAGATGAACCTTCAATCAATAAAGAAACAAGGGAGTCCACTACAAGAGAAATGGGAGAAGAACAATTGGTAAGAGCTGAGTTATGTGCAGATTTATTTGTATTTGTATTTAACCCTCTGATTATCTTCAATTGGGCCGACACTAGTTATCTTTGGGGTCTCCAGGGACCCCAGACAATAACATTTAATTTTGTAACAGAATAATAGTTGTTTTTTTTACAAATGTAATTTTTACTCCGTTTATTAATGTTTTTACTCAACTTTTGTGCAGTTTTTGGAGGATTTATGATATCTTTTATATTTCTATAAATAAATCAATAAATAAATATTTAAATAGGCTTTTTACCAAAAAATGCATTTTATGTAAAATTCACTTTATAAAAGACCCATATTTCTAACTTTCATTCATGGAGATAACATGGATAATTGTACATGGTTTAATGTAAGATTTTTGCCAATTTTTTGGAAAATACAGTAAAAACATTTTTTTTTTAAATCACTTTAACCACTAGATGGCTATAGAGCTCCACTATTTGCTATTTGCTATTTAACTAACCGAAAGATATCTTTTCACAAGTTGTATTCAGTTGGATTCATAACTAAATATTATAAAATCACAATTATAACAAAACAAAAAAAAAAAGTACTTTTTGTCAAAGTTTAGCATTTTTTGTACTGAAAAAAGTTTTTCAATACATTATGATTGGAATCAAATCTGAACAATATGTTACAAAGAGAAATGTTGTAGTCTTTAGATTTTATCATTTATTTCAATCATCTGTTTTTAATATAATTCTACAATTTAAATCAACATTTCAGTTACTAACTGGAACAGAACAAAAATTAACAGAAATGAAAAGTTATATTACATATTGAGTAAAAATACATGACATGAACATCAAAATGCAATGAACTCTTTGATCCTGGTATTTGAACTGTGTGTGTGTGTGTGTGTGTGTGTGTGTGTGTGTGTGTGTGTGTGTGTGTGTGTGTGTGTGTGTGTGTGTGTGTGTGTGTGTGTGTGTGTGTGTGTGTGTGTGTGTGTGTGTGTGTGTGTGTGTGTGTGTGTGTGTGTGTGTGTGTGTGTGTGTGTGTGTGTGTGTGTGTGTGTGTGTGTGTGTGTGTGTGTGTGTGTGTGTGTGTGTGTGTGTGTGTGTGTGTGTGTGTGTGTGTGTGTGTGTGTGTGTGTGTGTGTGTGTGTGCTAAATTGTTTTGTCTCATCCTTTCATCTCTCTCGCACTCTCTCTCCCTCCCTCTGTGTGTGTGTATGTGCACATGTGTCAGCGTAACCAATTTATATTTGTGGTGGATATTTGTGAGCATAATTTTGCATTGTGGATGTTGTTTGCATTGTTGGAAGTGTGCCTATTTCTGTCTATGTGTTCTGCGTTGTTTCTGATTTTGATGATGAATTTTGTATATTTCCTATGCGGGGTCTCTAGGGACCCCGAAGACAACTAGTGTCACTATTTTTTTCACGCTAACATAAAAACAGATATCATTCCCTTTTTTTTTTTTTTTTTTTTTTGTAGATCTAGAAAGTGTTGAGAGCCGTAGAAAGTTCCATACCATTTGGACAAAGATAAATTTTTTTTTAAATTTGAGCAAAAGTAATTTGCGGGTTAAAAAGACCCGAAGATAACCAAAGGATTAATTAGTATTTGCTGCTTGATAGTTACAGCCTCCAATTATTCCTGTTTTCATGGTAAAATGTAATTTACAATCTGAATGGTAACATCCACTTATCCCATAAAAAATGCTTTAGAACTTTGGTCCATGTAAATTTTTCCTTTTCTTTGCTTCTGCTGCTGGTAACCAAGGCTGAGCTTTATTATTTGATTCTGCCAGCTTCATGGAATATCTTTTTTTTTTCTTTGCATGACTGGGCCTCTGAGACATGCAGAACATGGAAACTTCTTTAAAAAAAAAAGTATTTTTGCAGTTTAATATTCACAGACACTAGTCCACATCACAATTTGATCATAGGGCCCTATGAACCAGATAGTATTGCCCTGTTAAAGAGTGGGTTATTAATTGTTGTTTTATAAAGTTATAACCATTAGTAAGAAGGGTATGCAGTTAATAAGGGTTCCCTCCCAGTACACTTTATATAGTGCTCTTCTTGTTGAACAATGGCATATACTTTGTTGGCCACTGAATAAATTATTGTTTTAGTTATGCACTGTATGGTGGTATTTAAAAAATACATATCATACACTCTCAGAAAAAAAGGTACAAAAGCTGTCACTGGGGCTGTACCTTTTTAAAAGGTACATTTTTGTACCTAAAGGGTGCATATTGGTACCTTAATGGTACATATTAGTACCTAAAAGGGACAAATCAGTACCTAAAAGCCACCCAGCACTGGTAACCTTTGAAGGATTTCATGACTTAAAATGTGGGCTTTTTCAAATTTGCATTTAGCTTTTAGTATAAGGAGAAAGGGAAATGAAAAAAAAAAAAAAGATTTTAAAACATGGATTGTAATAACTTTTGGTGTGTTAAATGAACACTGCTCAGTTTCCACACATACAGAGTGTTAAAGTAACAATGAAGCAGTGTTAAAGTTATGAGATAATTTATTAATTCCAGCCACAGCCTTAAGATAAAAGAAAACATTAAATTTCTCAAGATGTTAGCAGAGGATGATCAAACAACTCCACAAACAGCATTGACAGTTTCACTTATTACTAACCAGTTTGACGTTTATTTATGTTATTTCACATATGAAATCAGTTTCATTTGAAGTCATCATGATGTTGATCAGTGTTTGCTCTTAACTCGACTTTTTAACATCAATTTTCTCTGGCAACTGTAACTGTGCGTTTAAAGGGCACATCTGTTATGGTAAAAAAAAAAAAGCCCAAAAAAGGTGAGATTCAGTGATGTATCTTGTAGTGGTCTGATTCGCTAATCTTTTCTAGAGTTTAATCTCTTATTATTTGTGTGATGTCCCTAGTAAAAAAACAAAAACAAAAAAAAACCAGTATATTTAAGCACACTTTATTCAGTAAAATGTGTTGGTAGTGCATAATAAATTGGTATACTTCAAGTCTGCTCAAGTGGAACAACTAATTTTGTACTTAATGCACTTTAGTTGTCTGAAAGTATGCTGTGATCCAACTAAAAATTGCTGTATAATTTACAGCAGCTTTCTGGCAATTTTGGTTGCCAGTAGGCCTGTACATTTAAATCAGACTACAATTATATTGTAAAATTATACAGCACACCTGTAAAAGCAGCAAAACAAGAGCAGCTGTGAATTTACAGTTCTTTACTGTAATATTTACAGTATGTTACTGTTATTAATAATGGACTGAATTAAAACCTGAGATAACTCATTTCATTTGAGGAAATCAATTGGTCAATTGTCATTAAATATTTATACTGTGAGCTTATTTAATTTGAGTTCATTAAGAAAAAGACTTAAATGAGTTAACTAGAAACATCAATTTAACTAAATCCTGTTAGTTAACAACAGGAAACACGCATGAGATGAAGAATTTAACTAAAAGATCATCAATGCATCAGCAACTACACAGTCGCTGCCTTTAAATAAAGCAACATGCAGCGTAAGTGTTTTTCTGCTCATCCTGGACTGAAGCACACAGGCTCTGCTCTTCAGCACAATGGTGATCCACAAAACTCAACAGAAACCCTTTAAATCCCAACAGAACATTAAACACTAACAGATCTCCACTATATCATTTTGTGCAAAAACATATAAAATCACAAAGTAACTCACAGAATTTTACATTTTTTTGTTTAGTAAATTTGACTGTGAGATTTTACAGTAATCAACTGACTTCCTGCCACAGTCTTAGATGAAATCAACTGAAGATAAAAGAAGACATTAAATCTCTGAAGATCTCAGCAAAGGAGGATTAAACAACTCCACAAACAGCATTACCAGCTTCACTTATTACTTACCAGCTTCACTTATTACTAACCAGATTGACTTTATTTCTGTCATAATCAGAAGTACTTATTAAGAAATAACAGAGGTTTAGATGTTGATGATTTATTGAAAATATTTAATTTGAAGTTACCATGATCGTGATCAGTGTTTACTTTAGTTGGGCTCTTGACTCTTGATTTTTTTTAACATTAGTTTTTCTCTGGCTGCTATAAACCCTGTCTTTATAAGACACATTTGTTATGGCAATAAAAGCCGAGGAAAAATATGATCAGGTGTTGATGGTTATGATGTTGCCTGGCCTTATCAACATCTACTGGCCTGATCCGCTGGTCTTGACGTCTATTCTCTGATTATGAAGGTGAGGTGGTATAGATTTCACCTTATTGATTGTAGTAGTCCTTTGATTCTACAGCATGATGTTCAGTTGTGATATAATCAGGTAATTTGGGTTTTAAATATAAGTTATTGTGTCTGTTGAACACACACATATATCAAGAATCAGCATATGAACCTCAACAATGGTGACAAATAAAATATTCAGATAAACAGATCAACTCTGAATATCACAAATCAAGCTACTTAAAGTCACATCAAAAACAACAACAAAAATAAGTGCTAAAGTGGAACTAACTTCAAGTCTCATTAAAATACACGTTATCCATAGTAGTACTTGTACATTGAGAGCATTGGAAATGTATTAATATTTATAATCCCCTTACAGTGGCCAACACACCATGATTGAACATTTGCTTTCTACTAACATTCTATAGAAATTCCCTATAGTATACCAACAATTCACTTATCTTGTGGATGTAGGATACACAATTAACATCTAGATTCAAACCCGTGTCCCTTCCGTACAAAGGATTCGATTAGGCATTCAGTCTTTGGAGATCAAAGAGGGAGCCATCTCTTAAAGATGGGTACCACTGTGGCATCTTTGATTTCTTTTGGCATGGTTTCCTCACCCCAGATGTTGGTCAGGATGCTGAGGAATGCGCAGAGCATTTCCGGGTTTGCCAGAGACACCATCTATACCAGCTGCTTTGCCACTGCTTGTCTGATTGATCCTCCAGATTTGGGGGCAGGTCAAGGTTATTCAGAAAAGGCTTTTGTGGGATGGAATACAAAGCTGAGGTGTCAACTTTAGAAGGAACTTTAGCAAGTCAGAGAAATGTTCCCTCCATCGATTATGTTTGCTTTGTCTTTTAGAAGGATGTTATCATCAGCTGAGAGTGCATGATCTTGAAGGCCCATAGACTGCCTTAAGTGCAGAAGCACGTTTACACTTCTTCTTTTCAATGTGTATGTGGACAACATCCAGATACAGGTCGCATGTTAATGCCAAGTGTAAACGCAGCCTTGTGCGTTGTCTTTTATCTTCAGTTGATTTCACAGGCTGTGGTTGGAAGTCGTAGTTGTTCTCTTTCCTTCATTACTTCTTGTTAACAGCAGGTATTCATCATCAATGACACTTAGTGTCTGAAATAGCTCACATTTTCATTCACTCGTCAAGTGGACCATAGTAAACTAATGTAGGGAATATTGGGTAAAGGGTTTAACATGGGGATTATAATGTAGGGTTTATAATGTAAAATTATTATTTTTTGTACACAGTTACAGGTTTTTTATGTTATTTTACTTTAGACATGTAAATTCACCAAAGTGTATTTTTGTAATTTTATAATGATTTTATAAATATTTTCTGTATTTCAAAAATAATAAATGGCAAAACTACTGTAAAATAAAAAATAAAATTTGCAGTGTATTTTTCAATTAATTCTCTGCAACATGTTTAGCACATGAATAACATTACACCTTTTATTTTACAGAGACCTGTTGGAGAGCATACAACAGAATGTGAGGGAACAGATGAGCATATAGAAAATATTACAAGGGCAAAAACACTCTTTCACAGATTTCATCTTGACAAGCATCACTATAAACTGACACCTGCATGTGTTCTTCAGTTAACTGCACATTCATTACTGTCCCACGGGTCTTGTGCTGAAGAGAACCTGATACAGACTTTCATTCAAAAGCTTTTGATGATGGACTACCGAGCAAGACACATTAATGTTGAGGAGACGAATGATGAAGGTCACACTCAACAAGGCAGCAATTATTCATTTATACCTGAAGGAGATTATGATAACATGATTTTCGAATCAATGTCTAATAGAGAAACAAGTAAACCTGACCCTGTTCACCCGATGGATGTTCAGATGGCTGTGTTTCATTGTGCTGATGGTTTCCTGAAGCAGCTGATGGTGACTAAATTGTCCCAGTGTCAGTACGCTCTGCCTCTGCTTGTTCCTGATCCATTCACACAACAGATTGAGTTTCCTCTCTGGACATTCAGACAAATCAACAAGAGCTGGAGGATGAGAAGCAGCTACAATGAAACCATCAGTCGAATCCACCCGATCTACAAGGCACAAACTCCAATGGTGGCTTTTTTCAGGTTAGGCTATGTGTCTTTATCCAAGTCTCAGCTGATGAACAGCCTGATCAATGAGAAACACAGCACGTTCTTCCACAGGAACTGCCAAGGCAGCAGCAGAACCAGAGTCCTGATGGATGGAGTGGTGGAGATCGCCTGGTTCTGCCCCTCTGGAGCATATGATGATAAATTCACTAACTGTGTTGCATTCTGTAATCTACATGGTGATGCAGGAGACCATGAGAAACAGCTGCAGATCCTCACTGAAATGGCCTCAGTCAATGTTGTTCTTCTCCCACGACTGGACCGGAATGACAGAAGTGCAGTAAAGATCAAGAACCTGTACAAGGACTCAAAGCCACTAATTGTAATTATTGCAGAGAATGATTCAGCATGCACTGAGACATGGAAAGGGAAATTCAGAATCGGTTTGAAAAACAGAAATCAGTCAGAGGTATCTGAAGAACTCAGAAGAGCTATAACTGACTGTCTTTCAGAATCATCTTCTACTTTCAGACTTGAAGATGTGTCCAAACACTCAGACATCAGAGTAGATGAGGAAGACGATGATGACTGCAGGAGAGGAAGAGAAGCAGCACAGCAGATGATGAGTTTACTGGAGAAGAATGATCTGAGAGAAATCAAAGAATCATTTCTGCCTCATCAGGGGGAACTGTGGCATCAGTGGAGTCAGAAGAACAAAGAACTACATCGACCTCAAGGAGATGAACTAGAAATAGAAATAAGTAGAAAACAAACAGAAATGAAGAAAATCCGTCAACAGCAGCATGAATCAGACATCAGTCAGTTTATGCAGTTCTTTATTAAAGAAATGAACTCAGATGCTGCAAATAAGATATATTTTATTAAATGGCTTGGAATTCTCCTGGATGAATATGTCTCAGCTGACCTTTATGCTCTACATCATAAGTATAATGAAAAATGGTCAGCAGTCGTAAAAATGAAAGAGAATCATCATGAACAACTGACAGTTGAACAAACTGCACTTGAGAGAATAACTGAGGATCTTCAAGCTGCAGCCTTTGGTTTGGAGCACATCATCAGGGAGATCGGTCAGATCTATGAATCCTGTTCATCTGTGAAGAAGAACAAGAAAGATCTGTTTCATTTGAAGTTTCATTTCTCTTCACTCCCGAGACTTGCAGCAGAGATGATGATCTCTGGACTTCCACTGGAGCTGATGGATGGAGATGCTGCTCAGGTTCCTGTGATCTGGATCTCTGCTGTTCTAGATGAACTTATCAACATACTGGGAGACCAGAGAGTCTTTGTGCTGTCAGTTTTAGGGATTCAGAGCTCTGGGAAATCCACTATGCTGAATACCATGTTTGGACTTCAGTTTGCTGTCAGTGCTGGCAGGTGCACCAGAGGAGCTTTCATGCAGCTGGTCAAAGTGTCAGACGAGATGAAAACACAGTTGAAGTTTGACTATATTCTGGTTGTTGATACTGAGGGTCTACGTGCTCTAGAACTGGCAGAAAGGTCAACTAGACATCATGACAATGAATTGGCCACATTTGTTGTTGGTCTTGCAAATCTGACATTGATCAACATCTTTGGAGAAAACCCATCTGAGATGCAAGACATTCTTCAGATTGTTGTTCAGGCCTTCCTGAGGATGAAAAAGGTCAGACTGAATCCCAGCTGTGTGTTTGTGCATCAGAACGTTTCAGACATCACAGCTGGAGAGAAAAACATGGAGGGAAGGAGACGACTGCAGGAGAAACTGGATGAGATGACAAAACTCGCTGCTAAAGAGGAAGTCTATGATGCAGAATGTTTCAGTGATGTCATTGCATATGATGTACAGAATGATGTGAAGTATTTTGCTCAGCTCTGGGAGGGCAGCCCACCTATGGCACCACCAAACCCAAAGTACTGTGAGAATATTCAAGAACTAAAGAAAACAATTATGTCTCATGCCTCAAAATCACATGGAATAAGGCTGGCAGACTTAAAAGGTTGTATTAAAGATCTCTGGGAAGCTTTACTTAACGAACGATTTGTTTTCAGCTTTCAAAATTCTCTGGAGATTGCAGTATACAAGAAACTGGAGACCCAATACAGCAAGTGGTCCTGGAGTCTTCGCAGTGCCATGATGGAAACTGAGAACAAACTACACAACAAAATAGAAAATGAAACCATTCATGAGCTTGAAGAAACTGATCTTCAAAGAGAACTGAAAGAGACAAGTGATGAAGTGACAAAATCAATCTCAGAATTCTTTGAGAAAGATGCAGATGTAAATATACTAATACAGTGGAAAAGTTCTTTTGAGATAAAAATCCAAGAGCTTCAAGAGACCATTATTAGAGATACAAAAAGGAAATTAAATGGGATTCTTCAGCAACGAGACCTGAAGAAGGTGATTGATGCTCAGAGGACCCATCATAAAAACACTCTCTTTGAAAAGAGCAAAGGACTTGCCTTAAAACTCAAAGACAAAGCAAATGATGAAGAAACACTGAAGAAAGAGTTTGATATATTTTGGAAACGGAGTGTGACGACGATCATCAGAGTCAATCCTCCAATCAGAGACATTGACATACTGAGAGATGTGAAAACTCTCCTCAGTGACATCTATGAAAGTGCTCCTGTAGGGGAGAGCAGTGAGAGCAGGGATGTTTTTTCTGTACCTAAGTATTCAGATTATGTACAGTTAAAGAAATCCAGTGGATTTACAGGACATATAAAAAATGACAAAGCAGTTAAAGAGAATTTTGGTTACATTTTATCTCAAGAGGATGAAGCCCAAATAAGAGCATTAGTCACAGATGTTGCTCAGCAAATAGACAAAAGGATCATTATATTAAACATCGCAAAAATGGGTTACAATATCAGCTGCATTCAACAACTCATAGATTATATCAAGGAAAGAGAAAGACAACATCAGGAGGGACGAGTGCAATATGTGTTCAAGAATGAATTCTTCATCGATTTAGTTTACTCAATATTTAAGAGAGCAAACAAGACATTCATTCAACAACACAGAATGTTCAGGGAAGACAATGATCCTGTTCTCTATTTGAAGAAGAAGAAAGAAGAGTACTATAGTATTTTCCAGAAACACCTGCATGGAGCAACATCAGCTGCCATTTTTGGTGAGATCATCTGTCAGGGACTTAAAGAGCCCATTGAGCAGAGTGTCTACAAGAAGACTGCCAAATATCTGGCAGATGAAATGAGAACAAACTGTGAATCACTGAATGGAAACAGATCAAATCTGGAAAAACACATCCTGAAGTTTCTGGCAGAAAATGAGAATTTTTCTGCATACATGGACTACATTAATTATCCCAAACAACACTTAATGGATTTCATTACATATGAAGTCAATCGGTACATCGATAAGTTCACTGTCAGTGTTTTACCCAAGGTGAAGGAGAACATTGAACTCATGCTTCAGTTTATCATTGGAGCAGCACAAGAATCTACTAAACAAGTTAAAATGAACAGTGGAGATGTTGATTTGTGGTTGAAGAGTTTCACACAGGAGTTTTCAGGTGTGCTGATCTTCTCTGAAAAAGACCTCAGTGGAGTGATACTCGATGGTGTTGATGATTTCAGCCTCCTAGAAGATGTGATAAGAAAGGAACTTCCTTGTATGTTGTCAGACGTCAGCGGTAGATTCAATGCTAACGTCAGCGGTAAATTCAATGCTAAAACATTTGATGAAAAACTGGACCTCAGGTTCAGACCAGATGGGATTCTGATTGATCACTTCAGTCAGGGCTGTTGGGCTCAGTGTCCGTTCTGTAAAGCCACCTGCACCAACACCATTGAAAACCATGATGGAGATCACAGTGTTCCTTTCCACAGAGTGACTGGAATTATTGGAATGCATTTTGATGGAGCAGAAAATCTTTGTACAGATATTTGCTCTACTGTAGTGAAAAGTAAAAGGTCTTTTAAATCATCAAACACGTGGTTTCCATTTAAACAATACAGAAATGCAGGAGAAGTTTATGCCAATTGGAGCTTTACAACACACTCTTTTAGGTGGCTGTACTGGAAGTGGTTTGTCTGCAAATTCCAGAAACATCTGGAAATGTACTACGAGAAGTCATTTAAAGGGAATGGTAGGATCCCAAAATTGTGGAGATTATACTCAAAAGTGGACGCAATCAATAGTTTAAAATACTACACTTCTTCTTAATCTTTAAGATGTGTGTTAGAAATACCCCTTTAGAAAACTTCCGAAAACCTTATCAGATAAGATAACAGGCAGAAGGAATAGAACTGTAAGGATGTCTCAACAGTTTGATGATGAAAATTACTTTTTTTCAGTGTAGCAGTGACAAAGGTCAAGAAGCACCTTGAATTTGATTGAGTTAGAAAAACTAATTGAACAATAGAGCATTCTGGACGCAAACGCAAAAGTTTAATGCCCATAATGTAAAGATGTTTCTAATTGAAGAAATAGATAGTGTCCATGCTAATAAAGCCCAGGGCACCATGAGAATCATTATGAGAAAAACAAAGAGGAAATTAAATTAGATTCTTCATCCGTGAGACCTGAAGAAAGAGGCAGATGCTCAGAAGACACATAATTTAAAGAACAAAGAACTTTAAACTCAAAGACTATGAACGTGTTCTTGTATGGGAGAGCAGAGGGCTTTCATAGAAAGTATTTGTAAGGGCTGTTTTGTTCCATTTAAAATTATTTAGATTATGTCGTTAAAGAAATCCAGTATATGTACAAGACATTTAAAAATGCAATCAAATCCACTCTCTAGAGAGGGTAAACTGCAAAGGAGAACTTTTTTAGCAGATGTTGCTCATTAAACAGAAAAATTATAATTTAATTTAACATTGCAAAAATGGACTACAACATATGCATTTAAATACTTAAGGCTTAACGTCAAATGTGTAAAGGCAAACAATTGAGCATTTAGTACTTGTACAAGAGTTCACTGCATATTGTTGAAAAATATCTATTGTAGTGTAACTAAAATAATTGTGGCTGTTCAAATTTATACCCCAGTATATCATTGCATGATGACACAATGATACTCCAGCATATTTCATGACGATAAAATTCCCATTGCCTTTAGTCAGACTACTGAAAAGCAGAGGGCTTACACTCCGTGTTGGTACCTGATGCTAAAGGGTTCTTGGTGTCTATATAGTAATGAACAAAATTCTTGAACATGTAGCAGTATTGGACATGATAACAGATTGCTAAAAAACAAGATTTACTAGGATACCAGCCAAGACAGGCATTTTGACATAATTTTGTGTGAGACAACAATGGGCCGGGGCAGTAGGGGGGCGTTAGGGTTAGGGGGCGTTCGGTACGCAATGAGAGTACTGCGGGTGGTGAATTGACGTTTTTCAGTTCAGTTTGAATATTGTTACACCCCTATTAAATACATTTTTTGTCACCTAGAGTGAAATTTAGTTTACTGTTATTTACTTGCATTGTTGAGGGTTGCAGTTAGTGCTAAATAATGTTCTAGATCATAAAATTGTCTGCTTTAAATTATTTAAATTATTCTTATAAATTATTATTGTGTTTCACACTTGGGACAGTTACTATTTTTTGTGACAAATTTTTCACCAGATGTAACAAGAGAGCTTCCCCCTAGCTCTACAACCTTCCATGCCATTCAATCTACCTGTCTTATTAGAATGTGTATTTAGCTGTTCATTTCTCTTCAGTTTAGTGCTTAAACAAACATTGCAGACTTGTAAATAACGACCTTACTCAGTTTCCCTTTTTCCTAAGTGTTGTTACTTTTTTTTACTTTTTTTTTATTTGTATGGTTTTGTCTATGTTCAAATAAAGAATTGCCTTTGATGCCACATCTGAGTCCAGTTTGGTATCTGCACTTATAGGCTCCATCCAGTTTTTCAGTTCTGATGAAACATTGTGTCGGCAACTCCCTCAATAACAAAAACACAAAAACCTTGATCAAAGATTTTCAAAATAGTTTTTCTTTTCCTTATTGGAAGTTGTAGTTTGCCGATTTGAGGGAGGCTTTTATTGGGGTTAGTGAGTTATAGTGGGGTTATAGAGGCTCTTATTGGGGTTCTTATTGGTGGAAAGATAATTTCATAAAATCAGTGTTGTTATCTGTTGATTTGATGTTCCATGTAGAAAAATCCAATAAATATATTTGAAATAAAGATATTCAATATAAAAAGATGCACAATGACATGGCACACAAACACTTACTCTGGCTGAAATAAACAATTAAGCAGTTTATATAAAAATATATATATATATATATAGTTTATAATAAAAAAAACAAAAACAAATGATATATATATAATATACTTGGTGATTCCACGAGATAGTGGTAGATGTCTGAATAGTCCATATTTGGCCACTGCGTGGGGTCATTAATCCAGTTTTTGACCATTTCAAAGGGACACCTCTGTAACCCCGTATCCAGTAGCTTCTTTAAATACCGCTCACGGTCCTCGGCCGGCAAAGAGAGTGTAGGTTTGTGCCATTTTTGCTATCAAGAAACTTTGCAGATCTAGAGCGAGCGAGTTCTGTTCTCAGGGGAATCCGTTTGTCTTCCCCAAAAAAGGGGCGTTGCCCTTCGATGACGCAACAGTAGCGTTGGTCTATGGGGAACACATGGCGAGATCACATGAGGGCAAGGGAATCACATGACAAGACATAAGACATGAACAGTTTACAGTTATATTTTGTCCCATTAGCTTTCAGGGCGTGTGTTATTTAATCCTGTCACTAGGGGCGCTCTAGCCAGTGAGATGCCTAGTAGCATAAAAGGGTAAGAGAAGAAGTATGGAGTAGGAAGTATGTGTTAACCCCGTGGAGAAGCTTTCTCACCAATGCTGTCTTGCTTTTTTCCCTCATTTGAGGAACCTGAGGTTCTTTAACTCAAATGTAGGTGATCTTGTTAGTACTTTATTTGTATATATGATGTTGGGTAATGTTTATGTAAATATGGAATGAGTAAATGTGTTAATGGTGGCACTAAGTTTATCTGTTTGTTTGATGCAGAGGGTTCAACATGCAGGCCTGAGCTGGAAGCTGGACTATTGATAGGACCTTCATCAAAAAATGTGATTAACTGTCTTCGTTTTGTCCACAACATCTTTTTGCCATCTATGGTTAATTTTATAAACTACAGTTCACATTACTGACAGTTAGCCTATTGGGAAGCTCGGTTGCAGGCAGATGGGGCCTCATCAACAAGGCACTTAAGTACTATTTCATCTTGCTTCTACGTCACTTAAGACTGAACCTTGAGTAATCAAAGACACTGCTACAAAAGTCTGAACTGAACTGTTTGATTTTTCCCATGCAACTGCGTAACTATATGTACATTGTAAGTTACTGACTGTATGTTGATTTGTGGTGTAATACACGTCAAGTCATCTTCATTTATATAGCGCTTTTAACAATGTAGATTGTTTCAAAGCAGCTTTACAGAGATAAGCGTATAATTTAAGGTAACAGATTGTTTTGGCTTTATAGCGGTTCTTTAATAAAGTTATTTTCCAGCTAAAGTTAGTTTTGATTGATTCGCTTCCGTCGCAACGATCATTTGTTATTAAATTAGGGGCCGCTAAGACGACACCATTCTCTCTACACAAACTTTAAACGCGAACCTGTGAGAAACGCTGATGGCGTTCACATGCGCATTAAGAATGGGTTCTATAGTTATGTGCGTTTGAATATATGTGTGCAGGTTTGGAATTCCCTACAAACCAAGCCTAAACAAAGTACTGGTGTTTCCTTATAATTTTTGATACAGAATTTTATTTTATTTTATCAATTCGGGGTAGATACGCGAATTGAGTTTCCCGACGACGCTTTATCTGTAGAGTGGTAAAGGGATCCTCCATAGGGAGAGACTAGTTGGCACTTCAGCTCTGCGTTGTCATCGGGTCCAGGTCTGGGTCCTTCATCAGATCTGGATGTGGCCTGGATCCGGCAGGCTGCGGGAAAACCTCGGGATAAACAAAGACATTAAAATTAGCGTATGCCATTCTACTTATGATGTAACGAGTACATCAGGATTTATGGGAAGTGTTCCCGGTTCCAGCTGACCTAATCTATGCAGCCTAACATTGAATTATAGAAGTCTATAATGTATTATGTGAATGTTAGGTCAAAGAGATGTGTCTTTAATCTAGCTTTGAACTGACAGAGTGTGTCTGCTTCCTGGACAATGGTAGGAAGACTGTTCCAAAGTTTTGGTGCTAAATAGGAAAAGGATCTACCGCCAGCAGGCGACACGTGGCTCATTGAAATGAGAAAGTCTCTGGTCCCTTAATTATGTAGCATCAAAAACATTATTTTAAAATCAGGTGTTACAACATGAACCAAAACAAGACATGACAGTTTGGCTGCATCCGAAAACTGATAAATGCTGCCTTCGAAGGACATATTTCAAGGTCGGAAGACATCAAGGCACGTTCAAATGCAGTGTTAGTTTCATTTCCTGTCTCCTGAGATACCTTCATCTGATTGATTTTTGAAGGCAGCATAGATGTATCCTTTGCTGCATTTGATATCCCACCGTCCTGTGCTTTCCATTCTGTGACAGTTGGGCTAGAAAAATAAAGATGGCATCTGAAAGTTGCGGCTGGTTGTCAGTTTGTCTGTATAAAAGTCTGTTTTTAATCAATGTTTTTCACTTATGATGTCATTTCTACGAGAAATTACTATTGTAGTCATTAAATATTCCCTTAGTATTCACCAGAGCTCTCTCTATTTTGCTGCAGATCATTAAACCATAACACTGCCTCAGAAGTCTGTCCGAAATCAGTTTTGAAAGGAACCTTCATGCGCAAACACTGCCTGCAAAGTCATTGCCTGATAGGGCAGCGAAGTAAGCTGCCTAAGTTTACAGATGCAGCCTTAGTATGATCCTGAAACATTCTTTCAACTTAATTTTTGCTAACAACATAAAAATGTACAGTTTAATGTTAACAGAATGTAATTTAAAGGGTAGTATAATGTTCCTGAAACATTCAAACACCTGCTGTAATCAAGCAGAATAACAGCAGGTTTCTTATATTACAACCAACATGATTTTGAGACAAATGTTCAGACTTCTGTGAACATGGGTGACTTTTCAAAAGTAAACCAATGTACTAACTAAACATTTGAGTAAAGCTCAAAGCATTACAGTCCTCCAAGCACAAGGACTGACTGGGTGACTTTAGTGGAAAACATGAAGTTGCATTAATGCCACAATCATTCACTACCAATGTTTGATTCTTTTTTATGAGAATAAACGCTCATAAAAATCATACATGGCATAAACACATACAATGTTGATAACATGAAATGCATTTTAAGTTATCCTCAATTAATCCCATAATAGCTAACCTTTATTTGTTCTAAACAGTTCAACAGGGGCTGACCAGGAAGTCCCTTTTTGGCTTTAAAAAGGTCCACAAACTGTGGACTGTGTCGATCAAGGTTCTCTTCGAATTCCTGCTTTAGGATTTTTGCTAAGAACATCCAAAATGATAATTCTCTGATCGCTTACAAATTTCTTTCTTTCACTCTCCACATTTGTGTTCTGCAAAAGAACTATAATAAGAGTTTGATATTGCATAAGAATTCATTTTGTGGGTGAACAATTACCTAAAAAAAAAAAATAAATAAAAAATAAATAAAAAGACTTTGCACTATCTACCCTCTCTGGCCTCCTCCCTTTCTGGGAGGGGGGAGAAGGGAGAAGGGTGCAAACCAAATGCCCAGACAGGTATGTGGAAGTGGGTGGCCCAGGCAGGGCTAACATTTCCTGGTTCGTAGAATAAATGTGTAGAGGTTGATCTCAAAGAAGTAAAACAATTACCTACCTGTCTCAAACCTAATGGCAGCAATCCTAATAGTTCAAAACATAACCCTAAACCTAACCCTAAATTAAGGTAAATACACACCCACCCTAAACCTACCCATGTCAAACCAAATGACAACAAAACTAATGGCTACAAACCTAGTCTAAATAACCATAATTAAGCCAATTTAACCAACTAGGATGAATCCACACCCACCCTAAACCTATCCATTTCAAACTTAAGGGCAACAACTCTAATGACTCTAAACCCAGCCTTATAAACCGAATTAAGCTAAGTCAATTAACCAAGGTGAATACACACCCACCCTTAACCTACCCTTTTCAAAGCTAATGGCGACAAAACTAATGGCTGCAAACCCAGTCTGAATAACCTGAATTAAGCCAACTACTGCAACCTGATTTCTCAAGAAAGGAACCAGATCTAGGGTTCCCGGTAGAGTCTAACATGCATAGGCCCATGCATTTTCTTGGTCTCCCTACTCCAAACCTTCTTGGACAAATGTCTAAGTAAGAGGGGAGCCGTTGTGACTCTTTCAAAACCTAACCTAGCCAAAGCCATCGGACTTGACCTACCGGTTTTAAGCACAGACAATTACTTATTGTCTCATAAACTCAAACCCAATGCCAGTAACCCTAATAAACATATTATTATAATAATTCTATACTTGTCAAATAAAATTATTCCCGGGCTATTCTTTGCTCATTTTTCCAGATCATTAAAAATACAGACCAGCCATGGCAACAGACTAAGATTAGTTCAAACAACTAATCAGACCCTTTCATCATTCCAAAACCCTTCGGGACGACTCAGAACAAAACCAACCACCAAGTCGGGTTGCAAGATTAGCGGACATCTTAGCCATGTCAATTAAACCAGCCTTACAAAAACAAAATCCAACAACTAATCTTTGGATATACGGAAATGCACGCAATTGATTACACATTAGACATTCTGAAAGATCATTACCAGGAATGCCTGGAAACAACACAAACTCACATTCTCACCAGGATCGTTGGGAAGAAGCTTGGCAGATTGCCATTAAATGGGCCAGACGCAATTTCAAAACAATACTATCGAATTAGCATCCCAAGTAGTTGCGGAATTCATGTAAACACCGGCCCCTTTTGAGGACAAACAACCTCTACCAACTCAAAAACAAGGGACAGAAAACTTAAAACAAAAGTCTCTGGCGTCCCCTATGCCAAAAAAAGTCAAAATAACACAAGAACATGAGACACTTAAAAGACAAATAACCCCGCAAACCAATCTTCAAAACTAACAGTCCGCCGAAAGAGTACAGAGATCAAAAGAGGGTTACCCAGAAGTGCTCACTCAGACATAGCAACAAAACAACTAACCACATCTCTCTTCCTATGTCCACACATGACTCCGATGGGAACTTCCTCCTAATAATGGAACCGGACCAGGATGATTTCACCATAATACCACAACAGGCTTGCTCAACATCAAAAATGTTAGCCCAAAACAACAACTGAGCACTATAAAACCTCCGGTAACCCCGGTACCCCGCCTCACCCCTCTCACCACAAGGCCATTAAGTTCCTCAGAAGCTAGTAAACTAACCGCAGACCTCCAGACAGAGACTCGGACCCCAGCCTTGTTTTTTCAAAGACAGGAACACCATCAAAACAAATACAAAAATTGGACTTTAACCTCCATAAAACTGATCCTCTTCTTACGGGGCTTGAACCTCAGCCACCTTCCCCCCATAAAGAACGACCAGGTGCAAGTAGTCAGTTATCCAGGGGCAAAACTAGAACACCACTTTGTGAATACCACATTCACAAAATAAAACTCTGACATCTCCAGAAACCGAACAGGTCATATTATCCTTCGGTTTAAACAACAGAAATAAGGGTAACACAACGTTCCTAAGAAAAGCAGTGGAACGCATTTTAGGAGCGGCAGAACAAACTTTTCCGTCTGCAACAATACACGTTCCCCTAATCAACTTTGACATGGACCTACCAACCCCCATAAAAGAGAATCTCAACTTGCTAAATGACAACATTTGTGACAAAGCACAGTACATTCCCCTTTTACTAGGACAATCCTTCAGAACGCAAATGGGTAATATCCACTGGACGACTAAAACAGGAGAAGCCATATAAACTTGAACATAAACTTAAAGCAATAAAAAACGCAGAACCGATTACACTAAACAGGACAGTAGTCTCGCAAACCTTTCCCAGATACACATTTTATCACCAGCAGAAACCTCAGTACTCAATAAAGGTCTATCCTTCATCCTGTCACATCCAACAAAGTCTTAGGACAGACATACCTTATGCGCAGAGTTAAGCCAATTCCACACAAAAATACAAAGGGCAATGTACTTTGGAACAGGAACCGATCCAAAACAAGCAATTTCATTTTGCAATAAATCAACCTGGAAACCTCCACCCCAACAATTACCCAACCAAATCTGGGACTATTTTGACAAGAGCGAAAAACACTTACAAAGCTTAATGACTAACCCTCAATCGCCCGGTCCAAACTTGTCACCCAAGGAAGAAGCAGCATAAAATTCACCAGCCCACAGAAGAGATCTAATTATCAAACCAGCGTATAAGGGTAATGCCAAGGTTGTCATGGGAAAAATCTCAATACATACTGCAGGGCCTCCAACAACTACAGGAACAAGAATTTTACACCAAAATACCAACCCCAGTTTTTCAAACTTCCATAACCTGCATTAAACAAGTTATAGAAACCATTCTAAAACAAGGCTACATACTGTACAGAGAAGACAAGCGGACTATCTTAAAGGAGAACATAATTTGAGGCCAATACGGTTTTACCTGCTACCCAAAATCCATAAACTACGTGAAGAATTCCCTTTATGCTCCCTGGATGCCCTATTGTATCAGATTGTGGCAGTGAATCCTACAGGATAGCAGAATATATTGATTCTTATCTGAACCCATTATTCATCAAACACAAGAGTTTCTTGAAAAACACATATGATTTCGTAGAAAAGATCGAAATACTACAAATTCCACCGGAGGCCTTCTTATTCTCTATAGACGTTGACAGTCTATACACTAACATAGAAACACAGTTGGGCCTTCAGGCAAAAAGAGAATGTTTTAATCAAAACTCAGATATCTTAAGACCAGACGATGTAATTCTTCAATTGTTAGAAATCAGCCTAACATGCAATGAATTGAGTTTGCGGGCGAGTATTACCTGCAGAAAAACAGGATGACGATTGGGAAAAAGTTTGCCCCCTCATATGCTAACATCTACATGGCACAGTGGGAAGAAACAGTCTTTCCCAAATGTTCTGAACTACCGTTCAGCTACTATCGGTATCTAGATGACATTTGGGGAGTTTGGTAACATGGAACTACAAACACTACCACCATAGACTTTCTGGACACCACCATTTATAAGGGCCCGAACTTCAACAATACTCATCGATTAGACTGAGTATTTTTCAAAGAAACAGACACACATGCTCTGCTCCATTACAAGAGCTCCCATCACGACACACTTTTTAGGGGGATTGTATGATCCCAATTTTTAAGATTTTCCCGAATTTGCTCGAGGGAAAGGGATTTCCAAGAAGCCACAAAGATTCTCTTTAGAACCCTAAGAACAAGAGGATATTCAAAATCAAGACTTAGATAACTGTACAAGCAACATATTCAAAATCTGACTCATCCTATCGACGACCCACTTCTACGGATCAGACTATCGTCCCGTCAGTCTTTACTTACACTGTGTAATGCAGTTCAGATGTTATGGGAAGAAGGAGGCGGGAACCGGCGAACATTCAAACATATTTAATAAATAAATAAATACAAAAATGAAAGTATAAGCCAGCAGCCCCTCGCGGACAACTGCTGGCCACACAAAACAGAAACAAAACTTAACATAAAACTCAGGCCTGTTCCTCTCTCACTCTTCACTGTCATCGCTCCTCCTTTATGCTTCCGCTCCCCTGTGAGAGATACGAGACTGATGCGTCGCGCAGGTGTCGCTCTTCAGTAATCACGCCACCGGCCTCGTGCCGCCCTCTCACGGCCCTCGGCCTCGTCCTGCTCGCCACACACTGCAAATTCAACAAAAGGACAAGGACAAGGATAAGGACAATTTTACACAAACCCTTGTGCCCACACAAGATATAACCATAGTAGCAGCCTACAAAAGCTGTTCACTAACAGAGAACCCACACGCTTAATCGGAAAACCCAGAGTCATCAAACAGAGTCAACAAAAGGCATATTTTTTGCCTAACATATCCTTAAATAACAAGAACTGCATTTATGTCATCACATGCACCAAGTGCAAAAAGAAATATATTCAAACAAAGAACAAAGAACTCAACCGGATGTAAACGGACAAACCATTTACATTAGCATCACTATAATATCCGTTCTGCCCCAAAAAACACACAAAATCTCACCTTCACTGAACACTTCCAGAGAAATGGCATTTAAAACCTGCACATACAGGGAATTGACCACAACCCACACAAGACGGACAAATAAAGAAGACGAGTGGCATTGGATCAATAAATTGGACACAAAGGTGCCTAGAGGTCTGAATGAACGATGGGAGGGTGAACAATTTTGTTAAATTTAAATTTAAGTAAATTTTGTTACATATGCTAACCAATGTATTCTTAAAATGTATACTCATTTATTCATATATCTAAGGAGTTCAAATATTAAATAAATAAATAAACAAAAAAACAAATAATCAAAAAAATAATAATTTGGATTAAAAACCAAATTTTAGCTACATTTGAAAGAAAATCTAACACTGAAGTGGAACTTGACAAACAATAGTAAGAACTTGGAATAAGAGAAAGTAAACCTGGAACAGATGAAAGTTTCAAACTTAAACCTAACTTAGAACCAACCCAAAACATATTTCTACCAGTTAACCCAGAAGAACGGACTTAACACTTAGGACTTGAAAAATAATTATTTTTGATTTCGGGAATATCCTTGTCTCATGTCACCTGTAATAAAATTGAAAATATTTACAAAATTGGAGAAAAAAAAACTAATGCGAAAAAAATATTAATGTTAACAATGTTATTCTCATGCTAGCAAAATACACCCAAAACAGCAAATAAAGATCTCTGGCTTTAATTAAAAACATGCTGGAAGGTAGATCAACTAGAAAAATGGTCTGTCATTAATAGGTATTTATGCAGGAAGTAATGCAGGTGTCACATTCATGTTAGTTTGGACTCGTTATGTTTTGTCATCATCTGCCCTTCACTCATTTGTTGTCACGGACACCACCTGACCACACTGCCAAAAGAACCAAAACCTGGTTCAATGACTATTGGATTACTGTGCTTGATTGGCCAGCAACTCGCCTGACCTTAACCCCATAGAGAATCTATGGGGCATTGCCAAGAGAAAGATGAGAGATATGAGACAATGCAGAAGAGCTGAAGGCTGCTATTGAAGCATCCTGGTCTTCCATAACACCTCAGCAGTGCCATAGGCTGATAGCATCCATGCCACGCCGCAATGAGGCAGTAATTCATGCAAAAGGGCCCCAAACCAAATACTGAGTACATATGCATGATTATACTTTTCAGAGGGCTGACATTTCTGTATGTAAAATCGTTTTTATTTTATTATTGATTTCATGTAGTAATCTAATTTTCTGAGATTTTGAATTTGGGGTTTTCATAAGCTGTAACCCATAATCATCAAAATTATAACAAATAAAGGCTTGAAATATCTCACTTTGCATGTAATGAGTCTATATAATGTATTAGTTTCACCTTTTAAGCTGAATTACTGAAATAAATTAACTTTTGCACGATATTCAAATTTTTCGAGTTTCACCAGTATTTTCAGCTGTGCACTCATCAGTCACCATCATTACCACCTGTATATATTCAGTTATGTTTCAGTTCAGTGCTTAATTATACTTTTAACTGTAGCGTGTTATTCAATATAATACATTTAAAGTTAATATACTTTACAGGGGTGGTTGATTATGATTTCACTTTTCTAACTTTAGTTAGTGTCTAATTTTGCTGTTTGATCAAAAACAACATCTGCAAAGTTACAACGCTCAAAGCAAAGGGAGATATTTTCTTTTAAAGAAATCGCTTTTTAAGGACCACAACAGGGTTAGAGACATCAAACTAACCCTAAAATTTACATTAACCCCGCCACCGGAACACGATTTATAGATTATCAAGACAGAATATGCTAATCAATGACTAGAAGATAGTTATACTCCACATCAGCAACATAAATTCATCAACTACCATTCAAAAACGTCCTGTTGCTCTACATGTTGTCACTTCTTCTTGAGTCTCTCCATCATTGTCTGACTCCGGTCTGAACATAAAAGGTTTAAAGTTTTTGAAATTTTCAGTGCATGTCTGTGTGAGGTAAAAGGACACGAGCTCTTGAAGCTCCGCCCCCTTTGACGGGAGCAGCAGCTCATTTGCATTTAAAGGGACAGACACAAAAACGGTGCGTTTTTGCTCATCCTCAAAAAGTGACAACTTTAACATGCTATATAAAAATATCTGTGGGGCTAAAACTAAAACTTTTTTAAAACTTTAAAGCTAAAACTTCACATACACACTCTGGGGACATCAGAAACTTATTTTACATCTTGTAAAAAGGGGCATTATACCACCCCTAAATAAAACATTACATCTAAGGGAAACATCTTACTGGCTTATGTGGTCATTGTCAGGATGAGGAATCAGTTGAACATATATTAAGTCACTGCCACAAGTACATCACAGAGAGAGAAATATTAAAGGAAGAAATTAGAAAGAAAGGTTCAGTGTATTAGGGGATTGTAATGCACACAATCATGATCATAGGTACTAAACCTATGCGTGTGAACTCGGCAATCGACTACTTTGGACTTCAACCGAAAAACAGGATGTAAACACAGGTATTTGCGCTGGCTTAAATAACATCATTTTTATACATATCTTTCACATCTACTGCAGTCAGATTCACTCGTGTTCACTCTGAAGGAATCACTCACATTTTCTGTGCACTTGTAATGACACATCAAGGATGTTAAGAGGCTAAAAGCAGGTTTAGTACTTGCCCCATTGAAGTCAACAGGGTGCAAATTTTAAAAATAGAATAACTCGGTGTAGGCAACAGAGTTGTTCTCTGTATTGACAGCACTCCAAATGTACAAAAAAATTAGCTCAATGTTAAAATTGACCGGAGTTCTCCTTTAAGAAGAGGAATAAAATGTTTAAGCAGATTAAAGCCCACCATACTCTGGAAACTTTGATTAACTACAAAAGGGCACAAGCAGTAGTTAGGAAAAAAATTCGGACAGCCTAACATGAATATTGGAGACTATTCTGTAATAGAATTGGAAGAGAAACTCAGTTGTCAGACATTTGGAGAACAATAAGGAAAATGAGTGGAATAAGAAACAATGTGGAAATACCAGTGTTATAAGAATGATAAAAATGCAATTAGTAATGCAGAAAAAGCTGATTTTTTTTTTGTTATAAATTTTGTGAAGATTCACAGCTCCGAAAATCTATCCTCAACAGCTAAGCAGTGTAGAGACCATGACACTTGCTCAAAATCCAGGAACAGTGGAAAGAAGTAATATGGGGAGATCTGGCCTTGGCATTTACTCTATTTGAGTTAAAAAGAGCTATATCAAACACACGACAAACGACACCAGGGAAAGATGGTATATGTTATTCCCCATTAAAACAAAAGAAGAAGAAGAAGAAGTTCAGTGTCCGGCGTCTTCTATAGTGTGTGTTGCTACTGCCTATTTGCTTGTCTTGTGTGTTATTAAACTTGTTGGAACTTTATTCATCATCATCGTCTGTTTGCCTGCAACCACCCATGACAGCAGGACAAATGTGTTGTACTACATTACCACTTCAGCTACTGCTATTTACTAAAAAGAAAACAAGCTTAATTAATCAGTAAGTAATATCAAATTTAGGACTAAGATCCTTATTAGTTAATCGAATGAGATTGGCCTCATTAATAACTATCAATTAACTATAAAAAAAAACCTTTTTTACTCAATATAGTCATAAAATGCATCACTATTACTCAAGTGTTTACCTAGTCACTCTGCAGGAACTACTAGGGATCTAGACCATTATTTTAAAGTGAAAAACATCTTTTCACTAGTATTTTAACAACTAAAGCACAGCATTGAAAATACAGATGATACTACTGAGCTCATGCGTATCCTAATTTCACGTGTGACCTTTGAGTTTCTTTCTGAGATTGACATCTGTTATTATCTGTGACTTGGCTTGCAGACAAACCTGCTTTACACACGTCACTGACCGAGAACCAGGGAACAATTTCAAGTCCTCGTTTCAGGGAAGTGTGTTTGAGCTGCTGTGTGTTTGCGTCTCTCAATTCATTCAGTAAAATGGCAGAAGCTAGAATTTTTCAGGATGAGTTCATCTGTCCAGTGTGTTTGGATTTACTGAAGGATCCAGTGACAATTCCCTGTGGACACAGTTATTGCAAGAGCTGTATAACAGGCTACTGGAATCCGCAGGATCAGATGAGAGTCTACAGCTGCCCTCAGTGCAGACAAACCTTCAGTCCAAGACCTGTTTTAGGTAAAAACACCATTCTGGCTGAAATGGTGGAGAAACTTAACAAAACTAAACTTCCTGCTGACTGTTACGCTGAAGCTGGTGATGTGCAGTGTGCCGTCTGTACTGGAAGAAAATACAAAGCCGTCAAGTCCTGTGTGGTGTGTCTGAACTCTTACTGTCAAAATCATCTTGTACAACATGAGAATTTCTTTAAAGGAAAGAGACACAACTTGATGGATGCGACTGGACGACTGCAGAAGATGATCTGCCATAAACATGATAAGCTTCTGGAGGTTTTCTGCAATACTGATAAAAAGTGTATTTGTGTGCTATGTACGATGGATGAACATAAAAATCATGACACTATATCAGCTGCAACTCTGAGGACAGAGAAACAGGTACAATTTTTCATTAATGAAATAATGAGATATGCATCATGTTCATCTCATTTCAGGAAAGCTATAAATCTGTGGTTTGAACCTATAAATGTACCATGCTATATCTTAACTACTATAGGCTCACCACCCCATTGATATTGGATTCATATTAAAGTGAATATCACACTTGCAAGAGTGTGTAATGGCTGTATACCAGCACAGCTGTGATTCGGCAGTATCATGAAGCTAATCACAGCCATTGTGATATATCCATAGAACTCACTTGATCATGAAATGACAAAACTCACATAGATGTGTAACTCCTCCACCCAGGTCCTACTCGCCCTGCTCCGTGCAGGCCTCGAACCCGGGTCTCCAGCGTGAAAGTCAGGCGCTCTAACAAGGAGGCTAAAGACTGCAGCCTCTAGCATCTGCCGCTAGAGCGCCTATTGAGATCAGAGGAGTGAGGTTTACTCGCACAGCAACTACTAGCTGGCCTCCGTTACACTCACCCCCCTAAACCTCACTCCCATCCGGGTCACGGCACCAATGTAACCCCTCCACCCAGGTCCTACTCGCCCTGCTCCGTGCAGGCCTCGAACCCGGGTCTCCGGCGTGAGAGTCAGGTGCTCTAACAAGGAGGCTAAAGACTGCAGCCTCTAGCATCTGTCGCTAGAGCGCCTATTGAGATCAGAGGAGTGAGGTTTACTCGCACAGCGACTACTAGCTGGCCTCCGTTACACTCACCCCCCTAAACCTCACTCCCATCCGGGTCACGGCACCAATGTAACCCCTCCACCCAGGTCCTACTCGCCCTGCTCCGTGCAGGCCTCGAACCCGGGTCTCCGGCGTGAGAGTCAGGCGCTCTAACAAGGAGGCTAAAGACTGCAGCCTCTAGCATCTGTCGCTAGAGCGCCTATTGAGATCAGAGGAGTGAGGTTTACTCGCACAGCGACTACTAGCTGGCCTCCGTTACACTTGCACTCTCCTTCCACCTGTCATTCTAAATTTGTTCTTTCAAGGTAGCTTTGCAAGACTAGTCTTAACGAAAACACAAGTCCATTCTCAAAATGTCAGTTATTGACAAGTCAGTTCACTCTGTAGCCATATTGGCAACATATATTTACCCCACTCTAATCAAAAGTCTTTCTAGAAAGCAAAACAAAACATTTTCTTATGACCTTACATGAATTCTTTTGACTAAATTCATTACAAAATATAATGACATCTGGTAACAGTATTATTGCTATAATAAACATTAAGCTATACATTGCAATTTATACTATAATTTGGCCATTAATACTATATATTTTTGCTCAAAACTCTTTTTAAAACACCTACTTTGCATTTTCTCATATAATTTATTAATAAAATATTTATTTAAATGGGAAATTCGTTTTTAAAATAATCGGATGAATGAATGAATGATTCAATGACTCATTCATAAATACACTTGTCATTGTACATAAAGATGAAACCTGCAGAAAGAATCACTGAAATATCCCAACCACTATGCACATGCTGACCTACTGTCATTAACAAATACAGTTTTACCAACTTTTACATGATTATATTATGATATATAGTTATACTGTTGGTTATTTGTTCATCAGAGTTACTTGAAGGATATGCAAAGAAAGGTACAGCACAGAATCCAGGATAGAGAAAAATATCTTCAGAAGCTGAGAGATGCTGTGAAGTCTCATGAGGTGAGAAGACGACTCTCCTCCAGTGCTGGAGCTCACTGTGGCTCACAGACTGTGTGAGGCAGCTGTAAGAGCTGATTGTGATGTGTGTTTTAACAGCGCTCTGCACAGGCGGCAGTGAACAACAGTGAGAAGATCTTTACTGAGCTGATCCGCTCCATTGAGAGAAGTCGCTCTGAGGTTACGCAGCTGATCAGAGATCAGACCAAGGCTACAGTGAGTCGAGCTGAAGGACTCTTGAAGCAACTGCAGGAGGAGGTTGCTGATCTGAGGAGGAGAGACACTGAGCTGGAGAACCTTACACACACACAAGATCACACCCTTTTCCTCCAGGTAATAGAGATCTAGAAATACAGTATAGTTGACTTATGAACAAGATCCTGCTCTGACGTGAGAGCAGAATGAGTAGCTGACTCAAATGATGTTGTCTGGAATACTGTCAGGTGATGCCATAAATCAGTCAGATGGTCATCTTTATTCTAGAGAGACTGCAGTTATATATATAATATTATAGTTACATAATATTTACTAGCACCACCAACAGTTCAAAGCTCCACTAACATTCATGATTATAACTTTTGAACCATTTGGCCAAAAATGAATTCAAATTCATCTTTTTCTTCTGATTCCTTATACTATGGTGTAATCAATGAACTTTGCACTATGAATGGTAACACTTTATTTCGATAGTCCACATAGACATTCTACTAACTATAAGTAACTTTGCAAATACATGTCAATTAACTCTCATTAGAGTATTATAGAAGACTGTTAGTAGATGATGGTTTGGGTTAGTGGAATAAGGACAGGATACTAATAATATCAACTAACAAAAAAGGTATTTATTATATAAAACAAACCAAAGTAATCCACAGATGAGCAGGTAACGTGACATTGTATAAACAAAGCAACACAAACAATACCAGACAATGAATGAAAGAAAATGAGGAATTTAAATAGACATGGTGATGAGCTAACTACAGACAGGTGTGCTCGTTAATGATGAATACCCATGGTAACTAATGACTGGTGGGAAACTAGAACAAAGGGAACGGGTTAGTAAAGAGAAACAAATCAAGGGGCTGTTTACACGACACTGTTTTCCACTAAAAACGTAAAACTTTTTATGCGTTTTGGCCGTTCGTTTACACGACAACGGCATTTTGGTGCCTGAAAACGCAAACTTTTAAAAACGTTTTTTCAAAGTGCACGTTAAAACGGTCTCTGTGAAAACAACAAAAACGTGAATCTTTGAAGACGATGACGTCATGCACATGCGTATTACGTGATCAGTTCGTTTTCATCGCCATCTAATGGCCTGGCAGCAGAATACAGCGCTTTTAGTCGTTTTCGCAGATCCGTGTGAATGGGGATAGTTTTGACAATGTCGTCTATACACGGAAAACAAAAACAAAAACTTTTCAGTTTTAACATATCGTTGTCCTAATTAAATAATTAAAGGATTAAAAGGGATTTAAGGGAATATATAATGGAATAAGAATGGTAAAATTATTTGTTCCAGGTGTAATTGTAGTTATTATTAAAATAACAAATAATATTTTATTTTAAAATGTGCCACATTGATTCTTATTTGTATGTCTAATATTTTGAAAGCACAAACGTTTCTTGTCTCGTCACATTAATCTATGAATGAATTATGATCGCATATTTTCATTTCAAAACGGCGAAATGACATAAGTTGAGTAGTTTGCATCACTAGTTTGCTACTGTTGATCGCTGAACATTTCTATCGCAAACATCTACTTACATAAAGTAAAAACGAATAAAAAAAAACATGTAAAGTAGGCCTATAGGCTACCTGTCACAGCAGAAATCGTTCTCCCCTCCGCCATGTTTAAAGTTTATGGCCTGCCAAGTATCAAAATTATCCTCAAGCTTCCCAGTGTAAAAACGACTTGACAGAGCGTTTATGTCCAATTTTTTACTTGGAAATTATTTACAATAATTCCGATAGCAAGTCAAGTCAACAAGATCTGCACAGATCTGAATTAATTAATTTGATGAAGAGTGGAAGTGATGAAGAGAGTTTTTTTTTTTTCTGTAGAGTTTCCATTCTCTCTCAGCATCTCCTGAACCTACAGCTGTACCCACCTTCACCTTTCTAGCTTTTGATGGCATAAGAGAATCTGTTTGTCAGCTGAGAGATAAACTTGAGAATTTCTGCAAAGAGGAGATCAAAAAGATATCTGACAGAGGTAAATTATTATCCATCATAATATTACAAATGACTTAAGAATGGATGCTGGGATTATTTTCTCTTTACATGAGATTTACACTCATAATGTCTATTGACTTCCACAGTTACATTCACCAACATTCTTCCCAGGCCCAGAAATGACTTCCTACAATGTAAGTCACTAAGAACAGAACCTCACAGAGTGTATTCATATACTACCTGTCAAAGCTGTAAGTTTGGAAAGTGAAAAAAACAAAAAAAACAAAAACAAATTAATAATAGAACAGTTTTATAGTTCTTAAAGGGTTAGTTCACCCAATTTTTCCCCCCATAATTTACTCGCCATCAAGCCATCCTAGTTGTATATGACTTTCTTATTTCAGCCAAACACAAGAGTTATATCAAAAACATCCTCTTCTAAGCCTTATAATGGGAGTGAATAGTATTCTAGATTTTGAAGCCCAAAAAAACACATCCATCCATCATATTTATAATACCCATATTTATAACTTTATAAACTATAATCACTGGCTTTTTATAATCATTTATTTATTAAATGCACTTTTTTGGCGCTTCGAAAACTTGGATACCATTCACTCCCCATTATAAATATATATATATGGGTCAATGACGTGACGCCTAAATTTTCTGTCCGATTGCATTTTTTCAGGCAAAAATGGGTTTAAATGCATAAAAAGATACTGTATATTTTTAGTACCTCTCCCATGTATGTACTCACTTTAACTTTTAAAAAACCTTTACTTATTTGTTATTTTTTTTGTTATTTAAAGTGTCAAAACATCATGTGGTGCGACCGTCCGGCCATAACTTCTGTTTTGAAAACGTCTTTGAAATTACTCTGAATTTATTCAAATTTATTTTCTGCACTATTTGGCATGATTTCCAAAGTGTTTTGTAATCCTTTAAAAAAATTCAAAGCATTTGTATTTATATTTCCATCATAATATACAAACAAACTTTGTCCGATGATGTCCATTTTATGAAATATCATGTGGTGCGACCATCAAGGAACTACCATTTTGGGACTTATATGTTGAAAACTATTCAAACACAGGAAGTTACATCATAAACCAATTTACCAAGGACCCATGGAAGCAGCAAGCAGGTTTGTAATTCTCTCAAATTGGAAAAAAAATAAACCTTTGTAATGGTTGGTATGTAGTTGCCACATTTGGATGTCATGTGGTATGACCTCAAAAAAATAATAATATTAAAGTTATTTCTACAAATATATATATTTATTATAAAATTCATAGTGACCTTTTTTGGCAAGCTAGCTTGTTTTGTTTAGGTGGCCAATTCTGTGCCTGTAAATTATGACTGAATTTGAAAATATCATGTGGTGCGACCAAATATCATGTGGTGCGACCACTGCAGACTGTTTTCCATGATAGATATATGTCCTAGATTGGCAGTTTTATGCTTTTATATTCACTTGACGGTTTATATAAAAAAAAGTACTTTACTTTAGTATTATTTGGAATAGATTTTTATGCAATTTGGGATCTTTTTTATAGATTTCAGACAGTTTGTGTTTTCTCTTTGTACAATATGAGAAAAATGCAAAAAAAAAAAAAATTAGAGCATGTAATTTCAGTTTAGTAATAATGCATTTATTAGTAGTGTATTTATTATTGCCTATTTATTTATTTAAAACTATTTTAATCTATTTTACCAGATGCCACTGCCAAGCGAAAAAATTCTGACCCTGCAACAAGAGCAGAGTACCTTGATAGGAGAAGAGTGAAATATTATTACAGTTTAAAATATCTGTTTTCTATGTGAATATATAGTAAACTGTAATTTATTCCTATGATCAAAGCTGAATTTTCAGCATCGTTACTCCAGTTTTCAGTGTCACATGATCCTTCAGAAATAATTCTAATATGTAACCCTAGACCACAAAACCACTCAATGGGTCAATGTCACATGGGTAAATTTTTTGAAATTGAGATTTATACATCATATGAAAGCTGAATAAATAAGCTTTCCATTGATGTATTATTTGTTAAGATAGAACAATATTTGGCCGATACAACTGAAAATCTGGAATCTGAGGGTGCTACAAAATCGAAACATTGAGAAAATCGTCTTTAAAGTTGTCCATTTATGTTTGCAATATTGCTATATTCACTCACAAAAATAAATGTTTATAAATTTATGGTAGGACATTTACAAAATATAAAACATGATCTTTATTTAATATCCTAATGATTTTTTGGAATAAAAGAAAAATCGATAATTTTGACCCATACAATGTATTGTTGGCAATTGCCACAAATACCCTGTGCGACTTGTGACTGGTTTTGTGATCCAGGGTCACTAATGATTTGCTGCTCAAGAAACATTTCGGATTATTATCAATGTTCATTTTTTTTTGGAAACTGTGATACATTTTATATGTCAGGATTATTTGATGAATATAAAGTTCAAAAGAACAGCATTTATTTGAAATAGAATCTTTCGGAACATTATAGCCTGCGCCTGAATGTGACACTGAATGTGTCCTTGATTAATAAAGTATTAATTACTTTAAAAAACTATTGACTCCAAATGTTACCTGTATACAATACTTTTATGAAATAATTTATATCTATAACATTATTATTTGTTATAAAGAAATTCTAAGTCAAGTTAAATTAAATGGTGCACTTGTGTTTGTGAAGTGATTTTTTTACTATAAAAGTGAGTTTATAAAATGTTTATGTTCAGGAAAATTCTGTGAAATTTGTATAAAATCTGGTTTAAATAAAAAATGTTGTATAAAATGTATTGTTCATTGATCTCTTTAAATAGATTTTTAACTATATAAGGTTTTCGTGTCATTTGGAGCGACCACTTATCATGTGGTGCGACCAATAAAAGCTATCACTGTATTAAATTTAAAATAAAATATCTTATTTCTGTGGCTGAAATATGAATCACTGATACAGTATGCTTTAGTAAATTATATTTTTTAAACATTTCTATCAGTTTTATGCGATTTACAGGAAAAATAAGTCTGTTAACTGCATTTTAGAAGGCGACTGAAATTGCAGAACAAAAATATGAGATCATTATATACAAAAACTCAAAAGAAATTCAAATACTCTGTTTTTAAACACTTTAATTACTGAGAACATGTAAAAAAAAAATACATTTATGTTAAGGAAATTAATTAATTTTAAGATAAATCACGGTCGCCCCACATGACATTTTTTAAGCCTATGGACAATTCATCTAGATGAAAAAACACTAAAATCACTTAATTTTAATTTTTTATTTGAATTTATATGTACACAACATTCTTAATGATTGAACAATTGCAATATATATTGTTAATTTTCGTATTTTAAAATTGGCCTGTTGAAAATCCTTATACGTCATTGACCCATATGGCAATGATATGTGATTGTGTTTAGCTTAATGAAGAAAGTCATATACTGTACACCTATAGGATGGCTTGAGGGTGAGTAAATTGTGGGATCATTTTAATTTTTGAATGAAATAACCCTTTAATGCAAATGATGATTTGCACAGGATATCTGGTAAGCTGTACTGAACTCACTGCTGATACACTGAACAAAGGCCATGATGAATTCTGATTCTGGTGCGTTTTATCTCCATCAGATTCCCATCAACTCTCTCTGGATCTAAACACAATGAATAAATACCTCTGTCTGTCTGAGGAACACAGACAAAGGATGATTACTTACGCTTTCCCAGAGCAGCCGTATCCTGAACATCCAGACAGATTTGATGAAGAAAATTATCAGGTGTTGTGTAGAGATAGTGTGTGTGGACGCTGTTACTGGGAGGTTGAGTGGAGTGGGTCTTATGGTGTGTATGTATCAGTGTCATATAAGAGCATCAGCAGGAAAGGAGGGGATAAAAAGTGTTTGTTTGGACATAATGATCATTCCTGGAGTTTGTACTGCATTGACTCCAGTTGCTCATTCATACACAATAACACACAGACTCATCTCCCTGTGGTGTGCCGCTCCTCTAGAATAGGTGTGTATGTGGATCACAGAGCAGGAACTCTGTCCTTCTACAATGTCTCTGACAAACTGGGCCTCATCCACACAGTTCAGACCACATTCACTCAGCCTCTCTATCCTGGGTTTTATGTTTGTTATGGCTCATCAGTGAAACTGTGAAAGGTACTGGTAATTTTCTGCCATGACATTTAACCCATAATCAAGTTAACCCTAAAGGCCAATTCACATTGCACAGACAAACGTTATCAAACTTGTTTGTTGGGTTTTGTCGGATCAGTGTGTTACGTCTTGTTGAAAACTTTTTCTTCGTCGAAGCAAGAGACCAGGAGACGTTGGGGATCACGTTCAAACAAAGTTATTCTTTATTGAGGACTTCGCTGTACGCGGCTGCAGTTCTTCCCAAATCATTCTGGCTAACATACTTTACATGGTTTCTTTATAGGTCTTTCAGTGGGCTGTCCTTAAAGGTGCTAAACATACACACAGCCTTAGAGGTAACCACTAAATCTAATCATCTAAAGACAATAGAGGCAATTGCCCCCAACTGAGATAATGGTACCCCCCCCCCCCCCCCCCCCCCCCAAATGGTATACACAACAAATGGTCACGAGACCTTAGACTAGGTAACATTCCCACACAGTCCAACTTCTTAGTTGGAAGATCAAAGCAACGTTTAGACAGCTGACTTAAAGCTGACTTCTGATCAGTAAATTGATGTCATCATGTTCACCTTGAATGCCCAATACAGTGTAATTCACCTTAGTTTTTTCATGTGATGTTATGTAAGGAAGTAAGATCAGCAGATCTTAAACATATTCTTAAATTTTAACCCTTCAGTCTGTTGGTGTTGGTTAGGGTTTATTTTTACCAATCTGAACAAGTTCAATCAGTTTGTTGGTGTCTGTTGGGGCAGTGTGGACATGACAATTATTTTGCATAAAATTTTAAATCCAATGGCCAACTTGTTTGTTGGCGTTTGTCTGTGCAGTGTGAATTAGCCTTATAACATAACACAATCCAATGTGTAATTCAAAATAAAGGTAAGTCAAGTCAAGTCAAGTCATCTTCATTTATATAGCGCTTTTAACAATGTAGATTGTTTCAAAGCAGCTTTACAGAGATAAGCGTATAATTTAAGGTAGCAGAGATTGTTTTGGCTTTATAGCGGTTCTTTAAAAAGTTATTTTCCATCTAAAGTTAGTTTTGATTGATTCGCTTCTGTCGCAACAATCATTTGTGATTAAATTAGGGGCCGCTAAGACGACACCATTCTCTCTACACAGACTTTAAACGCGAACCTGTGAGAAACGCTGATGGCGTTCACATGCGCATTAAGAATTGGTTCTATAGTTATGTGCGTTTGAATATATGTGCGCAGGTTTGTAATTCCTTACAAAACAAGCCTAAACAAAGTACTGGTCTTTCCTGGTAAAACACCTGTGAAAAATAACTAAGGATAATTCCTTCATATTAATATAGCACAGTGGGCCATGTTTTTAAGAGAGTAGAATAGATTCTAGAGTAGGGGTCGCAAGCCCTGCTCCTGGAGAGCTACCGACCTGCAGAGTTCAGCTTCAACCCCAATCAAACACACCTGAATCCGTTAATAATTGGCTGCATCTGAAATCACATACTTCCCTACTATATAGTAGGCAGAAAACAGTATGTGACAAAAGAAGTATGTCCGAATTCACAGCACTCATAAAAGAGTAGGGGCATCTCAATCATCTCCCTGGTTAAGTAGTCTGAGCACTGATCAGAGAGTCGACAATCCTTGAACTGAAACGTTCGCTCCCTAAAAGTCCAACAATGCACCGTGGAAACCAGGGTGTTCCCTTAATAGAAGTTCTGAAGCACGAAACATAAATCACATGAGCCAACTCACTATAATGACGTGATAGACGTTTTTAAAAATACAAACCATTAGTTTATTATATTTCAGCATAAACATACATCGTTCGAAAGGTACTGAACATAATCTAGCTAACATTTATAATTTATTTATGGCTGAAATGTTGCACGCAGATGTAACAAGCAAAGTATTTATCATAGCTGATTGAGATGCACTCTAGGCAAAAAGTACCCAGATGACCTACCACTTTCGGGCGAATTATACTTCCTACTACTTCATTGAATTAATACAACTTCTGTCACTGAAACAACTTGTCAGAATAAAGGCCTGTTCATATCAACATGAATATTCGGCATGAATCAGTCCAATTTGTGGGTGCAACACGTCCGTTGTTCAGAGCGATATGAAAATATTGACCGAGTACGGGCTGAATGAAAACGCACATTTGCATTCACACTCTTTCTGTGTTTTCTTCCTGCAAATATTTTCCCTTGGTTACTTATGATTATCTTCACCTGTGTCTTGTTTTGTTTCTCATTTTCCTTTTGTGTGCATATATAATCTTCCTCAGTGCAGTGTCTGATTGTGCTTGCGTTTTGCTTTCCCTTTGGGTTGTATTTTTCGTTTTCCTCCTGGAATATCATCTTTAAATAAACGTTGCAATTATATTCTCCTTGTCTGCAAACCGACACAGATACACTGTGATATAAAGTCGTCTATATATAATGTATGTGCACTGTTTAAATATATATAAAATCAACCTTGCTGTGATGGTTTGTTCAAATCATTATGTAGTGTAGATTACAATTGTATTATATTTGTTAAATGATTCAAATAAAAAAATACTTGTAAAATTGTCTTCTGTGCTCAGGCAGGATTTATTTTCAAAATTGATATTATTGAAGCGTACTGGACAGTTATTTGAACATTTAAATTGAAGTAGATTGAACTGCTTTTTAAGCAGATCAGGCTCAATAAAGCAGCACTGTATTTTTGTCTGAATGCATTAAAAGCTACTTCTTACAACTCTGACTGACAATGACACAGTTATGATCATTTTATTACCAAAACAACAACATGTGAGTAAATTCAGTGTGAATTTACTACAAATGTACATTTTATTGCATGAGTGTTTGATTGAATGACAGAAGAGTGAATTGAATCAGTTTGATTAGTTACAGGAAGAATATTTTTATGTGTGTATTTGAAAAAGAACTGAATCATTTAAACTATACTAGTGAATATGTACAGTGGGGTCCAAAAGTCTGAGGCCACATTGAAAATTTAGATAACTCTCAAATTAGTTGTGGCCTAATGGTTAGAGAGTTGGACTTGTAACCCAAAGGTTGTGGGTTTGAATCTCAGTACTGGCAGGAAATGTGGCAGGATTGAATGAACAGTGTTCTCTTCCACTCTACCCACAACTGAGGTGCCCTTGAGCAAGGCACCGAACCCCAAGTCGCTCCCTGGGCACCACAAAAAAAAAAAAAAAAAAAAGCTGCCTGGGTGTGTGTTCAATATTCACTACTGTGTGTGTGTGTGTGTGTGTGTGTGTGCGCACTTGGATGGGTTAAATGCAGAGCACAAATTCCGAGTATGGGACACCATACTTGGCGTCACGTCACTTCACTTCACTAAATTATGCTGAATAAAATTGACTTAAGGTTTTATACAAACTTGTGGAGTTTTTATTTATTTATTTATTTTATCATTTTCTGATAATAGAGTGCAACAATTGGGTTCCAGAAGTAAAAACACCATTCATTTTCTCCATAAGGAAATTCTGAACGATAACTTATAAACTTTTAAAGACAGACCTGTGAGCTACGAGGTTGTTAATCGATGGTATTTGCTTTTGCTGAAAACATCAGCCTACATTATTTCAGCTAATTTTTAAAATAATCATGTTTAACACTGGAATTCCTGGTTAAAAATGACATTACCCATGATGCTGTACAGAAAATTACACCAACCAGATAGTCGAAAAAAAAGCAGCAAAGATCTTCTTAGTTCCTCACACACCCATGAATCGAATGGCGTAATCAAATCGATCTCAAGCGCTGTCAAAATAAAAAAAATATATGAATAAAAATGCATATTTTGCAGTAAACTTAAAGTATATTGCTTTTATATTATAATCAACATTTGTAAATGAGTAGTTTTATATTTCTCCATCGGTTTTAATTTGATTATGTTGTTCGCAATGCTTCATGGGTTTGTAGTTATTTTCCTCACTAAAGCCGTACACATTCTTGTACCTCTGTATTTCTGTACGATTTTCAAATACTTTTTTGCCTCAAATCAAAGTTTTTAGTGTTGTGATTCACCTCATAGCTGATTTTCTTGATTCATGGCTTATAACTCTTTAACAAAGACTTTTTAAATATCCCTACAGGAAAAATAAATGGAAAAAAAATAGTTTTGGAAAAAGGCACTCTATAGCATTTATGATGAAAAATATTTCATTAAATTTAAAGAATACAAATTTAGATAAAAAAAATTTCACTAAGTGAAGGGCATTTTCACTAGTAGTTTCAGACTTTTAGCTCACATTAATTTCTTTGCCATTTTAGTTATAACTGCGATTAAGCACATTTATCCTTCTCAAGGCATCTTTGTTGTCTATGGTCTTATGGACGGTAATGATGAAGGGGAAGGCAGAGGGCAGCTCGACTCTGCGGCTGAGCTTTTGGTGACCCCAGTGCAGGCAGCGCAGTCTCTCGGCCAGGTCACGACGGCCTGCACGCTCAAGACCGTCCTGCAGAAGCTTGGTTTTGTTCGGTTTGTCCCAGGAACGCTCATACCTATCAATCATTAGAGGTACCACTACTTAATAACACAATGACTCTCAACTTTAATAATAAGGGCTCATTTAAAAACATTGCAAAAACAGTTAGCCTACATTTAACAGTGTGTTAGATTAATACACACCATGATTCCAGCATTCTCTGAGCCTGGACCCTCTTTTCTTTAGATGTTGCATGAAACTGTCTGACTTCATTTCTGGTGAATCCAAGTTCAAATGCTAGAACGTTCCATTCAAACCCCAACTGTTTAGCAATCTCCTGCACGGATTTCATATTGATCACAGCATCCTAAAGGACAAAGAACAGTGTGCATGGACATGGAGACATATTATGGGGGGGGGGAAACTACTAATTTATAACAATATTGGATTACACATTCATTTAATTATACATTATACAAATATACTGAGTAATATTTATTAACTACATGTACTTACTATAGGATTATGGTTGGGATAGGGTGTGGTTTAGTTGGATGTAATTATGATAATTACAATAGTAATTACATGTAACATGCGTAACAAGGACACTATAAAATAAAGTGTTACCCAATAGTGTAGAGATGACTCACCTCTTGTGCTTTGTTTGGCATTTTATCCACTTATCCAAGGATTCTAGTTGGTTCCACAGGCAAGAAACAAGTGCTACAGTGCAAAGTGTGTCAGAACAGTACCATCTAATGTCTCTCTACATTTGACTTAAATGAGTTATTAGTGAAATTCAAATACTAGTTCAATTCACAATCCAAATACTCTTAAAACACTGACAAATTTGCGCTGTTGTTGCATATAGACGTCAATGTGATTGCAGCGGTCAGTGGTTGTCATAGGGACTGTCCAACACAAATCTGCCTGGTTAAAAATTAAAACATCACATAGTCCACTCAAGGTTTTACATTAAGAATTCATTCAGTAGAATGTAAAGTGAGTGTAACCTTGAAAATTATTTAAGAATTCCTTCTCAGTTTAGCATTTAAGCTCATGTAGACGATAAGGTGACACAAGTGAAAATGATATTTTTAAATATAATAGTTTTATAGAAAAGTTCATTATGAATTTTTTCTGATATTTATTGTTTGATGAAACACGTTACAGCAATTCACGCTGGGGTCAAAAGGAACAACTGACTTTCAAAGGAAATCACTCCTTCTTACTGTTCTGAAAGAGAAAATAAACTAAGATATGTGATCATGAGATGTACTGTATGTGCAAACTAATTAATTTCATGTCAAAGGATGTCATAATCAGTCCAAAATTACAGTATGCTCTGGGTTCGGGCCAAATTCCAGGGTCTGAGCTCTGTCCTTGGACAAATACACGCCAAATACACATATTTTATAATATATCTGATTATACTATGTAAGTGTGAACTCATGAATAAATTAATAAAAAACTTTTTTCTGGAAACTTTTTACTTTAACTTCACTACATTTGAAAGACAAATATCGTACTTTTTAATCGACTACAATTCTGTCAAGGACCTTGAAAGTAGTAACGTCAGTCAGGGGATGATTTTGGTTGCAGGGGTTGGAAAATAAAGTCGGTTAGACGTCAGAACCCGACATCAGATTGACGTCAGAACCCGAATGATGTTGGTTTCTGACGTCAACTTGATTTTCATTTTCAACCACAATACAACATCTGTCCAGCATTGGAGATTAATGTCAATCTGGCATTGGATTCTGACATCAACGTGATTTTCATTTTCCACGTTGGGTTTGGTCTTCTAAATGTGAATTTTGTCATTTTTTTTGGAGCACACTAGCTTATAGATAACAGTAAGGCTAACATATTCATACTAAAATCCAAAAAACTTTAAATATGGCACCATTTGAGGGAACAGCCTTTTTGGTGTCCGTAACCATTGTGGACGTTATTGAGTGCACTTATTTAATCTCAAATTCAATCCCACTATTGGAACTGTGTTCTAGAAATAAATTTGATATTGATATGAGGGTAGGCAGGCATAGATTCAGAGGCACAAGGTACTGTAAGTATTACATACAACAATGCAACAATAATAAAACAATGCATTGACATTTACTTTTTACTTTTGATACTTCTGTACTTTTACTTAAATAAAAATGGGTCTTTACAACTTTTACTTGTGACAGAGTAATATTTGACCAGTAGTATCTGTACTTTCACTCAAGTAAGGAAGTTGTGTACTTTGTCCACCTCTGATTACATGAATAAACAGAAAAAACTGACTAAATCCAGAAGAACTGCGGCAACGTCTCCAAGACGCTTGAAGAAACAGTAACACAGTATCTGCTGTTTCAGTCATTTTTTCACATCAGCTTATTACTTTTCAAGCTAAACACATAAGAATATTCAGGTTGAATGTTTGAATCCAGACACAAGAGAGCAGCAGAGCATCACTTACAGTGCAGTAAAGCAATGCTCTGCTGCTCTCTTGTGTTTGGATCCAAACATTCAACCTGAATATGAGTTTAACTTGAAAAGCTAACTGAAAGAGCATCACTGAAAAAATAACGATTTATAACAATAACAGTTCAACGAATACAATTACAATTTTATAAAATAAAATATAAAATAAAAATTGCATGCTGCAAACAATGATTCAGTGATGCAATTTCCATGTATCTTTTCAGATAATGTGTGTCTTTAAAGGAGAACTGCGGTCAATTTTAACATTGAGCTCATTTTTTTGTACATTTGGAGTGCTGTCAGTACAGAGAACAACGACAAAAATCGGTGTTGCCTACACCGTGTTATCCTCTTTTTAAAATTTGCACCCTGTTGACTTCAATGGGGCAAGTTTTAAACCTGCTTTTAGCCTCTTAACATCCTTGATGCGTCATTACAAGTGCACAGGTCATGTGAGTGATTCCTTCAGAGTCAACACGCGGTGAATCTGACTGCAGTAGATGTGAAAGATATGAATAAAAATGATATTTATTTAGCCAGCGCACATACCTGTATTTACATCCTGTTTTCGGTCGAAGTCCATAGTAATCGATTGTCGAGTTCACGCGCATTGGTTTAGTACCTATGATCATGCGCGTGAACTCGACAATCGATTACTATGGACTTCGACCGAAAACAGGATGTAAATACAGGTATGAGCGCTGGCTAAATAAATATCATTTTTATCCATATCTTTCACATCTACTGCAGTCAGATTGACCCGTGTTCACTCCGAAGGAATCACTCACATGACCTGTGCACTTGTAATGACACATCAAGGATGTTAAGAGGCTAAAAGCAGGTTTAAAACTTGCCCCATTGAAGTCAACAGGGTGCAAATTTTAAAAAGAGGATAACACGGTGTAGGCAACACCGATTTTTGTCGTTGTTCTCTGTACTGACAGCACTCCAAATTTACAAAAAAAATGAGCTCAATGTTAAAATTGACCGGAGTTCTCCTTTAAGTGTCTCTTTAAAGAAATATTGTATCATATATTACTTTTAAAGAGACAAATGATATTGTCTCATTTAACAAGAAATAGGTTAATTTGTCATTATGGGCCAAACCCCAAAACACACCAGCCCATATCTCCTAAAGGATTAAATTAATTTATCTTCTTTTGCAAACTTTTTTGTCAGATGCATTAAAGATTAAATAAAAAAAAACTCAAAGATTCTCTTGAATCAAACATCCTCTTTTCAAAGTACAGTACGAAATATTATATTTCAGTTCAAAAGCCTTTTATTCAACATTGGAAAACACAACATCCATTCCCTTCAATCATAAACCTGTTCTTAAAAAAAAAAGAGAAACAAATGTTACTATTTGATGTGCAAATGTCTTCTCCACAGTGCTCTATTATCATGAGCATCATGTAAACATACAATCTGGAATGGCTGCCCTTTACTCTAGGCTGCATTTGTACTTCTAAATACAGTGTTTTACAGTCCATTTAGTCTGCTTTTACAAATGCATCAGATCACTTGAATATTTCTCTTGCCAGATGTTGGAAAAAAATTGACAACATTATAAAAAGTAATGCAACTTGCACAACAGAAAGCTATCTGGTACGACTCTGGCACTACTGGTTATCTAATGTAACAATGCAAGTTAACAGTAAAAGTGCTATTTGAGAGACAGCAAATGACTTATGCTTATTAAATCAATATTGTTCATTTAATGTTCATATCTAATTAATAATATCATTTGAAAATTGGTTTCAGTGGCTAAAAAAATTGTGCTGCAGTTAGGCAAATGCACGTAAACACTTGTATGCATAATGCTCTGGGTTTCAGCCATCAGGCATATTGCAGTGGTGCTGTATTGCATTTATTAACAGTATTTTTCAACTTTGAATCACTTGAAGTTATTTTACATCCACTTAAGATCTAAAAGCAACAGGTGTGCCCAGCCAGCTGGGCCTGAAACATTTAAGGTCAGTGTGCAGAGCAGTTTAATAGCAGCCGTCCCTCCAACTCCCGTCACGCAGGGCGCTCAGAGCAGACACACTCTTCGGCGGGGTCAGGAAACTGCAACGACAGTGACTCGGGATGATGACAGCAATACTTCAGAAGATACATTATAGTGCATTTAACATTTTCAAATAAAGATCAGTTTGTTACCATCACAAACTAACAATGAAAAACTATTTTTACAGCATGTACTATTTTTTTGAATGACCCGAATATAAAAGTTTGGGATCGGTAATAATTTATTGTTTTTAAAAGTCTCTTATGCTCAGCAAGGCTGGATTTATTGAGCAAACATACAGTAAAATACATTTTAAAATGTAATTTATTCCTGTGATGCAAAGCTGAATTTTCAGCATCATTACTCCAGGCTTCAGAGTCACATGATCCTTCAGAAATCATTCTGATATGATGATTTGCTGCTCAAGAAACATTTCTTAATGTTGAAAATGGTTGTGCTGCTGAATATTTTTGTGGAAACTGTGATGCACAGGATTCTTTTGATGAATAGAAAGTTCAAAAGAACAGCATTTATTACAGCAATAAAAATCTTTTGTCACATTAAAAATGTCTTTACTATCACTTTTGATCAATTGAATGCATACTTGCTAAAAAAACAACAACTTAATGACCCAGTTTAGGGTAATGCAGATAAAATTAAAGATTGCACTTTCTTGAAATGTATTTTAAAGTGTTACCAATATATTTAATATTTTACATTTACAACTGCATGTTAGTAAATTGAATATTTCCAATTCTTAGAATTAGTAATTCCTGTCAGTACTTTAGATCTGTCAAGTGATACATATTTTATGGTGATATGCTGATTAAAATTGGAATTTAATGCAGTTACAATATTTGCTCAATATAAAAGCCTTCCAGTGAAAATAATTCAAAGTCTTTACATTATTGTGGCAAGCAAATAAATCTAAAACTGAATTACAAAAAGTGACTTCAAAAGTCAATATGTTGTTTGTTTTATGTCCACATCATTAAACATAAGCCTATCAATAGTCTGCAGTCAACAGCAATTCATTTCGCAATACAATTTATCAAATTGTCTGAAGTTGAGCGGTGGCTACATTTGCTTAAGTCAGTGGTTCTCAACCTTTTTTGGGCCAGCGCCCCCTATCTATTATCCAGGTCCCTTATTAGCTTTACTACTAGATATATTTATGGAGATGAGAAATAAAAACCTGCTTTCGATGTTACAGAAAGGCCGAAGCTGATCGGTTGGTTTTTGTCACATGACCTGTTGTGCGCTTGCGGTATTCTGAAAAGTTGAGATGTTTTCAACAGACCGCGTCGCTTCTATTATAATGAATTTGCACACGCATAAAACGCGATATGTGAACAGCCCCTGACTGGTTTGAGTTGGCACCCGGCACCGCTGTGGAGTAATGTTAGCACAGTACCTGCAAAGTACCAAGACGCCTGCAATTTTGTTTATATTCCGCTAGAGTGCCAAAAGTTACAGACTGCAGCTTTCATATATAATTAAAAAGCATGTCACTAAAAGCCAAATAACAGATTTGGGTGGGAATATTATTATCATAGTTTCCCAGAGAGCAAAAAAGTCATCTGAAGTAGAAATTAGCCTATATATCACTGTATGCCAGTGTTAACGAAATGCAACGGTTACAAATTTGACATTCAAAATTTAATTATGTGGCTTATCGCAAATAGCAGCCAATCAGTGAGGAGCAGCCAAAAAATGCAACAGTTACAAATTTGACATTACAAATTTAATTAACAGCAGCTGTACATTAACAGAACATTAACAGGGAAAAAGCAGAATTCGCATCTTTCAAAATTGATTAGAAAATTAGTGTGAGCCCTGTGCTTGATGTTTTTCTGCTAATTTCTTTACTGCGGGTTGCAGAGACGTTAGTTTCAGCCGTAGTGCGCCTGAGGCATGCAAGTCCAAGCGATTGTGATACTCAGACTGCATGTGGATGTGACAAGAATAAACACTATGAACAATTAAATTATTATTGTATTATTAATTTTTTTAAACTATCTTGAAACTATCCAAGCAGTGTTTCGTGCTCAGATGTTAACGGCGGAATTAACACATTACCAAAATGTGATTACAGAATATATTTAAATGATCCATCAAATTGTCATTTTCTCCTGACAGTCTTGCGAGTTAACAATAATGCCTGACCAGTAAATTACTTGGTGAACAAAGAAAACATTTTGGCATTAGGCATTGGAATTAGTTAATGCCTAAAAATGTAAAAGTTTTACCTTATAAATAGAATTTAGTTTAATTCATTTTAAAATTAGTCTCCGGAGCGAATAGGAACATGGTTTATTGAAAATATTTGAAAATATATAAGTGGTTCTTAAGTCAATACTTTTTAATTCGTTACATTTATATACTGTATCGCTTTTCTGAGTACTCAAAGCGCTTTACATGGAAAGGGGAATCTCCTCAACCACCACTAATGTGCAGCATCCACCTGTATGATGCGACGGCAGCCATATTGTGCCAGAACGGCTTACTGGTGGAGAGGAGACAGTGATGAAGCCAATCAGTATATGTGGATGATTAGGAGGCCATGATGGACTGCTGGCCAATTGTTTAATGGCTTGTCAACTTTCCATTCCTCAGCTGCATGTAGATTAAAAAGTTTGTCGAGACAAACTTTAAGTTGTCTTGAGAAAGACGGACCAGATAGTTTCTGGCCACCACGGACTGTTGTCAGCGCTAAACACATTTTTGAGCATGTGAATGCTGATTCTTGTCAGCGCTGGTCTATGACTGGAAAAATTATAGAGTCGTTGAAAAAGAAACGATAGGCTACATAGCTTACATGTCACATTAAACTGGCAGATTTTAGAATGTTGTAGGCAATTATTTTGCAAGTAATTACATGTTTAATCTTGTCTTGCCTGGATCTTTGGTGTAAACTCGGGAACGGCCCCTCGTGAACACCTGAACGCCCCCCTTTCAAAAATCTTGCTTCCAACGCCCCCCGTTGTTTTCTGAACGCCCCCCTTGAGAACCACTAGCTCAAGTGAATATGAAAAGTGGTAATTAACAGAAATGTTTAACAGTAAAAGACTCGTCCTCTTTGGAATTGCTAAAGTTATATAAAGCAACGACAAGAAGCCCACAAGAAAATTGTAAATGATTACCTGCGTACGGGCTGGCCAATTTTACTGCGTGTGGCCCCACTTGCCCCAACAAAGGAAGCAGGTCGAGGTAGAGCGCTGCGACTGGAGGAGGGGGTGCTGGGTTTGCTGGGGTGGGGGATATTACTGCTGGAGAGACAGTTGAGACTAACAGAGGAAGGCATCGTGGTAGAACTCTGTATCGTAGGGCTCACGTACGCTGTGGCTTTCAGAGGTGGCCGTGATGTCAATGAGAAGTTGCCCACGCTCTGAACTCTCTGCTGTAACTGGCCAGGAGGGGGAACTGAAATTCAACAGAGAGCAAAATTTGATGATTAGTGTGATATACTCCACTAGATTAAAAGATTAATATCATCATATTTAATAGAATGTTTTGACAGTGGTAGTTACGGTGGCCGAGAGAGCTCAACGCGCTGCAACTGAAGAAAACACATGCAAATAGAAAAACACCCGCAAATTAAGAAAACATCTTCATCAGTTTCACAACACATGTGCTCCAAAGACTCACAACACAATCAAATACAGAAATGCGCTGCAAATAACACAGACCTCACTGCATGCACTGCGCTCCTTCCTCTCCACTTGTCTCAGGTAAATAAATGCATCTTCCAGCTGAGCCTGAGCGTTTGGCGTCGTTCCGCGCGTTCATGTGTTTTGGGGGCGTGGCTTTGGAAGGAGCTCAGAAGGGAGGGGGTGGAGTGAATGGAAATAATTAGCTGTGTTTACAACAGTCGTGAGAGGTCTACAGACACTCGATTTTTATACTCTCTTTTTTTTTTTCTTACATTTTAATTATGTATTGGTATATAAAGACAGTTTAAACAAATTTGGAATGTTTTTTTTTTAGAAAAATCCTACATACCCTGCCTTTAATGGGGTCCCCTGGAAACATTTCTGATGTGTTCTGTGCTATTTGCAGCGTGTTTCTGTGTTTGGTTGTGTTGTGAACTTTTGCAGCGCATTTCCGTATTTGGTTGTGTTGTGAGTATTTGGAGCACACGTGTTGTAAAACTGAAGAAGATGTTTTCTTCATTTGCGGGTGTTTTTTCTATTTGCATGTGTTTTCTTCAGTTGCAGCGCGTTGAGCTCTCTCGGCCACCGTAGTTAGTCTTACTTGCAGACTGTATCTTGGTCAGAACATTGTGGGAATCAAAACTCTGACTGTTTCGGAGTAACGAAAAAGATGAGGATGATGTGGCGATGTGACCAGTCGGAGCAGAAACATTAGGCACGCCGATGACACTGGGAGTGCTGGGGGCTCGAATGAGGTTTGGCATGCTTCTCCGTAGCTTGTCTGAAAAAAGAAATACATCACATGATGAAACATGCAATCTAGTATGAACAGAGTAATAGTCTACATAAGTATAATCTATAGCTGTTGTTCTCAACCAGTGGGCAGTTCTCAACCAAAGGAGTATTCAAAATAAACAGTCTTTAATAAATCCAACAAAAAACATGCAGGAGATATCAGGAGTAAGAGTATAACAAAACCACATAAAGATAATACCGGACAATGAAACTAAATGAACAGAGGATTTAAATACACAGGGATAATTAACATAACCAGAAACATGTGCATAACTCAATCAAAAACCATGGAGACAAACTAGCAAAGGGAACACAGGCAAACGAAACAGAACACGGTAAAAAGGAAGCCAAAACTGAACATACACAGTTGGACAGTGGGGGATCTTCGAGTCAAAAAAATTGAGAACCACTAGCTTAAAATTATTTAAAATCAGCTAAAACAGCTAAAAAACAACATTTCATATTTTAATTAATTTCTTAAACTGCTGTCATTTTAATTTAAGAACCAGGGTTTCCACGGTCATGGAAAACCTGGATACTCTATGTAAAACAGTTTTAAAAGTTTGATTTACAGACCTGGGAAATTCATGGAAATATCTATAATGAATATGAAATGTTCTAGTTATGCCAGCTTTAAAATATTTTATCAGGCAGAAATAGTTATTTGTGAATAAAACAAAAATATATATATCCTTTATCATGAAGGTCTGGGAATGTTATGTAAATGCATTGTTCGTAAAACATGTAAAACACATTCAGTTCATTGCTACTAGTTTCTGTAATTAAAAAGTATTTGTATCAGCTTTGTCATTACAGAAAAAAAAAAATTTGCCTACATGGGGATCTTTGAATATTGTCTTGGAGTCAAAACATTTGTGAACCATATGTCAATAGTTTTTTTTGTTGTTGATTATTAAAGCTTCAGCTAAGAAAAACAATCAATGTTTCAACAAGATGAACTCTGAAATATTCTAATATTAATATATTATTATCAGTCTGCTTTCTCTATGGACTAGTTAGTTACCCAAACATGTCTGCCTCTTATCATTTTAAGTTCTCTCCCAGCCAGCTCTTTGTGTCTCTGTCCAGTTCGCTCTGTGTTTATCCTGGAACTGTTTATCCTGTTTATGATCCTGTTTTGCTGCCTGCCCTGACTATTATGCCTTTTGATTACAGAATGCTGAATTATCCCTGTGTTATTGTTCTGCCACGCCGTTACCGGCCGCTGCCTGTTTGACTACTCTGTTTACTCTAAACAAGCTTCAAATGGGTCCTCTCTCGTATGGTTCTGAGCCGACAACAGGCTTTCCAGCCGCTTCCCACCGAATTGTCTGCCCAAGTCATCATTTTGGCCACCCTTCAACAACAACTTAACTATTTGACAACACTTACGGAAGAGCTGGTGAGAACGCCTCAGCCCACCTGCATCATCGGCCTCAGATCCTACTACCCCGATACCCATGGGACCATTTACTGACATTAACGCCATTAATGCCAACCAGGAGAAGTATGAAGGTAATCCAACTAAATTCAAGGTGCTTTTAATGCAGAACTCAATGTTCCTGGGACAAAAACCTTTATTGTATCCCACCGACGACAGTCAAGTCTCATTTGTTTGTTCATCAGGAGGGCACTGGATTGGGCCACGGCAGTTTGGTTTTCCCGACCTTCGAAAAATTTCTTTCACACTTCTGCAAAGTATTCAAACATCCAGCGGGATGCCTGGTGGCCGAGGATCAACTGCTTAGTCAGCGACAGGTAAGAACCACCGCACGGGAATACTCACTCATATTCCACACTCTGGCAATCCAAATAGTGTGGGAGGATGACACACTGAAACTGCTTTTCCACAAAGGACTGACCCCTGAATTACAATCCAAGCTTGCATGCTGGGACGAGACCAAAAATTGCTTTCACTTCCTCTCTTCCTGTTACATCAAGTATTTTGGTACCAGAAACTTTGAAGTTTGCAACCAGTCTGTTAGACGTTGATGCATCAAACACAGGGATTGGGATGATTCTGTCACAACAACACGGCACACCAGCTAAGCTGTATCCCTGTGCTTTCTCCTCCTCGAGCTAACTGCGGCTGAGCGTAATTATGATGTGGACGACAGAGAACTTCTGGCGGCTTTCAAGGAATGGCGGCATTGGCTGGAAACAGCCAGGCGCTCATTCCTGGTACTAACCGACCAAAGGAACGCCAAGTACATTGACTAAATCCCAGGCAAACTGGATGGCCATTGTTCTTCACTTGATTTCAATTCAAAATTACGTACCAGCCAGGCACCAAGAATACAATGGCAGACGCTCTCTCCCGCCAATATGATCACACCACTCAAGAACACTCAACTGATCCCATTCTCCCTCCTGCGATCATTCTCACCCAGTTCAATGAGATACTATGGATATTATTCAGGCTCAAATGTTAGAACCTGCTCATCCAGAGTGGCCACCGGGAAAGACTAATGTACCATCCGTGTTCTGGCAGAGGGTCTTACAATGGGTTCATTCTTCACTCATCTCCGGCCATCCCAGTATCACTGCCATGCTATGACTACTACAGAATCGATTCTGTTGGGATACCAGAAATGCTGACACAACCATGGTCATGAACAATTCAGTTGTGCCACCTCCAAACCTTCCAGACAACCACCTGTGGGGCTGCTACACCCTCTCTCTACACCTCAACAACCATGGTCACGCATTTTCATCAACTTGGTAACAGATCTGCCCACTTCTCAAGGTAACACAACCCTATTTACTGTAAGCAATAGATTCTATAAGGCCTGACAACTAATCCCTCTACCGAAGCTCCCCACAGCACTGGAAACAGCGAAACAACTCTTCCACTCTCATCATCCAATTCTACGGACTACCAGACAACATTGTCTTGGGCCGTATCCAGATCAGATGGTGTACCTGCGCCTAGACACGACTACAACGCATCCCTGAAGTGTCAGCAGAGGTTGTGTCAACTAGACTCTCCCCTGTGAAGGCCTCATCAACATGACAGCCATCGGCACTGATCCTCAACAAACCCGTCTCCATACCGGCGTGATGACTCCGATCTTCAACCAGATGTAACTGGATAATATTCTGATTGTTCCTGATGACCACCAGAGGGCTCCCTCTACCGAATATTGACTTCCCTTTCTCACTACATTTCCCACAATTCTCCTCCCAACCTGGCCTGCGTACTGTAGCCTATCTAGGAGAGTATTTACGTACTGAACAAACAATGCTCCATGTGAAGTCTTGTTCTTGCCATGGCTGACAATTCTGAGCATTTCCTTACTGTATTGTGTATCTGGTTTGCTTGATCTTGGACTGTTTAAGTTTATGATTGTTTCGCTGCCTGCCCATTTACCTTGCTTCGTCTGCCTGGATTACTGTTGTTTGCTCCCTGCCCTGACTATTTCCTGCCTTGTGATAACTGATTGCTGTATTATCCCTGTGTTATTGTTCTTCCATGCCGTTACCAACCACTTGCCTGTTTGACTACTCTTGTTTACTCTAATAAAGCAGCAAATGGATCCTCACCCGGATGGTTCTGAGCCGTCATTACAAAAGAAAACGAAGGATTATACTACACATAAAGGACAATGAAACTTAAACTGAACAATGAAACTTAATATTGCTTTAATAGTTTGTAATCTTACCTAAAATCTTACCTAATCTTACCGAGTTCTTACATATTGAATTCCTAGTGTTAACTGTATATTTTCACTCTACACTTCATAAGACCTTGTGTTGTCTGACCTGTGTTTGCTCTATAACTCTGGGGCTCTGCGGTACTGGAGCTGTGGGTGGGCATGTGGAGCTGCTGGTAGGACAGGCTGTTGAGGTACTGAGGAGTGGAGGGGCTGCGCCGGCAGTCTTTCATGCTGGAGAGGTTCTGTGAGTGGGACGCGCTGCGCTGCATGGAGGCCGTACGGAAGAGTCGAGGCTGTGGAGAGGACAGCTGATCATACTCTTCCTCTTCCTCCAGCTCAGCCTCACTCCTCATGCTTCTGCGTGCACCTGCGTGTACCGAAAAACTGGCACTACGCCGTGTGGCCGTGGCAGCAGTGGTCGCGTACTCCTGACGTAGACCTAAACACAAACATGCGTCAATGTGTTTTTCCATGAAGCACCTTGACTATAAAATACTTTTTTCCAGTTCCAAGCCGCACTTTTAGACTACCGATATATCAAAATGTTATCTAAATCACTGCATGCTCGTTCCATGGAAAAATATGGGTTAGGAATAACATGAGGATATATTGACAATAATATTTTTTTAATGTTGTGAAACATTAATGTTGTGAAACATTGTGAAAGACTTTTAAATAACATCCTCCCACTACATGATGTATTAAAGTAGACATACTCTCCTCCTGCAGTCGGGCCATGACCTCCACATCAGTCATGTCCTGAATCTTATAGCTCATAGAGATGGAGTCCTCCTCCAGCTCAGAGGCACTGAGCTCACTATCTATGGAAGACTGAGGACTGAGAGGCCGTTGCTGATGACTATTACCTTAAAAGGAGAAATGAAGAAGTCAATCTCGCGTACATATACACTACTGTTCAAAAGTTTGCGGTCAGTAAGATTTTATTTTGACAGAAAGTAATACTTTTATTCAGAAATAATGCATTAAATTGATCAAAAGTGACAGTAAAGACTTAAATAATTATACAAAAATAAACAGTTTCAAATAAATCTATTTCTTTGGAACTTTCTATTCATCAAAGAATATTGAAAGAAGTATAATAATATTAAGCAGCACAACTGTTCTCTACATTGATAATAATGAGAAATGTTTCTTGAGCACCAAATCAGCATTTAGAATGATTTCTAAAGGATCATATGACACTGAAGACACAAGAATAATAAATTACATTTTAAAATATATTAAAATAGAAAACGTCTCGGGTTACTTGACTGTAACCCTGTTCCTTGAAAAAGCGGAAACGAGATGCTGCGCTTGATTTTAATAATAATTTTTTTGTATAATTGTTTTTGGTAATTTTGTCTGAAGAATGTCCTGAATACGACCTCAGTGAGGCAATGAAGCGTAGTATCTCGTTCCCGCTTTTTCAGGGAACAGGGTTACAGTCAAGAAACCCGAGACGTTCCCTTTCAAAAGCTACTCTCAATGCTGTGATTGATTTTAAGCGCTATTGGAATGAGAATACCAAAGCTGGAAGTGTCTGGACCCCTCAAGGTTGTGTAGTGTGTCCGCACAAACACGAGAAAGGCCTCAGACAGGAGCTTGGGGTGTCAACTCAGGGACATGAGTCCTTAAAGGGACACTTCCCCCATTTGCATTAAGCTTTGTATCGTTAGAAACCCAGTCATATTTTTGGACGGGAGAAATACGGATTTCATTGTTGCGTCATTCTAAGCAGGAAGTCTCATATCTTTGTAGAGGGGTTGAGACTACAAACACTCGTTCCTCATTTTTCCAGGGGGTGGGACCCACTCACGCTACAGACCTATTACAGATCAGTGGGTGGGACTTCACTTGCAGAAACTAAAAGCAATATCCGCCATCTTGTTTGGAAGCTGGATCCAGATGTGAAGTTACGACAATTGCGAAAGGTACTCAATATGATATGGAAGAAGAGGATTTCGAAAGTCTGATGCTCGAATCAGATGTTCGTGGCTACTTTTACGAGCCGCAATATAGCGAAGAGCAGCTGAGGCTCATGGAGGAACAGGAGGCGACTGCTGTAGCTTCTGCAGCCGAGGCAGAAGACCTTTCTGTCGCGGACGATGAGTCTGGACTGGCTCGAGCTGGGGCAGACTGGTGGTGCCTGTGCTCTCACTTTGCGCCTACGGACACAGAGATAAGAGTCCATCTGCTGCAAAGAATTTCAACAATGCCAATTTCTCCTGGACGAAATCTCTGAATCAGACGAGGACATGGATGTTTGTGTTGTGACCTGGATTAGTGGAAGTGGCTTGCGGAGCTGTGCAATGTGGTGCATTGTGGGAGTTGTTGTCTTCCATACAAATGCGCCCTAAAGTTACTTTCTGTCTTTCCTTGGTCAAGAAGGCACCAAATTCTAAATTTCTGTTACATTTCGACTACATATATGACCCACTTTCAATAAAGATTAATGTTCCCACGGGTTGAAATTCTCCTTTAAGTAACATGAACATGCAAACTATAGAATCAAATAAATGTGTGCGGAGGACCAGCCTGCTGCATCACATACTTGCTGCAAGGGGGCGCCTCTTGCCCCTTGTAGAGTGAGCCCTAACACCTAGAGGCGAAGCTTGACCGCGTGCCTCATAGGCTAGGGCAATGGCATCCCTCACCCAATGCGACATAGTCTGCTTTGTGGCGGCCCCCATAACAAATGAACAGCTGCTCTGAATTACCCCACTGGCTAGTGCGGTGGACATATATCTGAATAGCTGCAAAGTCTAAGCGGGATGGTGAAACCAAGCCTGCAAATCTCCAAAATCTCTTTAGTGACAAGATAGCCATAAGAAAAACCTTAAAACCTTAATCTTTAGAGTCAGAAGCTTGACCGGCGCTAACTCTAATGGTTCAAATGTGTTGTCGACTAGCCCCTCAAGGACCATGGCTAAGTCCCATGAGGGAACTGTGACTCTTACGGGAGGCCTCAGTAGCCTAGCTCCACAAATGAAGCGGGCGATCAGAGAGTGTTTCTCCTCTGAAACCCTGTCATTTAGAGCGTAGCAAGCTGAAATGGTGGCCACAAATACTCTGAGAGTAGCAGGACATGTGCCTGCTGACAGCTTTTTCCTGCAGAAACTCCAGCACTGAAACAATCTGGCAGTGGACTGGGTCTGCATGATGTATAGCACACCACCTTTAAAAGACGCGCCACTTCAGGGCGTACATTCTTCTGGTGGAGGGAGCCCTAGCACTCAAAACGGTCTCTATTACATCCGCTGGATGTCCAGCATCTCTAAGTCCAGCATCTCTTAACCCCCTCAGAGGCCAAACATGAAGGTTCCATAGCTCCATATTCCCCTGTGCCAAGAGGCAAGACCCTTGTTGACGGACCTTCGGCAGGACTCCCAGGGGCAGAGCGAACGGTGGAAACACGCAAAGACATGTCTTGGGCCATCCAGGGGGGCTGGAGGAGTCAGAGAGAAGTAAAGGGGACATTGTCCTGTTTCTGAAGAGGTCCACCTCTGCTTTGTAATATCTTTCCCAGATCTGACTGACCATATCTGGATGAGCTTCCAATCCCTGTGTGCGACCTCCCGTCTGGACAACAGATCTGCTCCCACATTTGTGCTTCCGGGAATGTAAATCGCCCTGAGGGACAGGAACTTGTCCTGATCCAAAAGCAGAACCTGTTGCGCTATTTTGGTCAAATGGCTCGAACGCAGTCCGTCCTGGCGATTTATATAAGTGACTACTGCAGAGTTGTCCACCAGCACTAGGACATCGAAGCCTCTTTACTGCTGGAGGCAGTATTTCAGGGCCGGAAATACAGGCATCAATTTGAGGCAATCGATGTGCCAATCGAGACCCCTTGGGCAGGACGGACATCTAAGACTGCTCCCCAGCACGTCAGGGAAGGGTCTGTCGTTAGCATCTTGCTTTTTAAGTGATGATGCGCTGCCAGGGGAGAGATAGCCCACGAGCATCATCGTATAACCCTGTGCCTTTGCACCAATGATAGTCAAAAAAACAACATCGCAGGCACAAAGACACGGAAAGAATAGGGCTTATTCCAAGATTTAGTTAGTTCGTTATGTTAATATGGAAAGAAGGGGAGGGATCGCCTCTCTGATGCCTCCCCCTGGCCATCTGGGGTTCCCTTGTTCCTTTGGCCAATTTAACTGAAGACTGTCCACAGCGCGAGTGACTACCTTGAGTAATTCATCGTAAGATCTACCATCACGAGAGGAGTGAACGGAAGCAGTACACTCGATATCCATCTCCACAAGAGAACTAGTGTCCTCAGCCCGGTCTGAAGAAACACCGTAGTACAGTCCAGAAGCAGACTGAAGGACCTCCCAATCTGGTGAAAGGGCAAGAGAAAGGGACGTCCCGTCTCCTGCTCTTCAGCCAAATTGACACGCGAGCCCCATGATTTTGTCATCGAGGACGCGCAGGCTCGCGTTTTTGCGGGAAGAGCGAGCCTGAGCAGCCTGGAGCGGAGCACTTTGATGGAGAAGACTTCACACTATTCGTCCTCGAGGGCTGACACAGCGTGATGCTCCCCCAGACAAAATGGAGTTCTGAAGACAAAAGAACCTGATGAGCGTACCTGTCACATGTCTATTTATAGCCTCTGACCGATGACGTCATCATCAGAGGTTTTTTAAGCCAAATTCTTTGGCGTGTTTGCCACACGTGTTCACAACTAGTCAAACAAACACGTTTTCCCAGAGCACTTAAAATCCAGCGCATTCAGCCTTGGTTAGCATAAGAGACTTCTTTCAAAAACCTTAAAAAAATCTTACCAACCCCAAACTTATGGTAGTGTAAATACTGTACAAACACAAGAGTCGAAATACAGCATTGGAGAAGTGGTGTATAATTAGTGGAGCATGATAGATGATCTTGGTCATGCTTACTGTGTGTAGCCGTGTGATAGAGGAATGTGGGAGATCTTTCAGTTAGGCTTAAGCAGTTCCTCCCCATGAGAGACATCTGATGGTTTGGTGAAGGTGGATCTGCGTCAGAAGAGAGATGATAGATTAAAAAAAACTATGAAAATATGATTCAGACTAAATTTAATTTTGCATCCTTAACAATTTCGGTACTATGTTGAGTCGCCACTTGCTGTCAAAAGTAAAATCTGTGTAAAATTTGAGAACTGCTGATCTAAATCTATACATCCAGTCCAACCAGGATCATTTGTAGACCTTCTGCAACAAAGCATTGAAATCAGATCTTTGTTTCATGGAACATATGCTGCAATGGTCGTTTCCAGACACCATGAGGTCATCACTACTGATCACTGATGTCTCACTTTTCACATGGCTTGAAAAAATGCTGAGCTGGCTGAAGTAAATGAAACCTGATGCCTGAAAAAATCATTATGTTCTTTCTCAGCTATTCTTCTATTTCATTTTTCTAAACTACCTACTACCTATCAAAAAGTATATTTGCACTTGCAGATAATATATTAATGAAATACAAGATCAATTAAGAGTACTTGCAGAGAGTCCACTTTTGAATTTAAAGTATATTTTAAATAATTAAGTTTTAATAATCTTTTGTCATGCTTTAAAAAAGTATTATTTTAATGTGTTGACTAACACCTGTACTTGTTTATAAATTTAACTGTAGGGTGTTTTTCGATATTACTTTTAAAGGTAATATATTGTAAATGTACTAAATAGCAACTTTTTATCATTACAAATGTGTAATTACAAATATATTTAAATACATGACCTATGTATATTATGTATCATAAGTATATTTTATTTTACATTCAGCAGTAGCATGCAGTTAAGTTTGCTAAAGTGTACTTCTTTTTCACAAGGGACTGTATAATACACAGAACAATCTTTGTGGTTTATCAGGCATAGACTACAGTACCTCTGTTAGCAGTTAGAGATAATGAGAGAAAGCATCAACAAATATTAATGAAAAGCTGTTTCCATCTGGAGTTAGAATGAGTGAGGCACACGAGTTACCTGTTTGCTCAGTTAGTGCAGGTTTAGTAAAGTGTTTAGAACAGCTGCTTAAAGAAGAGACTCCATCTATAGGACTGTACAGAACGTTTGAGGACCCACAGCCCGAGAGGACCCCTCTCCATCTTTTGGCTAATTGAAAAAGGGAAGTGCAATTAATAAATAAAAAAACATCACACACAACAACATTTATATATATTAAAAGAATGGTTAGTGTAACATTTTAAATAAGAATAATGTGACTAAATGTTTTGATTGCAACACTATATGGCTATTGGGTAAATTAGTCAAATGTTTTTAAACTAAAGTTTAAAGGGTTAATTCACCCCAAAATGAAAATTCTGTCTTTAACAACTCACCCTCATTCCAAACCCGTAAGACTTTCGTTCATCTTCGGAAAACAAATGAAGATCTTTTTCATGAATCTGAGAGATTTCTGTCCTTCCATTGACTGCTACGCAACAACCCCTTTGACCCTTCAAAAAGCCCCTTCGGAAAACCAATCATTAATAATTGAGCGGTTTAGTCCAAGAGACACGATTCACTTTATATGATGACCAGATTGAATTCAGGCTTTTATTCACATAAAAACATTCATCAACTCACATATCAGTTGTGGTAAACGGAAGCTCAAGCATGTTCGATTGATGTGCGAGAACCAATGAGGTTCAGTCTCGTGTTACGTTCTTTAAAGCGTAGTTGTAGTTGCGTAACTGTCAATGGAGAGACAGAAAGATTTTATTTAAAAAATCCTCATTTGTGTTCTGAAGATGAAAAAAAGTCTTATAGGTTTGGAACGATATGAGGGTGAGTAATTAATGAAAATTTTCATTTTTGGGTGAACTAACCCTTTAATGCTTTCCACTGAGGCCATATTTAATATTAGAAAGTTTTTCTTTTAAAAAAAAAAATTAAAAATTTAAAAAAGTCAAAAATTGGTATTATTTTCATTAAAGCCAAAAATAAACAGTAATAAAAATTGAACTAATTTCTGACTATTAAAAAAAGTAACTAAGACATCCTTCCAAATCTCTCCTTTTGGGACTCTCATAACTTTCATTTTGGGACAAACTCTTCAGTAACACTGTACAATAAGGTTTCAATAGTTAAAAATAGTTAATTACATAATACATTATTAACATTAACTAACAATAAACAATACCGTATTTAATAATATTTGCTAGCGTTAATTTGAACCTTTAATAATACATTTTTTCAAAAAAAAAAAAAAATTACTTAAAGCACTGTGAACTAACATGAACAAACAACAATTGTATTTTTACTAATTAACATGTTAACTAATCCATTAACTAATGTTAACAAATGAGACCTGTTAACAATGTTAATGCTAACAAATGAGATTGTTAAGTGTTATCAACTCTTCCCTTAAATGATTGAAAATTAGTAGAATGAATTATTGTTAGTGAAGCGAACCACAGTACTTTTGCATACCTTAACAATTAGGCTTTCCCAGATCGCATAAAAACAAGCATTCATGGCTACAAAAACAAAGGTTTTCAGAGGCCGCCAGAACAAAGATGTATTCATGACCCCGTTTGCAGAGAGCCAAGCTTACTGAATCTGGCCTTTCAAAAGCCTTTCAGAGCGCCGCAACTCCACAACACACATCTCTGTATATGCACCTCATACATCATTTATGTACGGACTGATCCAAAGGAATAATTTATACAAAAGCATTTCACAACATCTCCAGGACAGTCTCAAATCTGTGTTAGCTAGTGCTGATTCTACAGGCAGGTTTTATTGAGGAATTGTTTCTATGGATACCATCCCCTCAAGCAGCTTAACTGAACTACACATGTACTGAAAACTTAAGGTTATCTATTCAGACACTCAAACACTGCATGGCTAATTTTATGTCTAGTCTTATTCATTTTTTTTAGGGTACTATTAAAAAACATGTTCTTCACTGAAGCTTTTTCAAGTAGGCTGATTAACAGTTAACACGCCCCCATCTTCCACTGTTCTTTATGTACAATTTTCTACCATTAAATTGCTTATGTGTCTGTATTATATCAGCCATCTCCATTAAAAAGCTATAATGGTCAATCACTGTAAGTAACTAAAAACTTCAAGCTCATAAACAATTTCTATACCACTGACATTTCAGAAATGACTTCATATTCATGGGAATGGTGGAAGACCAAAACTGGGAATGTGACTACTATGTCATTTCCTACATCACTTGTTGCTGGTACCTTGGTCCAGTTTGTAGCACAAGGAGCGTTTGGCTAACTCCACCTCTGGTCTGGGGTTGTCCAGCACATGTCTACACCACTGAAGAGGACTGAGGAGAAGATGAGGAAACAGCTTTGCTTTTGAAGACACGTACAACCTGGTGATATAAAAACTGGGTCAAAACATTACAATCTGGACTTTTGCAAAACATTCATTAGTGTATTGTTTTCTAGATTGTCCATGGATTTTATCATTAACCTAATAATATGTGTATTAGTTCAGCTGATTAAAAGGTGGGATACAGGGATATATGACCACTATCTGCTAAATCTAGTCACTTGTCTGAGAGGGAGAACAAGGGATCACCTGAAAACTCTATATCTAAAAAAAATTATCTGACTTATTAAAAAAGTGTTCTACTAACTATTTTGCAAGAATAAGTTAATATAGGACTAGATTTTTATTGAGGATGTGAATGATGTTTAATTTACTTGATAATTATTAAACAATTCTGTGAATGTCCATTATGATTATTGGTTTTCATGAAAATGTAACACTGAATAAGAGTTTCAGCACATAAATATGAAAGGATACTTTTAGTAAATATTTAAATCTTTATCAGTACCCTGTGCCATGAACACATGACTTTTTTTACATTTAATATTTTTGTCAGTACAAATTATAAAATTAGCATAACTTGTATGACCTGTACGAACACAGAAGTGTGCTTCAAGTCTGGGACCACTAGTTTTTTTTTTTTCTTCTTCTTTTTTGCATATTTTAAAGTTATTACTGTATTTGTCATTATAAAATATGTTATCAGCATAACTTGAAATGTATAGGTTTAAGTTACAGTTTTGGCTCCTATATTTTGATGTGATCTCCAACATCTGATTCCCAACATAATAGTGTTGCAATTATGATTAATGTCCCATCCTATCACAAACAGATATCAGATTTTGTCAGTTTTTATTTCTCTGTATAATGCACAGGTTTAAATTAGACTACTTTTTAACATTTTTTATGAAATAATTCAAACAAAACAGTCAAATAGTCATGCACCTGTGCACTTCACATTTAGGAGACAAATTGTCTCAAGTAAAACATGGAACATTTTCACATCACCAGATGCAAGTAACAGCAAGCCAATCTCCTACTAATTAAGATATTCCCCCATAAATGACACTCACCAATTTAACAATGGACCTGGACACATATTCTATGGTGACATTTCATGTGAACTGAATTTAAGGGATAACAAAGAGCATGCGACGCAGAAAATCAAATCGAATCCTTCCAGAATTACACTATTGTTTACTTAGCAAATAATACAGCATCAGTACCAGCTATAATCAGACTCTCCATCGATGGGAAGAACAATATGAAGGTCTAATATTTCCACCTCATCCAGTACAGTAGCATCATCCTCATCAGCACCAGTCACTGACTGCGGATGAAAATACGGGTAGTGCTCATCCGATAGTCCAAAAGACGGAGAATATGAGGGTGAAGCGCAGTGATTCCCGGTGTCTGGGCCAGCCGGGCCAGCCGGAGCAGAGGGACAGGCCGATGCCGGAGCTGGTAACCCACGGGCGCTTGAGGTGCAGTTGTTCGCAGCGTTTGCTCTCGTCCTGAGCTGCTCGTTCTGCCTCTCCAGTTTTCTCACGAGCTCTTGAAGCTTTTTCACCTCCAGTTCTGCGTTCATCATCTTACTGTTGCCATTGACGTCCGCCATCATCTGCGGGTTGAAAAATAGTCCGTCCATTGAGGAGAAAAGCATATGAACAGCAGTAAGATGGTGGCGGTGTTGTTTACCCTGTGTGCCCAGTCTCGCACTGCTTTCAGACGGGTTACATGCTTCATTCAGATGCTGATGTGCTGCTCATGCTTCTGTCTCCTCCCCCTCAGTTCAAAACACAACACACACGGCCACCACCACAGGCAAAACACCAGTCACACTGCCTAGGCTCTTTGCCATCCTTTCTTTCATTCAGATGACGACAAACCGTAAAATGGTTGCATTTGGAGTGTTCTATTCTATTCTATTCTATTCCTTACATACACTAGGCTATAGAGTTCAAAGCCATTAAGGTCATTACTTTTTTTATTTATTTAAGTAATTTAAACTTTTATTGAGTAAGGATGCATTAAACTGATTCTTCAAAATTCTTTTGAACTTTCTATTCATCAAAGAATCCTGAAAAAATGTATCAAAGTTTCCACATAAACATTAAGCAGCACAACTGTTTTCCACATTGATAATAATCATAAATGTTTCTTGATCATCAAATCATCACATTAGAATGATTTCTGAAGGATCACGTGACGGTGTGATGCTGAAAATACAGCTTTGCATCACAGGACTAAATTACATTTTAAAATATATTCAAATAGAAAACAGTTATCTTACATTTTAATAATATTTCACCATATTACTGTGTTTTTACTGTATTTTTGATCATATAAATGCAGCCTTGTTGAGCATAAGAGACAAAACCATTTTCAATCTCATTGTCTCATTTTCAAAAACATCTTAAAACATCTTTAAAACACTCAATATCAATTTCAATCCTGTTAATCTTTGTAAAATCCCTAAACTTACAAAAGTCAATTCATTAATGGTGTCATCCCCCAGGACGTGTACTTTTTAATTGACACCATTTTTGGTGGGAACACTACACCACAAGTAATTGATTTAAAGCATTCTGTGGTGTTTTGATGTTTAGTTGGTTTGTCTTCCTCTAAAACATTCCACCATGTTTGACAAAATTATAGATATCTGGATATTAACATTTTAAAAGACTGTTAAAAGATTAACTTCAATGTAAGCAGACTCTCTCAGTATTTCACTGAGCAATGGCTAAGTTTAGCTCTTTATTTATCCTCTTAGGAATCCTGTCATGAGTTATAAGTTGAAGTGTCTGATCTTGATCAGAAGATATTTCTGAATGTCTACGAGTCTCTTTAATATAAATACCTTAGATACTAACAGAAGCATGTTCATAGTGAAAGGTACTGCATGACTATACTCTGGAATGACGCTCAACCAGATCTGAACAATAAAAACAATCAGATGAAAACTCAGGCGAAATTACAGATTCTTATCATCATAGCTTATAATTCTTTAATATAACAATATTGACAAAAAAGTACAATAAAGCAACTCAAAACACAAAGTAAAACATTTATTATCACATACGAGCATATGATTATTCTTATTTTAAAATATTCTTCTTATTTTAGTAATTAGATGAGATGCTTGTCACATCATCAGGGAAGTATAGCAATCAATGCAATTAATAAATGTCCCAAAGTCTATAATCAGACAGAAGTCCACCACCAAAAATGCACTTCAAATACCCGAGTCCAAATCAGAGCTATGGGAAAGTTTTGGTAAAGGCTAGTTCATTTGCCGTCTCTTTCTTAACATCACTTAATGGATGGTAAATGTAGTCTCAGCTGATCCATTTGCCTGTAAAACAACGTTTTATTTATTTAGGAAGTATATTGATAGCATGTTTCAGAATACTGAAAAAAATATATAGTAGAGTGTATAGTCTTCTTACCCCTAGTGACACCAAAGCAACTCTCACAGTAAATTGCACGACGGTAGACCCATAAGCTGTCCCCGGCCTTCAGGTGTCCCAGAGACGCATTACACACCCCACACTAATAATGCAAATAATAATAATACTCTTTTAAAATGATTTTTTCTTGAATAAAAAATCTTTATAAATTCTTGAATTAATATAATTATAAGAAAAGAATTATGAAAACCATTTTAGTTGATAAGTAGCAATATAATTTGTTTTAATACATTTCATTAATAATATTAAAACTTTCATCTTCCATATTCCATTCATATCATTTTCATAAATATGCTTAATATGAGTTAAAAAAACGAACCTTGAAACAACGTGCATGACAGTTTATATTCATGTCATCCAGAATCATCTTTTCATCTGTGTACATGTTTTTTTGGCAGTATGTGCAAATGTCCTTTGAACTCACTGTCCTGCAATAAAGTGAAAAGCATTTCACATGTGCACGACACATGGCATCAAACTCTGGCATAATTCAATTCCGTTTCCATACCTTTCCGGTGATGTGTACACAGTTGTAGAGGTTTTTGATGTGATGGAGTCAGACAGGTAATCAACGGGCCTGATGACAAAATGACATGACTAAGTCTACAAACCCCATCAAATCGAATCAGTAATTCTTGTAATGTTTAACTGACAAGACATATGTCGAACCTGCTCTCGAATGATGATCTGGTGTAAGAAGGACTTGTGACAGTACTCCACTCATTTCTATGCATTTAAAAAGATAGAGAAGTGTAATAAACAACAAATAACGTATCAGGCAAAGATGCTTAAATAAGAAATACCATCCTACCTGTCATTTGTTGAATACACAGTTCTGATGGTTTTGGAGACCGATACATCCTCGTGACTGTAGGAACGATAAAAATCCATGATAGAATAAACACTACTGTACGGAGAGTGAAGCTCTAATGTAAAGTTGTGAGCACTGACAAAGAGTCTAAACACGAATGAGCACCTGCTTTTGTGTTTTTATCCTGGCAGTCATAAGACTGGTTAATCTACTTAAAAGCCAAGGCAAATGTCAAACTCGCCAAAAATGGGTTCACACCTTATAAATATGCAAATGCAACATACCTGTCATCATGTTTTGTGTAGGTTGACTTGATTGATGTTGGTATGAGGGTGTCAAACAGTTGATCCTCAGTGCTGTAGAAAAGCATTCAGTGATGTTCTTTGTCTTACAGTGAGTAAAAGCATTTACAGGCGATTACTTGGAATTATCTGTCAGGATCTCACCTCTTTGTGGATCGGAGAGAATATGATGTTGTTTTAGCTGGTGAAACATCCTCCTTGGTGTAGGTTTTGATGCTAGAATTGAAATAAAAACGAGGTTAACAGAGCAGCCTCTTTATTTCAGGTTAGTCAGCAATCTGCACTGAAAAAAATTTGGAGTAGGATTTACTTGAAAAAAGCTTGCTAAGTTTTTTCACTCAGAAAATGCTAGTAAATTTACAAAGTTTGCCAAGTAAAAACCTAAACATATTTATCAGTAGCTTTAATTAGAAAACTTTAAGTTAAATTTACTTGGAATATGGAATTAAGTAAACTTTACTTAGCCTAGTTAAGTGAAAGTAACAAAGAAAATAAGTCATTTTAACTTGGCTAGTAAAAGGTTGATTAATATCGATTTAGCTAAAACTTCCTTTGCATTACATTTCACTCAAACAATAATATTGAATTATACCAGTCATTTATAGTATGTGCTTTACTTAGATTATCTAAGTAATTTATACTACATTATGTCAGATGTTAAGCCCCATGTGAATGCAAAGACCTCAATACTTGGTAGACAATACACAATGACGGTAACATTTGATGGATCATTTTTGTGTTTGAATGTGTCATTTTGAGCAGAAAATTTACTCGAAATGTCACAAAATGGCAAGTTACTAATCCTGACAACAAAAGCAATGATAAAACAGTGTAAATACAGCTGTAAAATAGTGAAAAATGAACCTCATTAATTATTCAAGGTCCAGTGCATGATGGGAACCCCAGTATCAGAAAAGTTGAGTAATTTTTACTTAATTTTATTGAGTTGATATTTACGCTTTCATTTCTACTCGCTTGAATTAAGTACTGATATGGAATTTACTTAGTTTTTTAAATTCTTGCCTGAACTAACTTTTTCATGTAAATTACATTGTTTTTTTTCAGTAGTATTTACTTCACCAAAAAATCATGTTTTACAGTGTGTGAGCAAGGCTGTGGTTACTGTACCTTGAGGTGGTCTTGAGAGGTGAAGTGGGTCTAGATAAAAAGAATGATAGGATATAGTTTAATACGCTCACAAAACAGCAAAAAACAACAACAGCAACTGAATGAAGATATTGTTAAATTATTCAAAATATCCTTAAAATCATATAATGAACAAAGCATTTTTTTTTTTTTTTTTTTTTTCCCACAAGGGATACATAGATATTTGTAGGAAAACTGAGAATTCTGACAAAAGATATATAGGAGGCCTATATATTTTGCTATTCTATCTATGCATGATTATATGGTTATCTGCATTTTTATTATTTGCATTTAGTATTGTTTTGTCTCTGTTGTTAGTGACCCATCAAGATAGACATGTAGGAGATTTGTGGGCCGTGACCCTTCAGTTGAGAGGAACTGATCTATGACACTCACACATCAATGATGTCCTTTGATGACTTCACAGTAACCACCTCAGTCTTGTAGTCACTTTAGAGACACATAACAAGTGCAATGAGCAACATTTCAGTCTCTAAATGAAAGTTCAGTTCCTTGCACTGCATTATTTTTTGTAATAAATATAACAATTCAAGTTCTCACCTCTTTGTGGAGTAGGATGTTGTTTTAGCTGGTGAAACATCCTCCTTGGTGTAGGTTTTAATGCTGTGAATGAAATTGGTAAAGGTTTAAGAGAGAAGACACATTTTTCAGGTTAGTCAGCAATCTGGATCCATGTTTTTTTCTGGTTAGTCAGCAATGCTGTGTTTACTGTACCTTGAGGTGGTCTTGACAGGTGAAGTTGGGCTAGACAAAATAAATTATAGATTTGATTTTAATACATACACAAAACACAACAAACGTGTTTAGGACAACATACCCTTAAAATCAAACCTCCAAATTTATTACTTTTACCATAAACTGTATAGGTCAAACAATATGCAAAAATAGACATGCAAGAGATTTGTGGGCCGTGACCCTTCAGTTGAGAAGAACTGATCTATGACACTCACACATCAATGATGTCCTTTGATGACTTCACAGTAACCACCTCAGTCTTGTAGTCACTTTAGAGACACATAACAAGTGCAATGAGCAACATTTCAGTCTCTAAATGAAAGATCAGTTCCTTACACTGCATTATTTTTTGCAATAAATATAACAATTCAAGTTCTCACCTCTTTGTGGAGTAGGATGTTGTTTTAGCTGGTGAAACATCCTCCTTGGTGTAGGTTTTAATGCTGTGAATGAAATTGTTAAAGGTTTAAGAGAGAAGACACAATTTTCAGGTTAGTCAGCAATCTTGAGCCATGTTTTTTCTGGTTAGTCAGCAATGCTGTGTTTACTGTACCTTGAGGTGGTCTTGACAGGTGAAGTTGGGCTAGACAAAATGAATTATAGATTTGATTTTAATACATACACAAAACACAACAAAAGGGTTTTGGACAAAATCCCCTTAAAATCAAACGTCCAAGTTTATTACTTTTACCACAAATAGTATAGGCCAAACAATATGCAAAAATAGTAACATTACCCTTGTCAAAAAAGTTGTTTTATTGTTTTATTGTATTGAATGTGCACTTCAAACCTTCAAGTATGTTTTTTTTTTTAAAACTGTACTTTCAGATAATATAAAATCAATGAAATAAATAAATAAACACCACTTAGATGTACTTTCATGACTGTCTCTTAACACACTTATGTGCACTTTTAAAAAAATAGCACTTTGTAATAATGTCAAATGAAAAAGCTTTCCTTTAAAGTCTATTTTAAATCATTATGTTTTAATAATCTTGTTTTAGTTTAAAGAACTACACTTTTTTTGATGTGTTGACTAACATACTAAAGCTCATGTGTAACTGATTATAATTTTAACTGTAGTGTGTTATTTGACATTACTTAATTGTAACTTCATCATTACAAATGTATAATTACAAATATATTTAAATGCATGACATACAAGTACATTCGGCAATACACTTAAACTGTATTTGAAAATACATAAGATGTACTCAAGAGATTTGTGGGTCGTGACCCTTCAGCTGAGAAACACTGATCTATGACACTCACACATCAATGATGTCCTTTGATGACTTCACAGTAACCACCTCAGTCTTGTAGTCACTTTAGAGACACATAACATGTGCAATGAGCAACATTTCAGTCTCTAAATGAAAGATCAGTTCCTTACACTGCATTATTTTTTGTAATAAATATAACAATTCAAGTTCTCACCTCTTTGTGGAGTAGGATGTTGTTTTAGCTGGGGAAACATCCTCCTTGGTGTAGGTTTTAATGCTGTGAATGAAATTGTTAAAGGTTTAAGAGAGAAGACACATTTTTCAGGTTAGTCAGCAATCTTGAGCCATGTTTTTTTTCTGGTTAGTCAGCAATGCTGTGTTTACTGTACCTTGAGGTGGTCTTGACAGGTGAAGTTGGGCTAGACAAAATGAATTACAGGTTTCAGTTAAATAAACGCACAAAAACACAACAGCAACTGAAATTTACTTGGTTAAATTTTACATTCTACTACAGTGGTTTAGGACAGAATATCCTTAAAAGTCAAACACAGAAGTTTAATACTTTTACCATAAACTGTATATTCCAAACAATATGCAAAACAAATCTAACATTACCCTTGTGAAAAAGAAGTGTGAATTATTGTAATGAATGTGCACCTGTACTTCAAATCTTAAAAGTATATTTTAAAAAAACTGTACTTTCAGATAATATAAAAATGAATGAAATAAAACACCACTTAGATGTCCTTTCATGTCTGCTTCGTAACACACTTTTAAAAAGTGCACTTTAGTAATGTCAAATAAAAAGATTTACTTTAAAGTATATATAAAATCATTGTGCTTTCATAATATTGTCATGTTTTAAAGAACTACACTTTTTTTGATGTGTTGACTAACATACTAAAGCTCATGTAAGTACTTATAATTTGAACTGTAGTGTATTATTTGATATTACATTTAAAGTTAATATTGGAAACTTACTAAATTGTAACTTCATCATTACAAATGTGTAATTACAAATATATTTAAATACATGACATACAAGTACATTCGGCAATACACTTTAACTGTATTTGCAGTTACATAAGATGTACTCAAGTCCTGCGTGGGTAAAGAAATACTCTAAAGTTCAGTTAATTGCATTTAATATAAATAAAGTACAATGCATTTTCATTAAATTGCTACACGCAATTAAGCGTCTGAATACAGTTCACACAAGTTTACACTTCTAAAGCATATTATTTCCATAAACATTGCTCTTTTTTCATAAGGGATACATAGATTTGTTCGAAAATTGAGAATGTTGACAAAAGATATCGGAAGCTTTTCTCCTCCCTTTTAAAATTTGATTAAACCTATTTATTTTGCTATTCTACCTATGAGTGGTTATATGGTTAGCTGCATTTTATTATTTTCATTTAGTATGGTTTTGTCTCTGTTGTCAGTGACCCATCAGGATAGACATGTAGGAGATTTGTGAGTCGTGACCCTTAATAATAATAATAATAATAATAATAATAATAATTTGTTACATTTATATAGCGCTTTTTCTGAGACCTCAAAGCGCTTTACATAGAAGGGGGGAATCTCCTCAACCACCACCAATGTGCAGCATCCACTTGGATGATGCGACGGCAGCCATATTGTGCCAGAACGCCCACCACACACCAGCTTACTGGTGGAGAGGAGACAGTGATGAAGCCAATCAGTATATGAGGATGATTAGGAGGCCAGGATGGACAGAGGCCAAGGGGCAAATTTGGCCAGGATGCCGGGGTTACACCCCTACTCTTTTTTGAAGGACATCCTGGGATTTTTAATGACCACAGAGAGTCAGGACCTCGGTTTAACGTCTCATCCGAAGGACGGTGCTCTTTTGGCAGTATAGTGTCCCCGTCACTATACTGGGGCATTAGGACCCACACAGACCACAGGGTGAGCACCCCCTGCTGGCCTCACTAACACCTCTTACAGCAGCAACCTGGTTTTCTCAGGAGGTCTCCCATCCAGGTACTAACCAGGCTCAGCCCTGCTTAGCTTCAGTGGGCAACCAGACCCTTCAGTTGAGAAGAACTGATCTATGACACTCACACATCAATGATGTCCTTTGATGACTTCACAGTAACCACCTCAGTCTTGTAGTCACTTTAGAGACACATAACATGTGCAATGAGCAACATTTCAATCTCTAAATGAAAGATCAGTTCCTTACACTGCATTATTTTTTGCAATAAATATAACAATTCAAGTTCTCACCTCTTTGTGGAGTAGGATGTTGTTTTAGCTGGTGAAACATCCTCCTTGGTGTAGGTTTTAATGCTGTGAATGAAATTGTTAAAGGTTTAAGAGAGAAGACACAATTTTCAGGTTAGTCAGCCATCTGGATCCATGTTTTTTCTGGTTAGTCAGCAATGCTGTGTTTACTGTACCTTGAGGTGGTCTTGACAGGTGAAGTTGGGCTAGACAAAATGAATTATAGATTTGATTTTAATACATACATAAAACACAACAAACATGTTTAGGACAACATACCCTTAAAATCAAACCTCCAAGTTTATTACTTTTATTATAAACTGTATAGGTCAAACAATATGCAAAAATAGGCATGCAAGAGATTTGTGGGCCGTGACCCTTCAGTTGAGAAGAACTGATCTATGACACTCACACATCAATGATGTCTTTTGATGACTTCACAGTAACCACCTCAGTCTTGTAGTCACTTTAGAGACACATAACATGTGCAATGAGCAACATTTCAGTCTCTAAATGAAAGATCAGTTCCTTACACTGCATTATTATTTTTTGCAATAAATATAACAATTCAAGTTCTCACCTCTTTGTGGAGTAGGATGTTGTTTTAGCTGGTGAAACATCCTCCTTGGTGTAGGTTTTAATGCTGTGAATGAAATTGGTAAAGGTTTAAGAGAGAAGACACAATTTTCAGGTTAGTCAGCAATCTGGATCCATGTTTTTTCTGGTTAGTCAGCAATGCTGTGTTTACTGTACCTTGAGGTGGTCTTGACAGGTGAAGTTGGTCTAGACAAAATGAAGTATAGTTTCAGTGTTAATATACACATACAATTAAACACACACACACACAAAAGATAATAATGTAATTATGAGATCATATCAGATTTTACACACATGTAGTGACACGACACATACCCAAGACGTCACTTTCAACCATGCTTCAATATCTGACGCTCAAAGCACCCTTTAGCGTCCATATGAGACGCATAACCCTACCACAGACCTAAACCTACCCAACCGAAGCGTCTCATATTGACGCTAAGGGTGCTTTGTGCGTCGGATATTGACGCTTTCGAAAGCGTCAGTTACATGACGCCTAAACCTACCCATAACCGAAGCGTCACATATGGACGCTAAAGGGTGCTTTGAGCGTCAGATATTGAAGCATGGTTGAAAGTGACAAAAAGTGACGTCTTGGGTATGAGAATGTGTTGCGACACAGTATACCGAAATAGATTACTGTTTAACAGTACACAAAAATATTCTTAAAATCAAACACTGAAATTCATTATTATTAATATGAACTGTATAGGCCAATAAAGTTATTAACATTCCATAAGCTAAAACATTTTACCATTTTGGTTTCTAAATGTAGTTTTTGCAATTTTATTTATGCTTGCCCTTGTGAACAAGAAGATTACTGATTACATAAATGATACTTAAAAGAATTTACTTGAGAGCGAACTGAACGTAATATTTTCAGATACTTAAATGCATGTTAACTGAAAAATATAATAAATAAAAATGTATTCTAATTTAGAAACCCATACATTTTAAACCCGTAAATTTTGACCCATTTACATAGGACTTCAGTACATCTTTATATGTAATTTCATAACAGTCTTTGAAATATGGTTAACGTGCACTGCCGAATGTACTGAAAAGTATTTGGTAAACTAAAATATACTTTAATGTCATTTCTATTGAAATTTGAAAGCCGTGTCTTTAAATTTGTAATTGCATGTTTGAAACAAATGAAGTTGAAGTTTTAAAGAATGACAAAAGATTATTAAATCATGATTTAAAATGTACTTTAAAGTAAAACTTTTAATTTGACACTATTACAAAGTGCACTTTTTAAAGGTTTAATAATGTTAGGACACTCTTCGAATAAGTGTCTTTTTATTTCATTAATATTATATTATCTTCAAGTACAGTTTTTTTTTTTAAATATACTTTTAAGATTCTAAGTACTTACTATACTTTAAAGTATTTAAAGTGCACATTGAATACAATTAAGCACACTTATTTTTCACAAGGCTGAAAGTTGAAGGTTGCATTTAGCACGTTTTCCCCCACTGTCCATCATTTGTGAGTCGTGACCCTTCAGTTGAGAAGAACTGATCTATGACACTCACACATCAATGATGTTCTTTGATGACTTCACAGTAACCACCTCAGTCTTGTAGTCACTTTAGAGACACACAACAAGTGCATTATTTTCTGCAGTAAACACTAGATCTTTTCAGTATCAGTTGTTGGACTATATAATCTTGTGGCGTGATGAGGTTGATATATTCTGATTAAAATGAAATGAATAGGATGTTAAGTTGTTTAGTTCATAAATATGCAAATGCCACATACCTGCTATCAGGTTTTGTGTATGCTGACTTGACTGGCGTTGGTATGAGGGTGTCAAACAGTTGATCCTCAGTGCTGTAGAAAAGCATTCAGTGATGTTCTTTGTCTTACAGTGAGTGAAAAGCATTTACAGGCGATTACTTTGAATTATCTTTCAGGATCTCACCTCTTTGTGGATCGGAGAGAATATGATGTTGTTTTAGCTGGTGAAACATCCTCCTTGGTGTAGGTTTTGATGCTAGAATTGAAATGAATAACAGGTTAATAGAGCAGCCTCATTATTAGTCAGCAATCTGTAAGCAAGGCTGTGGTTACTGTACCTAGTGGTGGTCTTGAGAGGTGAAGTGGGTCTAGATAAAGCATATTATAGATTTAATGTTAATACAAACCATAAAGTAAATAAGCTAAGATTAATTTAATTATATGATTGTGTTTCTCCTAAATAATCTATGTCACTCACCCATCAACAGTGTCCTTTGATGACTTCACAGTAATGACCTCAGTCTTGTAGTCACTTTAGGAACATATAACATGTGCAGTGAGACATACAGAGACCATGAAAAGTATTGCACACTTAAGGCACAATGGGATATGAATTTCATTAAATTACATAACATAGACCAAATCATCTTAATTTTGAACAGTATATCTATTATTTTATAATTTACAACCAAAATAAATGTTTTTGGGGGGGGGGGGGGGGGTGCGGAAAGCGTGAATTTGAAAATCAAAGTTGCTTTAATATTTTGTTATATGTAACAAAAAAATCTAACATCAAATGCATGATTTACCCAGAAGTCTTGGTCTTTAGAGCTGCCAGGTCTTTATCAGTGATAGTTTCAGACTTGGTAAATGATTTCACTACATCCTGCCTGAGGACAAGAAGACAACACAGTTTAGAATAGTTAAAGCTGACCTTGTCATTCATAACATGCAAGTAAAGAGTGTGAAATAGTTCTGATATCCTCTCAGTATCTTACTTGGTAGTGGTCACCGTTGTCTCGGTAATCTTTGAACCATTGATTGTTGTTGTAGAAGTGCTGAAAGAGCAATCATCAGTTTTGTAAGAAGCTAGTCTTCATTCATTCAACCATTCATTTAACCAGGCGTGTCTCAGATGCTTTACCTTGTCCTGGGCAGTGTTCTCACGGTTGATTTAGTTCCTATGGTTCTGTAGGGTTGGGTTGAAAAGATGATCGAGCTCTTAAAATGTTTTAAATTCCCAGCATTTTTGGCTCACAGACAGGTTTTAAATCCAGCAAACATGGTTAACTAATCATATTGTAAATGTAAGTGCATGTTCTTCAACAGATTAAGCATTATTGTACTGTAGTACGTATTATTGTGTTGTATTTTACACTTCATTGTTTTTCTAAATTAAGTACAGAGACAGATTTAAACATTAACAGTTACAAGTTGTGATTTATGTGTATATTTTACCTGGTTTCATTCAGCTTGTCCTGGCTGCCACCAAATCTGCACAATGAAAACAATCACGTAAGACTCTTTGATCTAATTTTATCCCATAAACTTTTTACAAAGCACCATATCATAGAAGCCCATTTCTTCCACATATGAAAAAAAAATGTTTTGTTAAATCATAATTATGACAATGAAAATTATGACATTATCTACATTATGAGATATTAATTACTAAAAGAAATCATGAGAACCTAAGTCATTAAAATAGAAATTATGAGAGCCTAAAGGCATGATCGCACCAAGAGCGATAACTATATTAGAGTCCACACCACCGGACAATATTGCAGGACGGATTCTGATTGGCTGTCAGTGTTTTTATCGTTCATCAAAAACTTCCGTAAAGTGATTCCAACGATAATGTTTCTCTGTGCCGTTATCAATAGTTGTGGTCATGACTCTGCAATTCTTTTACATTTAGAAAGATTATTAGAACATCTTCATCGTTAACTTATTATTCTAGTTATCGTCCTTGGTGTGAATGGGCCTTAAGTCATAATAATGAGTTAAAAAGATATAGATATTTTGTCATTATCATGACTTTTTGTTATAACTATGGCTTTTTTATCTCATAATTTTGACTTTTTGTCATAACTGACTTTTTGTATCATAATGTCAACTTTTTATGTCATGATTTCAACTTAAAGGTATAGCGGAGGATTTTTTACTTCCGGGTGGAGGTGATATACTATTGGTCCTCCTAATTGTCAATCATTCTGGTGAATCAATCAAACTTTTCAAAAAGTGGAGAGGGCGGGTCTTACCTAAAATTCGGAAAGATCCTCCGCTATACCTTTAAGTCATATTAATTGTTTCATAATTTCTACTTAGTATCACATAATTTTGACTTTTTAGCTCATAATTATAACTTTTATATCAAAATTATGATTTACCAAAGCATGCTTGTTTTTTTCTTATGTGTCGCTGATGAGCTTCCATAAGAGTGAGTATTGTTATGTACTGTGTAATTCAAATGCACATTTGTAAACAATGTGTTTAATGTACTGTATGAAAGTGATAAGTGCATCTTCAGCAGTGCATTACCTTTTAGAGAGAGCTTGGACAGAGGAACCTCCTGATGAAGTGGGGACGGTGGTGGTTTTGCTCTCGGTTTTGCTAGTTTTATCTTGAGGGCTTTGTGGAAAAAAAGAAGGATCTCATATTCATATAAAAAAATTGATGTCAACACGTGGGATATACACACAAAAGCATTAAGACGAGATTAACTAGGCTACCTGACAAGGTTTTCGTTGGACTTGTAACGGCTCAGAACAGTTTTGCCAAAGTTCGGGTCGTTTCTGTTGGGAAATGGGAAACACAAATTCATCTTGTCAGCTGTTTAGTCTGTCAGACACACATAAATACCATTGACAAAAAGCATCTGAAAGATTTACATCCATATTACAGAGGAGAGATGTTAAACAAGTTGTATCTATCTAGTTTGCTGTCCATTGATGAATGTGTTGAAAACTCACTCGACTTGCTTGTCCTCGTTCACATTAGCCCTGATCCAGCTATTGTCCTTCAGCAGGGATGCTTTCTTTTTGCTGTCCTCTACTGCTTTAGTACTTGAAGTCGTACCTGTTTTCAACAAAAAGTATTAGGCAAATAACTTGATTATGGATGTACATAATGATATATTAAGAACAATGGGTTACACTTTACTTCGATGGTCACCTTTTGACATTCTACTAACAGTAAGTAACTTTGCAACTACATGTCAACTAACTCTCATTTGAGTATTAGTAGTGTTGCATACTGTTGGTTTTAGGGTTCGGGTTAGTAGAATAAGCTGACATGCAAAGTTACATATAGTCAGTTGAATATCTGTTGGGGAGCATCACAATAAAGTGTTATTAGATATTAAGCAGACAATCTACTAATACTCCAATGACTGCTAGTTGACAAGTAGTTGCAAAGTTACTTATAATGTCTAAAGTGGATTGTCGAATAAAGATGTCATTTTAATGCATCTTCTCACCTGCTTGGACTTTACTGTATGGTTTTCCAGTGAAAGACATGGTTTACGCTGTAAGATGGAATTGAAACACATTATTTCGTTTGCAGTGGATACAGTGTAGTCACTTCTGCATATATCATACATACTAATAGGCTACTATCCACAAGATGGTGCGACCAGAAAAGACATATTGAGTATGTCAATGCAGCATCATGTTCATAAAAGGCATAATTTCACAATTTACGGTTAGTACATTCCATTCCTAGTGTTGATGTGGCATTGTCCTTTCACTTCATACCTCCCCTGGATACACCCAAAACTAGTCTGTCCTGATCCCTGACACACCCTTCAAACACCTGCCACTGAATCCATGGCAACATTCTCATGTTTTGAAAAGAAACGTCAGATGTATTGCAATTAACAACATCAGCTGAGAGGTTTCGATGGATTTTATGTAACAAAGGTAATAATTGTAAAAAGTGGTAGTGATAATTGAAAAATATTTTTATATTTGCTCCATATTTGGGTAGCTGACATTAAATACTTACTCATGGACATGCTACACATTTAAAAGTATTTTAAACAGCTCTTTACCAATCTTTATATATATGTATATATATATATATATATATATATATATATATATATATATATATTATTCTCTAAAAGTTAGTCATATATGCATGCATAATATTTTTCAAAACAATAATGTTCTGTATATATATACACACAAACAGACCTGTCAACCAAAGTTGACCAAAACAAAACAACCAAAACAATAAACACATCAAACAAAAATACAGTAAAAACAGTAATATTGTGAAATATTATTACAAATTAAAAGAACTGTTTTCTATTTGAATATATCTTTAAATGTATTTGTTTCCTGTGATGCAAAGCTGAATTTTCAGCATAATTACTCCAGTCTTCATACTGAATAACTGAATAAATCATTCTGCATTTGCTGCTCAGCAAACCTTTCTTTATATTATTATTATCAATGCTGAAAACAATTTTTGCTGCTTAACATTTTAACCATTCAAACATTCATGGTAAGATTAAAACATATAGAAATTAATACTTTGGAAATGATGCTGAAAATTCAGCTTTACCATCACAGAAATAAATGACATTTTAAGATATATTTAAATAGAAAACAGCTCTTTTAATTTATAATAATATTTGGCAATATTCCTGTTTTTACTGTATTTTTGTTTAAATAAAATATTTGACCGTACTAAACTTCTGTATAGATTTGACTTCTAATTTGAGCAGAAAACCACTGTCCCTGTTTATGACAAAAACCTCTATTCTAATTTTATTTTGAAAAAGCAATAATCTGAGACAATGTCATGGTCTTCAAATCCACCTTGACATTGAACACCGTTTTAGTAAAGTGCACTGCGAAATACTCAACACATTTAATTTCAGCATTGTGTATCCATATGACAAGAGAACCCAATTGAATTAAGATGTTTTAGTAAGATCACACTGTTAACATAAAACCCCTTTGATTTTAGAAACAAAAAGGATAAAAATATTAACCATGAAAATGATTGACGTATATAACTAGAGTAGAATCAAGAGAAACACCTATAGTGTGTACAATCATACCTTGGTATTTCAGGTGCTCAGGATGTGATAGAGTTCTGATGAGAATAATATACCGTTTACTGCTCTTTCCCTCTTACATATTTGACATGGGTAGGGAAGGACCAGTGAAAGGTGTGGCTTCATACGAGAGCAACTGAACCTGAACTGTCAGCACAGCAACGTTTACAGTAGGGGTGTGTTTTATGAGGTCAGCTGGGTATGATGAAAAGGCACTAGGTAATGAATGTCATTGGGACATAGCCAATTGTCTGTCTTAGGAAACTATGCGAAAGCCGCCATTACAACCTTCAATGTCAAGATAAGACTGTTTGGGGTGTTGTTCTTCAGGTTTAAAAGTTCAAAAGTCTGCCATTGTAAATGTTTATTTATTTTATTTAGTTACATATTTTGCCAGCAATTATTGTAGTTCAGAACTGTAACTTTATAAAACTATTCAGAGCCTTAACTGTTAGCAGGTGTGCAAAATCATTATTATTTATTATTACTTCTTAAAAGGCTGTGTCAAAACCTTTTAGCAACTGTGAAAGTCAGAGTCATGTCGTAAAGGTTTTCTGGTGTTTGGCCAAACTTAAAAATAAAGGTTCTTTATTCACTGCAAAAAATGCCTTTCTTACTTAGTATTTTTGTCTTGTTTCCAGTCCAAATATAAAAAAAATCTTAAGCGTTTACTAGAGAAGTTAAATGACATAAGAAATTATATCATAAATTAAGTGAGTTTTTGCTTAAAACAAGCACAATTATCAGCCAACGGGGTAAGAAAAATAACCTTGCTAAATGTGTTTTTTCTTATTTATTTTCTATCTATCTATCTATCTATCTATCTATCTATCTATCTATCTATCTATCTATCTATCTATCTATCTATCTATCTATCTATCTATCTATCTATCTATCTATCTATCTATCTATCCATCTAGTTTTGTGAAAAACTAACTAAAAAATAGTGACATTTTCAGTAGCAGTGCATTATCATTTTAGGTTAAGAAAAACTAACTGAACATACATGCTTTTCAATCCACTTAGTTTTTTGAGGCAAGTGTTAACACAAACTTAATTTGACTACATATTAAGCTAACTACATATCCAACCTAAGTGAACAATAAACATTAAATGGTCTTTGCCTTTAATCAAAAATGCATAAAATAACGCTTAATTTGAACCTTTAATCTCAATTCAGTCCTATGGAAATGCTGCGAGTAAAAATCCACCGATACAGTTTTAGTTAATGCAACAAAAATGATTCATGTACACTGAAAGAATGAACCTGCAATTCTAAGGAGCTATTACCTGATATAACCAAATGTTTGCTGGTGTAGATTAATGTATTTGGGGTGATTCAGTGATGTTAAATAATATTTTTGACGTGAATAAAACTAGTTAATTTAGATTTTAAATGCTTCTTGATATAAGAATTCTTAGATATTTGGACTGGAAACAAGACAAAAATAAGAAGCATTTTTTGCAGTGTTGGCACTGAGGGATCCAACATGAAGAACCTTTAGGGATTCTAAATGTAAGAATGTTCATGTAATGACTCAAAAGAAATCAAACGAATGTGAAGTTCACTCTCAAGAGCCTCTCTTTTGTTCAATCACACAGGAAATTGGACAGTTTTAAGGATAATGCCGAAAGAGACATTCTGTACTGCATGTGATTGTGTCATGCAAAGAAAATAGAATAATAGTCTCAAAAAAAAAAAAAAAAAAAATATATATATATATATATATTTATATTTTGATCATTTATAATCAAACTAACATAAGTGTAATTTTAATTTCCTCATCTGTAAACATGATGGTGAATAGCAGAGCTTGAGCAAACATTCTCATAGTTATGATCAGATGCTTTCTTAACTGTTTTCTCAAGCTGGCGGCAAATTTACATATTATTTACATGAATATTTACATATTCATCTCAGCAATACGGCGTCAGGAATCAGGGTGTTCGTTAACAACAGACAGTGCATCACTCCAAAGTAATTTCCTACTTCTTTTTACTTCTAATCGAGGAATGAACAAGATCGGGGCCTTGAGTCATGTGCAGTTTATTGTAGGCTACAATATGTTATAATGTGAATGATTTGGCCGCTGACCAAGGCTATGTATGTACGTTGCTCACTAATGGAGTGTGTGTGCACGAGTGCGAGACCAGCACTAGTTGCTGGCTGCATTTCACATTTTGATTGGCTGGTTCTAAATTAACAGTTGTGTTGTTGCTGACGCATGTGGCTTGTTAGGTTTATGCTTTGCTGTGAGTGGGTGAAGCTCTCTTTGCGAAAAGTAAGCTACAGTATATGTCTGACAGCAAGTATGAAGAGCATGTCTGTTGGGTGTGACACTAATGCTCATCACACCCTTACTAAATAGTTTTAACATGTGTAATATGCAAAAGACAATACAAAAACTTGATGACACAAAAAGCTGCTTCTTATGTTTCACCAAAACTATTTTTATAGGCTATGAAAATACTAATGTTTGCACATACGGGATTTGGAGGAGTGCTAATACGATGATTGTATTTATTTAAGGAAATATTGTGTTTGATTTAAAACTAGATAGATTCACTGGAAAAAAGTTTGCTGCTTGCTTTATTTACTTAATTAAAATGGGCTAAAGCAACACAATCGCTGAACATTTTGTCACAACTTAATTTCATTGTGTTCAATCCACTCAAATATGTCAATTTTTTTAAAAATCTAAATTAACTAGTTTTATTCACGTTATATCACTGAATCACCCCAAATACATTAATGTATACCAGCAAACATTTGGTTATATCAGGTAATAGCTCTTTAGAATTGCAGGTTCATTCTTTCAGTGTACATGAATAATTTTTGTTGTATTAACTAAAACTGTATCGGTGGATTTTACTCGCAGCATTTAGGACTGAATTGAGATTGAAAGTTAAAATTAAGTGTTATTTTATAGAATTTTGATTAAAGACAAAGACCATTTAATGTTTATTGTTCACTTAGGTTGGCAAATTAAATGAGTTTCTGTTGTTGACATTTTTGTGGTTACCACTGTGCTAAGAGAGCTTGTTGGTTTGGTTATGGTTTAATGGTTTATGCTTCATTCAGCAATGCTAATGTCAGTACAGTCACAAACTAAATATGTAGTCAAATTAAGTTTGTGTTAACACTTGCCTCAAAACACTAAGTGGATTGAAAAACATGTACATGTTTAGATAGATAGATAGATAGATAGATAGATAGATAGATAGATAGATAGATAGATAGATAGATAGATAGATAGATAGATAGATAGATAGATAGATAGATAGATAGATAGATAGATAGATAGATAGATAGATAGATAGATAGATAGACCTTCTTTCACCTTAACACTGAAGTTTCTCACCACTAGATGGGGCAATAAACTAAAGAAAATGGTTTTGATTAAAATTCTCCAGTTCGTGTCATATTTGTATCCAAGAATTTACTGTAGTGACATTTTAAGAATTTCGAACTAAGAATATATACATTCTTTTCCTGCTCTCTGCATTAAGAAAAATATTTAATTTTAAGATTTTAATGCATATTGTGTTGTTAGAAGTACATTTTCATCTAAAATATATTTTGCTAAAAATCTTTTGTCCAACCGTTGTCCACAAAATAAAGTTATTTCATTTTGACTGGGCAGAAGTGAACTCCCTGCACAGGTGAAGATGTTCTGTCAGTCTCACCTCTATCACCATTACTGAATCTAAGGTTGATGATTGTAGGGTAAAGGACTTCAGTACTGCTGACACAACTCTAACCAGTGTCTGTGTGTGACACAGTGAAGGGAGGAGGGAAATGTCATCTCTCAGTATTCGGGTTATGTCCCCAGTCAGAGGACATTCATTGACCTTATTACATCATGTGCAGTTCCTCTCACATTATCTTTTTCACGCTCTTCTTGTTTGGAAATCCAGATCCTGTCTCTATTTTGTTTCATATACCTTCAGATTACAGAATTTATATCAAGGAGAAAAGTCTTTGGTTTAATGTCTTTGAAATACTGTCCATCCCTGACCCACTTCATTAAAGACATGCATTTGAATAAATACATATTAATACAAAATTCTATTTGTCAGTCAGAGTGTCAGTCATCCTCTTTATCGGCAGCTGATTTCCTCTATCAACTTTAAGCAACCCTAAATTTGAATGCACACAATCTGGAGATCCCAGAGAGAACAGCTCCATCTAGCATTGGGTTAGAGGATTTTCTGCATTCAAATATGAAGTGGCTGATCTAGGCATCACTTGTTCACACGGTAGTATTAACTTGACTCTTGTTTGATTTGTGTATTTGCATTATCTTGCATTAAGTGATGCCAACTCTGCTGAAAATACAGCAGGATACTTTTAACCAGTCATTACACATATCAACAGTAATGAAGTACTAGTCCGCAGCCAGCTATAGTCTAACTATCATTAGTGATTTCAGCTATAATGAAAAAAATTTGTTTGCAGTTTCTTATTTCAATTCCTATCGAACAGGGGAAGGGAAGGGGTAGGTGAAATAGAAACAAATATTTCTAAGAAATTGTAAAAATGTACTTTACATTCAGAAAATAAATATTCGTTAAATATTCAGAGAATAGCCATTTGTCATTGTATTTTGACACATATTTCCCCACACAGTATCTTGTATTATTTGTTATATTTGTGTATTGTTATATTTAAGCTGAGGTCATTTCAAATACATTTGTTCAATATGTTGCTCTTTTTTATGAAACTCACCCACATTTAATTGTTGATGAAGAATGCATGAATTAAGCTAAAACGATTTTGTTTTTAAAGCAGAGGCTCTGTTCTTTCTTTTGATATATTGCATGTTCTGATATTCATACAACAAAATATTTTGGGGGTCATTACATTTTTTCATAACATTATCAAATATTGCTGGCGATGGCTGACAACTTTATAAAAAAAATATTTAAAAAAAGTTGTCGGGGAAAGAGTTAATTAAACTTTACATTTATATAAAGCTGCACTTTAGAGTGCTTTTTTGACCCACTTATCTTTATATGTAATTTCATAATTATTTATACTGTCTTTGAAATATGGTAACTGACAAGACGCCTATTTATGTAAACTAAAATATGTTATGTGATGTATGCAATTGCATAAGTTTTGCATTAAGTTAACATAATGTTGTTTAAATGTCAATGTGGTGTTTTTAATATGCTGTATAAGACAAACCATGTGCAAATTCATAAGTCAACACCATTGCTAAGTATTTTCTCCTTAAATCTGCAGTGAACCAAAAATGCAGTTTGAAATCGCTGGTGTTCTCTACGTCACAAATGTAATATCAGTTACAATTTTAGAATCACGTATTTTATGCATTAGTATGTTAGTCAGCACATCAAAGTACAGGTACATCTAGCACATTATTACAAAGTGCATTTAAGTGTGTTAAGAAACATTCATGAAAGTGTACTCTCTTTAAGTACACTTAGGTGGCCTTTTATTTCATTAAATCTGCTAGTATGGTTTTTTTAAAAAGTACAATTGTATATTCAATAAAAACCAAGTGCACTTCATTTCCAGAAGGGAACACATACTCCGAGTCCCAATATTCAGATTTGTGGGTTATCTTTTTTTGTGTGGTTGTTATGATTTTCAATTCTTACTCTCCAAGGTTACATCCTTAGTTATAATATCAAGTCACTGGTAAGGGTGCTTCAGTGGTAACCCTATACCAGAAACAGTATGCCAGGTAACATGCCGTAACTAATCCACGGAAAAACATTCTGACAACAAAACTAATGTTTTGGTGTGAGCAAATTATTTAACATGATGAGGCTTATTTTTGTGTTACTAGCGGACATTGTGCATTACCCTGATAGTTCACCCAAAAATGAAAATTCTGTCATAATTTACTCGCCCTCATGTCATTCCAAATCTGTATGACTTTCTTTCTTCTGCTTGAACATAAAAGATGATATTTTGAAGAATGTTGATATCCGAACAACTTTGGAAACCCATCAGTTTTGATGACCAGTGACTCAAATAGGAAAAACCTGACATGAGGGTGACAAAATGATGACAGAATTTAAAATTTTGGGTAAGCATGACTACTGACCAAATACGGCAAATGAACATGACAGGCCTAATGAGATTATTTTATTATGTGAAAAAAGAATGTTGAGTCCTTTGGACAAACAATTAAATATACAATGCAGCATACATTAATTAATTGCACAATATACACTTATTACAAAATGATGCTATTGACCAATCAGAAGTAAGTATTCCAGAAGAATTTGTAATTACAGTAACGAGTAATAAAACATCTTATAAAATAGGCCTAATATGACCAGACAGATATTCATGGTTATTGTCAGGAAATAATAACCATACAAATTTAACGTACGCTTCACCATGCACCCCTAAGAAAATAATCGCCCTGGATGTGTTTTATAATCGTGCAGTAAATTCAAATTCTTCTGCGATAGGAAACGACCGTTAAAGCATCTGAAAGCTGCGTTATTAAACTCGCCCGCTCCATTACTACAGCGGTCGCGTTTCAAAGCCTACCGAGTCCCCTAGCAAGAAAGCACTCTGTGCGCGTGGTTCATTATCTTCGTCCGACCGCCCAAACAGTGCCTAGGTAGTGCGCGCACTGCGCTTTGAGCCACAGCCGGTGTGTGTGCTACGGATGGGAATGTATCCCAGCATGCTTGACAGTCAGTCAGCAGCGACATGAACAGGGAAGGATGATGAAGCTAAGATGGCAGCGCTGCTAGGGCTGCTGTCTTTACGGGGTCAAGAAAAACAGCAGGAATAAACGCAAAGCACGGACGTCAGCTCGCGCGTTTGACTCGCTTCTCTTCGGGCGGTTGAACGCGGTCGGACCGCCTGCAATCGAGGAAATAACGGTTGGTTTTGAAGCGTATTTCGCAGTCGCAGCAGAGCGGCTAACCGTCAACGTCGTTTTAATTGGAGATACTCGGATGTAATTCGCCGGGCGTTTTTGCGGGTTTGCGGAGCGGATATATGGGGTGTGCTCGGGAATTTTAGCTCTGTTGATTGACTTTGTAATCTAATATATGCGTTGTTCCCCTAAACGATGATGTGTGCTGCTGCGGCGGCAGCGGGTGCCGGTGGCAGCGGGATTGTGTCCTCCTCATCCCACTCGATGGGGCTGGGTGTCAGGGTTATTCCGGGAGCTGGACAGGACTTCGCATCGATCGGATCAGGGATGGGCTCCTGTCCCGTTGTGGGGGCCCGCTCGGATTGTCGGAGCCGCTACCAGCTTCTTCTCTCAGGGCGAGCACTGGCGGAGCGCTACCGGAGGATATACACCACCGCGATCAACGACAAAGAGCAGGGGCTAAACCTCGGCAGGTGGGTCTGATTTACATGTTCGGTTCAGGTTGAGAGATGGGTCGTGATGCCGTGCGGATGGATGTGTTTGTAAACAAAACCCAGTGGGTTAAACATGAGCTCATTTGAGCCCAAACAGTAGTGCAGCAGCAGTATTAGCAGTTAGCATGCGGCTAACTTCCTTAGCGATAACACATTAGCGAGCGCAGCGAAAACACTCGATTAATCTCGTTCGTGTCAACGGAAAAGCTCAGTTTGTGATGGTTTTGATTTGTGCACTTTTTTAAAACGTCACCCCTGTGCTGTCACGGCTAACACAACAGTCTTGCACAACCAGACTAATATAACGTTAGGTGTGCTAATAGGACATAGCTGAATGAGTTTGATATATATGCTGTAATTTTACTGGCTTCAAATACAATGCATAGACTATGGTATGTTGTGCAAAGAAGGAAGAATTAAACCTTTCACCTCAACATTTGTGTACATTTAAGACTGGATTTTGACTCGTGAACTGTTGTCAGGCTTATGGAATGTCTTATAGTCCCAGTTCAGGTTTTATATATTATCCTTCTTCACTGAATTGCAAGTTTAAGGTTATTATTGTTAATAACCAGCCACTTCATTTTCATAATGTGACTTATTGAACAACATTAATTATATCGCATGTATTCAGAGCTCTAACGTTAGCCGTGTCTCGTTTATGCGAAGGGCTGGGTTCTGTTTTGCCTGACGTCACCCTGCTGTAGCGAGAAGCGCGCGCGCACACACACACACACACTCTCTGACGAGCTCTACCTCAGAGCAGTCTCTTAAAATTGATCTACCTGTACACATCATTATTGTTTCTGCTCATATTTATACTTTTACTTTGTCCATAGTTCATACGCAGTTTCACAATTAGCAAAAAAATCTAAATAGACGACAAAGTAAAAATGACATTCCGTTTTACCATAAAACCTTCACATTCCTTTATATTGAACTCTTTAGCAAATAAAACAGTATAATTTGATTTATTTCAGTTGCATATTAAATAAGATATTCAATAAATCAAACTCATTGTTTATTTTTTATTTTTTAGATGTACTAAATTGCTTTTATGTATTTAAAGTCTACAAAAAAGGGTTCAAAATTAACATTAATTAAGGTTTAGCCCACACATACAACTCAAGAGTCAAAAGTAATAAGCGCTAAATGACCAGAGGTCAATAAACAAAGATATTTGAGATTAAGGAAAAAAGGATCATGAATATTGTTACTACCTTGTTTATGCAAATTTTTCTTTGAGGTTTAATAGTCCTTTTACAAGTGGTTTAGTTGTGTACACTTGCACCATCCACTTATGACATCACTAGCGTCAATGCAAATTGCGCTGAACCCTTGAACGCCCCTCCCAACCTTCAAGCTCTTCATCACAAGCAGCCTCTGTGCTTTCACTTTTCACTGCATATAATCAGCTACTGTTTTGTTTTCCCATTGTTTACTGCCATACACGAGCTCTAGCTTCAACACAATTCCTACGTAAGGTTGTACATAATAGCAGATTCAGATCGCTCTCTTGTTAAAAATGAAACTATGATCGCCCGCTGTTGCCGTCGCTGTTCCTCGGTTCCTCGTGAAGGATTTGCCACTAGACCAATGTTTCTCAACTGTTGGTGTGCAGCCCAAGAAATAACAACAATAATCATAATTCTATGTGTTTTTCTGATGCGAGACTTTTATTTTGACGTGTGAAGCTGTTGACTCTCCTGTCAGATGCAGTTTAAGTAAAGAAAAATGGTTTGTTTTTAGGCTACATGTCAGTGTCATATAATATTCAAATTTTATTTTCGTTACTTGAAAGAATTCGCTACAGAATTTTTTTTGTACATGCTTAATTTCATTTGCTCTTTATAGTGTAGTTAACTATAAAGAGAAAATGAAATTATGAGCATGTAACGTCATAGTTACATTGTAAATTAAGTCATGAAATTATCAAAAAGTACCAATAAATCACGTTACTGGTATGTCGTGTGTCGGCTCGGAAGGATTTGTATGCCGGTATGATGTTCAATCTATTCATCAGGATTACTGTCCATATGTTTTATTAACAGTTCATGTTATTGTGTGTTCACTATTTTCACTTTGTGTTATTTTTTTATACTTTTAATGACTGTGGGGGCTCATAAAAACTTAATAACTTAATTGTATTAACAAAAACAAGTTTGGGACTTTAATTGCATTACCTTATACTGTTTATTCATCACTATTAGTGATATTCTTATAATTTATGTGTATGCTAAATAAAGTGGGACAGTACTTGTGTGTGTGTATGTGTATGTCACTGTCAACCATTGGAAATAAATTTGCTTTATTCAAATGCCTAAAAATTTGGGTCTTAGCTTAATGAACATATGTGAATGTGGGTTTTATGGCCATACCAGTTGAGAACCACTGATTTAGAGTTAGACTAACAGGTCTATTTGCAAAAAAGACCAACTTTTGTTTTATTGCAGCTAACATGCTTTAAAATCTTTAAAACATGCTTTGTTAACATGCCAGCAACCCATTTTTTTTAACTGGGTTCTTGAAATAGTATATTTTTGCTCTTACAATCCATGCTTATTAAAAATGCATGTTTTTACAGGGATGACACACCGCTACATATGCTGACCTGTTAAGATATCTGTGATATATGACCTCTGGACCTTTTTACTAGTATATTGAATTGATATTGAAAACCTGACAAATAGGTTAGTAGTGTCAGCCTCAAACGGACTGTCTGGTTCATACTCAGAGAAATGATTTCTCTATTTTTCAACCTTAAAAGTAAGACCCACGTGAACTGTGTAAATATGAGACAAAAATGGTTGGTTGGGGGGGTGGTTACTGTGTGATGACTGATATCACGAATAGCCTTAAACAATTACTAAATAAACTGCAAAATGTAACGTTTTCTAATAGCCTACATGTATTTTATGCACGGAGACAGCGTTGCACAAGCTCACGGTGTCGTCTGCGGGACACCCTTAGCCAGGGTTCAAAGCGGCAAATGCGAGTAAAAATCAGCATTGAACCTGTGTTACTGGCCAGTTGCCCGTTAACTTGATGAATTTTGACAATTTTGTGAGAATGTCAATGTCATATGGCTTAGTGCGTTCAAATCGCAATGATAGGGATGTAATTATGAATATATGAAGAGTTCAGATGCAAAAGCCTCTAAGTGCCATCGGAAATTTTCTTCTTGAATGATCATTTTTATCAAGCTTGTATATTTAAGTTCAGTAGTTTCACTTAAATAGCAATGAAAATGACCTATTAATTGTCATTTAAGTGAAACTACTGAACTTAAATATACGAGCTTGATAAAAATGATCATTCAAGAAGAAAATTTCAGATGGCACTTAGAGGCTTTTGCATCTGAACTCTTCATATGTAGACTTCAGATGCAAAAACCTCTGTCTGACATTTTTCTTTTAAATGAGCATTTTTATCAGGCTCCTATGTTTAGGTTCAGTGATTTCACTTTAATGGCAATGAAAAGGTTATTAGTCAATTATTGAAATGCCTTATTTTCAAAAATGTCACTGATAAAAATAAAATTCAAAACATGAAAATCCTCATTTAAAAGAAAAATGTCAGACAGACTTAGAGATTTTTGCATTAAGTCTTCATGTGCTCTGACGCTGCATGATTTAGAGTAAAGTTTCATTTTCAGTTTTGATTCACAGTGAATGCTACTCTGTTAGCGCTGTGTGAGTCGCTTATAATTTGCTGATCACATGTCTGATACATTCAAACATTCTGTTTATTATAAGTGTGCTCTGCAGTTTTGTCATCTGCTGATTTATATTCTCGTGCTCTCATGCAGGACAGATTCTGATTGGCTGTAAATGTTTTTATCTTTCATCAGCTGGAAAGTGGCTCCAACGATATTGTTTTTCTGTGGGTTTCCGTTATCGTTGTAGTTGTGGTGTGAAATGATGTTTTTTTACAGAATGTTTTTAAAACATCTTTATCGTTATTATTGTTCTTGGTGTGCCAACTATAAATCAACATGCACCAAATGCTATATTTTCCATATATTGTAATCATTATGTTCACAACTTGTAATAATTACTTTGAGCTCATTGTTTCTTCCTTAAATTAAGACATTGTTTGCTAACTGCATGATTTGTATATTAGCACATTTCTGAAATACATTGCTTAGACACCTCTGATAACAGATCACTCTAAATTGTAATACAGACAAATTCTGTTTGAAACATTAAGTATTGTGAAAAGCGCTATACAAATAAATTTGAATTGAATGTGAATTGGTGTGAGTAGACCTTTAAACAAACTGTTATTATCTAGATATACCTTTCTAATAATTTTATTATTGATAGTTGACACTGCAAACCCAGATCTAACATGTGCCAATATTTTCCAGGGGAAAGAAAGCTTTGAGCAAGAAGAAACTAAAAAGGCGGCAAAAAGTCAAATCAAAAGTGAAAACAAGAACAAAGGTAAGATTGATAATCCGTCTTTTGAGTACTGTAAGATTCATTGCTACACATTTGCTGATTCAATCAGACATTAAAGTTATATGGTTTAAAATAATTTTTTGGTAGCATAATTTGCATAATTGTAATTTTTGAAGACAAATGCTTCCATAGACTTCTGCTGGATCTGTCTGTATTTTATCTTTAGTCTCTCAAAATGCATAATGATTTGTCATCTCAAAAACTGTAAACTTCTTTCTCAGCAATATAGCATCTTTAACATCAGATAACAATGATTCTGTTACCAAATGTGGCCATTTTGGTGGAATTCTTAATTTCATTAAGATATTTTTTTATTTATAATATTAGTTTGATCTCAATACAGCACATATGAATACATATTTATACATAGGCTACATATTTTCATGCTTTTAGTCATCACATTTGAGAAGATACCAGTAAACACTCACACATGGTGGAGAATGCGGGAGTGGCGAGGTCACGATTGGCTGTTGCATGGCGACCCATGTGTTGCACGTTTCCATGGCAACAGCTTCCTCCATCTCCTGCAATGAGCACCTATGGTGTGTCTGGCAGCCGGGTTTGTCTCGCTATGTCTACAGCGTTAACCAGCGCTCAGAAAATAGGCAGAGACCCAAAATGTCCCGTATTGCATATTGTGTATTGTCTTCCCATTCCCCAAAGCATGTGTGGGGGTTAATGCCTGATTGTGTTTGGATATCCTTTCCCAGGCACTCTGTTTTCCCTAGTGGATGTGAGTGCTTCACAGGCAGCGGTAAGAGAGAATAATGTGATTGTAGATAGTGGAGAGGGGAATATGCTGTAATAATCCTCCACCCTAAAACCCTGCTGGCTAAGGAGTAAAATCTCATTTATATTTCTCCTTCTCTGCCACAGTCACCTTAAAAGGAGCTCCGTGCCTTTGTTTGCTTATAAACAGATGGGTGGAGTTCCTCCAGCAGGGAAGGCTCGGCTTCAAGACAAACTGCTGATGTGTCTGTCAGTGTTCAAGCACTTCAGTTTGCTTTGTTTGATGGATCAGGATATGAATTCATGAGTTTACTGCCCTTCTGCTTCGACTCCATTCCTTATCTGTGATATTACACAATCCCAGACAGCTTTGTGCGACTGATGACTAAGACTGGGCGATCCAGCCAAAAAAAGAAAATCTCAATACAGGGCTCCAGAAAATTGGCTCCTGTTGACCTTATGTGGCAGAGAAACAAGCACGCAGCCATCTTTAGAATATTGTCTTTGAACTTTAGTTTTTGCGGTCGCTCGAAGTATTTCAATGGCATCGCTGTCGAGGAGTAATTAGCTGGTGAAGTGGATTTACTTATTGCAAAGTTGACAAAAGTTATCATGAGGATTGTAGTGTTTAAAGCAGATGTCTTGACAAATGTCAGTAGACCGGGAAGATTTTAAACGAGCCATTCATTCATAAATACGCAAGATCGCTGTGAAAATACAGACCGGAAGACAAAAGACAATGAGCGCAGCGCTGAAAAGGGGCGGGGCTACATAAGGTCTATGAGGGATAAAAATTGGCGGCAAATTATCTTTTGGGTGCCACTAGGGTTGTAACAGTATAAGATTTTCACAGTATGAAAACGGTCTCAGAAGATTTAACTTTTTCACTGTATATGGTGTTAAATAAATAATAATTATTATTTCATCAGTTAAGGGTGGGGTAGGCAATTTTCGACATGGCCAGCAATAGCACGTTAGCTTTGAAAGCATGAGATACCAGCCTCACTTCAGAGCGTCTCCAAAAGCCACAGCTTCTTCAAAATACCTGAATGCGCACAGCTGAATCTGCAAGGCGCCACAAGATGAGAGACGGCGTTAAACTACCTCATGTCTCAAAGCACATAACATTACAATAATAATGAACATAAACAACTTAAAGAGCACTGACCTATAACACCTGACTGCTGCAGATTCATTTCACCGTTAATAGTGTTGCCATTGAAATGCATAAGTTCCAGTCACAAACCACTCTTGAGTAAAACGTCACGGGTTTCCGTCTTTTACAAATTACAGTAGTTATGGCGTGAACAGAGCATAAGCTTGTTGTTGTAGTTCAGGAGGAACTGTAAAAGTTGGCTGCTGTAGCTCTGCATAGCATGAAATGTGTTGATAACGTGTGATGTCTGCGCAGGTAGACAGGCAGGTATGACATCGTACCATTGCATTTTTGGTAGAACAAATGCTTTATTATAACAAACTTGCATTTATTTGTTTTTGTTTCCTAGCTGTCCTATTCTACTGCGCTCCGTCTGTTTGACGAGCATGCGCGCACCGACGCTCGTTCATCGAAGTCATTGAAGTTTAACAAGACTCGCTTGTTGTCAGTATGTGCAAAATTGGAATGCTCACGGAACTTTCTAACATTTTCAGATAAGGATATAACTATAAAATGTAAGTTGTGCGCTGAGGAAAACACGTGTCAGAGGCATTAACACGACAGGGCAAAACGTGGTAAATACTTATACTTTTGTTTGAAGCGCTTATAAATATAAAGCATTCTCGTGTTTTAGGACAACTTGGATAATGTACCTTTCCCGAAGCAGTTCACTCTGCTTCCTCATTGATTTTCCATGTGTTTTTTGTCCATAGAAATGGGTTATTCACAACTATAAAGCGTCGTGACTGTCTGGTTTACGAGCACAGCGTTCAGATGCGTCTAATCGATAATCAAATTCGTTGTCGATTATTTTCATTATCTATAATAATCGATTTTAGTTGTTGCAGCCCTACCTTCATTGGTGATAAAAGAGAAGGCTGTCTATGAAGCAAATGTATCTATTTAGTGTTATATATATATATATATATATATGTATTAAACTAAATATAGTCACAGCTAGGGGTGGGCGATATGGCAAAAATATATCAGAATTTTTTTCAGGAAAATCACGATTCACGATTTTACCACGATTCTCTTTCATGTTGGTTTTACTGTTTTGCAAGTGACTGAGCATTACAGCCAAACTAATTTCCCTATTTTAAAAACAAAGCCTTACAAGGTAACAAAATATGAAAAAAAGAAAAGAATGGCAGACAATTAGGCCAAAGTGGCGCAAATAAAAATAGGCTACACGACATATACAAATGAAATAAACAGTGCTTTATTTTCTCAGCTACAGTAGGTGGATTTAAGAGTAGCATTCAAGAAAGCAATTAAATGAACAAATATAAAAATAAAATACTACATAGACATCACTGTATAAATTATACATTGATTCTTATTAAAGCTACTTTTAAAGTTCTCAATCAAGAGCAGTGAGTGATTTTCTCTTTGTGTTTTGTTGTTTTATTAACAATAAAAGGATTAGTTCCTGTGAGAATACAGGTTACTTTTGAATCAGTCTCTTAACAATACATTGCAATATGGAAAAACTTGCAGCATCTGTAAAATCTAACTCGATATCTTCAACCAGGGCTGGTCTCTATTCCTTCACTACATAGATGCCTGATTCCTCATTGCATTCCAATACTCTACAACTATCACAAAATATGAAATAGAAACATGTTGGTTTTCTTTAAACTCATTTTGTAACAGTGTAACCATGCATGTAACTTATCCTAATGTCCTTTTTGTGTCTATATGTGTATACATACATATGTACTGTATATTTGTGTGTGTGCATGTTTGTATGTGTCCCCTTTTACCTTTCTTTCTTCTTTTGTTCACCTACTATACTTGTAACCTTTTGTTTTGTTAAATAAAAAATAAAAAAAGAAGTAAGTATCAATATCAGACTCGTTATGGAAAAAGTTGTATCGGTTCATCCCTATTACGTATTATTACAAATGCCTGCATAGGGCGCCAACAGCCTGGTGTTATTGTTGTCCCACTTTACAGTAGGTCAAATCCTTATTTAATATTGGCCAAATGACATTTAATTCAAATGTTAACTTAATCTTTAATATTTGGCCACTTTTTTTACGATAAAAATGCTACATCCACAGTTTTTTCTTGAATAAGAATATGTGGACATTAAAACACGAGCGAGGGTTTAAACTTTTATTTTGAAATCGCGATTTACAGTTTGCATATTTAGAAACACATAGATTTATTCTCCTGTGTTGGCGTAGGTTTGTAAATAATTTACGTTACAAATCTGATGAAATGGCACACATTGCTTTCCCAGATGAACGTTATAAGCAACCCAAACTTAGCATGCAGAGATGGAGTTTGAGCTCTATGCATGTAAATGATAACAGTTCAACGTGGAGCAGCATTTACTGTGAACAGAGCCTCTCTGAGATGCACATAACCTACACGCATGTAAATAATTAAAGTGTATATATATAAAACACGCAGGGCATATATATTTAATTGAATCACAGCCTTTGTGAATTCACTATAGCACTATGCTATAGTATGGTTTTTACATTTAATAGGCCTACATAGTGCAGCCTTAGAAAACGATCTAATAATGCAGTTCATGGATTCTCGTCCTTGGAATGTGCCACTTCCGGTATGTTGCTGGTTACTCGACACGATTAAATTGTAATTCAGGATTTTTTTTAAGTCGAGTACTCCATTTTAATCGAGGAATCGTTACAGCCCTACATCCCTAACTTATAATGAAACTTAGTTTGTAACATTTATACTTGCAAGGGTGATCTAGCTATTCTCATTTCGCCACCGTTTTCCTTGCAGCTGATATTATTTAACTCTTGACCTTTCAGGGCAACAGTGGTGGGACTTGTGGGTAAATTGTATACAGTATGACTCATGTACCTTTGAACAGACAACTGGCTTTTCACATTCTAAATACAACATTCAGGCCCCTCTGTGTTTTATTTAGCTAAGTTCTTGCGCCACGGTTTGCCTACAGCTGAAAGTCACCAAATGTTGCTATGATCAACCTATGATTGATATCACCACAGCGAGATTCATAATTGTCACCCCCTTTACTGACATAGAGGCATTGTAGTATCAATCAAATTTGCCGCAGAAAAAAATGGATAACATCTTCATACCAGCTGTCTAATAAAGAACGGGTGTGTTAGGTTTGGTGCTAAAGTGTTACAGAGCTGCACCTTATGAATGACTCACTTATAGTAATCTCTGGTCATTAAGTGTAGAATCAATTTATGAATATGTTTTGGTATTGAGTTTGAAGAAATGGTAAAGTTTGTCCACCAAAACGATGTCTTTGATAAAATGGAAACTCCTTATGCTGTTCAAAGTACATTCATTGTCTTTCTTGAGGTAGCAGTTAACCACAACTGATGTGGTCATTTGAAACATCCCCTCCCGTTTCATGCTCGTATACTAGACTTTATTGTCTGTTCTTTGGCCATTAGGTCTATATTCTGTATTGTCTCCTTTCCTTACATTGCTCAATTATGGTTTTGTTAAAGGTTATTCTTCCAAGTGCTTATGTCCCTTGGTAACTTGCTCAGTATGTGGCTGATTGCATTGTTATTGAATGAACAAATGGCATTGGAGTCTGGGGCAAAACAGCAGAAGTCCTCTTTGGTGAGCACAGTACTTCTGTCGCTAGTTCTCAGGGCTGCTTTCTGAGGCTAGTGTCTTTTATTGCAATTTTCAGTCATAAGCGTAACAGGTGACATGTCTTTACATGAATATATATATATATATATATATGTATGTATGTATAAATACACACATCAAACGCTCCAAGAGCGTAACGAAACAGAGCTGCTGTGCCACGTTTGAACCGCACCACAAAGGCCTTTTATCAGCTCGGCTCAAAACACACTTCAGTGCGAGCTTACAGCGAATGCATTTACTTGATGATCGTCTTAATCACATGACTGCTAACAACTGTGAGACTAACAGGATCACTGTGAGATCCAGTGAAAAGTGTTCGAGTTCGGTGCATAGTTACACAAACCATACAAATCAAGATTTAAACCAAGTCAGATAAAATGGCGCTGATGTTCTCAACAACACTGACTCAGAAAACAGGAGAAACATTAAGCCACAGCGGTCCAGTTAGAGGCTTTTCAATCCACAAACCACCAACATTTACCATGGATTTACTTTAGTATCACAGACTTTAACCATGGTATTGTGGCAGAAATGTGGGATATTCATATTGAATATTATTATATTATTAATGTAGACATTAAATGTATTAACTGAGTAATGTAATATATTTACAGTATTTTTTATACTAAGGGCTATAGCAGTTTTTGTGATTTGTATTATACTAAATGTCTTTAGGCTATGTTTTTTTTCTTACAAATACCATAGAAACATGGGAGTGAGGTGCAATACTTGGTTTTACCTGTGGTTAACTTTAGTGGTGTAACGATATTCAAACCAAACTTAAAAACTGCAATACACTACTAGGCATGTGACGGTATCAAATTTCATGTTGCGATAATTGCTGAAGCTTTTCTCACGGTATACGGTATTATCACGATATTGAAGTAAGTTTAAAAAAGTGTTTTCGTACTATAACAGTTTTATATAACAACTTTTTCTTAACTTTATTTTCTTAACTTAAATGTTCAGTTCTTTTAACTAAAAGAACTGAACATTTAAATACAATAAAGCAAAACACAAATGTATAAAGTAAACAAATGTAGGGCCCTATAAAATCCATTTGATTTTTTCCCAAATTCCGTTTTATTTTTTCCCAAATTCCGTTTTTTTCCGTTTTAATTTTTGCAAATTCCGTTTTTTCCATTTTAATTTTTGGGAATTCAGTTTTTTTTTTACCCTTTACTGTTATTTTAGTCGTAAAAAGAGTGTTTTTAATGTTAATGACTAAAATGTACACAAATAAAATAGGAATGACCCTAAATTTTTTGAGGTAACAAACAAAATTCTCATTTTAAAGGGTAACTAAACCCTAAACCAACTTTTTTTATTTAATGATCTGTAAAAATGAGGCTTTATTAGTGCTGTTCATTGATTCGAGTAACTTTTTTGACATTTGGGTATAAAGTGTTTTAATTTTGCAATATATGGTGTAAAAACGTCTGAGTGCTGCCCTCTTAAGGTTGAACGGTGGCTACTGCAGTTGAATTTTCCTATTGGATGTTGCGGTGGCAAGTGACGTAAAAGGTGGCAGGTGACGTAAGCAGGTTCCAGCTCTACCACGCCCCTGGTACGAGCTCACCACGCCCTTGGTATGAGCTAGCGTAGATTTATCTGTGTACAGTGGTCAGGAGGGTAGGTGTAGTGTTGCTGGTTGCAACAGCACTGCTGGACTGCATAACTTTCCAGCAGACTTGGAAAATAGGCGCCAGTGTTTGCATGCACTTGGCCTGGAAGACCGTGAGTGTGAAACCTGCATTTTCGCGGGATTGCTTCTCCAACGCAATAGAGGTGGAAATGGGCTTCTCCACACAGCTTGCGCTGAAAAGCGACGCAGTGACAAACGCTGCTCCTCCTGCATGGACTCCACCATCGCAGCGGCGTCTTGATGTGAGTGATCATATATATTTTAATCACAATTTATGGTTAGGCTAAAGTTATTCCTCTGGGGTCGACAAACGTGTCGGCGCATTTTGCTGGATTTTTTCACATAGCGGCAAAATATGAATATGCCTATATATAGAGAGCGCGCGCTATTGACATCAACTTGATAAAACCAGAGAATGACGGGCTCTGATAAAACTCATCAGATGCATGTACTTTACGTCGTCTTGCGACCCTGTGAGCAAACTCCATTTTAGAGTCTGACAGCAGGTCTCAGGTGCACGCCCCCCCCCCCCCCCCCCCCCCCCCCCGCTCACGGTTCGTCCCCTCTATCTCTGCTGGGGTCTGCCCACTTTTCTAGCATTTTTCAAATATTGACAGTGGGTGGAGTCAGGCTCTGACCAGGGGTTTAGTTACCCTTTAAGATGTGTTAAATGTGGTTTGGTTTGTTTACATTAGTGAATGTATTAGGCTAACTAACATGAACCACGAGCAATACATTTGTTACTGTATTTATTAATCTTTGTTAATCTTAGTTAACCCTAACCCTGTATTTTTATTATGTTACTTCACACAGTGCATTAAGCTAACTAATGTTAACAAATACAACTTTTCATTTAAATAATGTAGGCTACTAAATGGTGAAATTAACATTAATAAAGATTAATAAATGCTGTAGAAGTGCAGTTTATTAATAGTTAGGCTAATGTTAAATGATCTAGTTAACTAGAGTTTAATAAATGGAACCTTATTGTAAAGTGTTACCGATTTTGTTATACACCGAACCGATTCGGTGTTGGACAGATCAGTTGTTTTAACCATTCATTAAAGTGAATCGGTTCAAAGGAGTCATTAGTTCGCGAATCGGACGTATCATTAGCAGACTTGTACGTGTTGTGTGATTATCCCGGCAGTTAGGACATCGCACAAGATTTGTCAACACAGAAAACATTTCATCATTGGATAGGTTTTGTTTAGTTTATTGAAAGTGTTTTTATGTCAGCTGAATGGGCGGAACGCTTTTCAGAGAAGAAGGCAAGGTAAAAAAGTTTTTTTTTGCACAATTCACACCCAGCGGTAGCCTAATTCAGGAAAAAAAATATCCTCCACGTGAAACTTCGTTCTTCCGATCTTTTACCATTGTGTCAATTCTCAATTGATTTAGATTAATAAGCGCGAGGGAGTGAGAGAACAAGACAGTTTGAAGACGCGCGCGACCGGGCCTCTCTCTCTGCTCGTTCTTTCAGTGTAAGGCCCGCTATATTGGTCCAATTGCCGGTTCGCCAATACACGGGGAAGGTATCACGTGTTCTGTCCTCACTCATGCAAAGTATTGGTTGGTTACATTTGTAATACATTAATCATATATTTACTCGTTTATTTCATCTGACTCCATAAATGAAAGGTTTTAATAATATCTGTGCCTCACTAAAAGTGAGCGAATGTTTGACTATTCCGTTTAACTCTTCAATGAAAATAATGTCAAAGTCAGTTAGAATAATCAAATGTAACAATTTATTATGTCAGGTAAATGTATCATGCCAATTTCATAATCAATTCAAAGATAATCGATACAAAACATCAAATGCTCTGGAATAGAGAGAAGATGCAAACCCAACTTTAAGAAATACATGAGGCTGAGAGATTTCTCTCTCTCAGCCTCACGGACCGATCTGAAGTACAGAAAAAGGCCCCGATCTCCCTGCTGAATTTCATTAAATAGCCAGACCTCTTTCACATGGAAACATGTGCTAACAAATGAAATTTGCATTCAGAGGTAGCACCTCTGGGTGTAGGGAGACCATTTGTTTGAGAGACCATCTTCCTTTGTGTGTCAGTTATCCATAAACTCTTAAAACCTTATTACCTTGTGTTTTATTTATTCTGAAATGAGACATTTGTACCAGTCGCACTGTGACATTTTAAACGATACCAAACATGAAAATACTCTGTGATAATCATTCACATTAAACTGTACATTTTCTTGGGTGAAATCAGGTGATCATCTGAGCTTGAGAGAGAGGGGGTGAAGGGAGAGGGAACGAGATGTAGATTAAGATGACTCTGAGGTGAGACTTTCTTCTCAATGGTGCACAAGGGCCAGTTCAAATGGTAATCTCCTGAGAGGTCCTTTTGTCCTCTCAGGGTCTGGTCACCACCAAAACAGACTGTCCGGAATTTCCTAATTTATCAATTCTTACATCAGTAATATGCGATTTTCCTCAGACAGACATTTTTCTCCCACACAAAAACAGAATTTTATTCCAAATATGTAAAATTCCGCGTTGACACTAGATTCCGCGTTAATTTGCCAATTCCGCGATTCCGTGATCGAGGAAATTATAGGGCCCTACAAATGTTTCAAACAGAATAAATTGCAAAAGAATTATAAAGAACAATAGGTAACACTTTACAATAAGGTCGTATTAGTTAACGTTAGTCAATGCATTAACAGATTAACAATGAGCAAATAGCTACATTTGTCACAGAAGTTATAATTCTATGTTAAAGTTAGTTTAGAAAATACAACTGTTAGTTAATGTTAGCTCAGATCCATTAAACAATTGTTACAATTTTTGATTTGAACAAAGTGTTGTTCAATTTTGAAATTAAGTTAACTAAGTTTAATAAATGCTTTAGAAGTATTTTTCACCTTTAAATAATGGAGCCTTATTGTAAAGTGTGACTGAACAATAAAGAATCAGAACATATTCAATCAATATCTAGGGCATGTTGTAGTCCAGATTAAAATATTAAAATGTTTTAGTTTGAAAATAAACATCCTTAAATCTATAAGTTTTTAAGTTTTTGGTGCTGTGATGAACACCATAGCGAATACAAAAAAAAATGTTTTTCTTCCTTGACATTTGATTAAATAGTACCGTAATTAGAGGTTTAGCGGTACACGTATTTGTCCTGCTAATTTTCGTGTGTCTTATGCGTTCAAAACGAATACAGTGTTGTAGCCTAACCACCATTAACCACCACCAATAATCGCAATAAGCTCTGAGTTTTGTTACTTTTGACAAGAAACTGTCATTTTCAACAAGTTTTGTCCATTTTTATCACAAATTCAAACAGTAAATGCCATTTTGATGCACTTTAATGTGGCTTTACAGATCACCAGATATATAGGCGCCTCAGTTTAAGCAGCAACGAGTGAACACGATCATCTCTTCCTAATAAACATGAATGAACATCTGAAGGCATGTTGAGAGATACTGTACAACTTACCGAAACATGAGAAATGAACTCTTTCGCTAAATATATGCACTATATTCACCTATATATTCATTGTATTTATTTAAGTAGTGGTCTTAATTTTTGAATGTATGTTTAAAATATCTGTCATGAAAATGTAAATGATTATATTTCAACAATGAATTGGAGTAAAAACAGCTTTGCATCACAGGAATAAATATTTTAAAACATATTCAATTAAAAAGTTATTTTAAATTGTAATAATATTTTGTTTTTATCTTTAATGGTAAGCATAAGAGACTTCTTTCAAAAAAATATTACTGACTCCAAACTTTTGAATATACAGTGCTATGCATAAGTTTAGACACCCATGCTAAAGTTGACTAAAAAGAGGAATAAAAAATCATCTTTTGGAAATTGAACTTAATGCCTTAATTTAAAAAATTAGGAAAAATCCAACCTTTAAGGACACCAATTTTCTTTGTGAATTAATAATGTATCGTAAATAAATAAATGTTCTTCCTTAAAATACAGGGTGCATAAGTTTGGACACCCCTATGTTAAATTCCCATAGAGGCAGGCAGATTTTTATTTGTAAGTATTTTTTAAAAAAAAATTTTTAGGAGACAGCGCATCCTGATAAAGTTCCCTTGGCCTTTGGAATTAAAATAGCCCCACATCATCACATAGCCTTCACCATACCTAGAGATTGTCATGGAGTACTTTCCATAAGATCATCTCTCAATGCAAATCAAACCAGCTATTAGGCTAACTGAAATAAAACCATGCCAATCTCTAGGTATGGTGAAGGCTATGTGATGATGTGGGGCTATTTTAATTCCAAAGGCCAAGGGAACTTTATCAGGATGCATAGTATCCTAAAAAAATAATAAAAAAAAATACTTAAAAATCTGCCTGCCTCTATGGGAATTTAACATAGGGGTGTCCAAACTTATGCACCCTGTATTTTAAGGAAGAACATTTATTTATTTACGATACATTATTCATTCACAAAGAAAATTGGTGTCCTTAAAGGTTGGATTTTTCCTAATTTTTTAAATTAAGGCATTAAGTTCAGTTTCCAAAAGATGATTTTTTATTCCACTTTTTAGTCAACTTTAGTATGGGTGTCTAAACTTATGCATAGCACTGTACTGTATCTTGTTTTAAGAATGGTAAACTAGACAAAATATTCATTAATAGCCTAATTAGATTTAGAAGTTAATGCAAAAACTGCCTGATGTGCAGTTTGCATAAAATTGTTTGATTAAAAATAAATAGCAACAAATTTTAGGCTAAAGGTGATGATACACAGGGCAACTTTTTGAGCAATGTTGCTGGTCAATCTTGCCAATCGATTGTTGTGTGGGCACTTTCCCATTGAAAATAGGCAATAAATATATATCTGGATAATTTAGATTGGTCATGGACCCTGTGTCTCATCTGGTTGCCCGTTGATGGCAAAATTGCCCAGCAACATTGCCCAAAAAGTTGCCCTGTGTATCATCACCTTAATAGTTTTGGCTCTGTAAAATGCTACCCTTAAAAATGAGGTTGCTTCAATTTTTACATATTATAACCTTCAATTTCATAAAATGCGAGTGAAACGCTCACACTGTCGAGCCCTGCTTGTTATATATTAAATGAACAAACTCGTTTGCTGTCAAGGACAACTTAATAGAAAACCATGTTATCTTGTCTTTATTTTGCTCCATTTTGTCGCTGTAGATTTGCTTCATCACTGTAATGTGGTGCAGGAAACTGGCTTCAGTTACATAGTTTGAATTGTTGTTTTTTTCTGGGGCTCCTCTATACCTAAATGACTAATACAATAAGAAAGAGGACGCAGAACAGTCTGTGTTTACTGAATTGATGTAAATCTTTTTCTCCTTTAAACTATGGGCCAACATGATTTACTTCAGTGAGCTTCACATTCATTTACTGCCAAAGTAGGGCATTGCAAATTCAGGACATTGTAGTGGAGAGCAAAGTCAGAGGCAGTCTGGTATTCTGTCAGTCCTCCTCCATTCTCAGTCAGCGAGTGTGATACACCTGTGACTTATGAGGACAAGATTTCAGAAGCAGAGACTCTAGTGGGGTAACACCTCAACCATGCTGTTCTTGCTTTGCAACACTGATAGCAAATCACAGGAAGTGTTAGGGCTTCTCGATTATGGTAAAAATCCTAATCACGATTATTTTGCTCAATATTGAAATCCCGATTATTTAACACTATTATTGGTGGGTGATATCATTAGTCTTATTTTGTGATATGAGTAATTTTAAATGTCTGTGAAATTTCACAATTATCAAGACTTCAGCAAAAACTAATACTAGGTTAAATAATGTAAGTAAAAGTCCTCAAAACAGTAAACAGTTAGCTATACAATAAGAACAAATAAACTAGCCTAAATTACAAACACAACAGAAAAAATACAAATTAAATAAACTTAAAAAAATAAAATTCAGGAAGAAGTACTAACAGTGGTATTCAGCTAAGTATAGCCTACAACAAAAATGAAATAAAGTGATCAAATGTAAAATAACACTGCTGTATACATTAAATATAGACTAATCCTTATAAAAACTACAGTTTATTCATTCAAGAGCAGTGTGTGATTTTATCTTTGTCTTTTGTTGTTCGATTAACAATAATGACTGCAGCAGATTTATTATGCTCACAATATACTTTGCTTATTCGCCAGTATCTCTTTTCGCGGCTTAATACGCTTTTAATAACACTGTTTAATAACAAGCACGTCGCGCAGTTTAGCAACGGCGCATTTTACAACACTTTACATTTGGGTGTCAAGCTTGGGCTTTTAGTGAGGAACAAAAGTGCACCGCTGTGAAGGAAAGGAAGATGCACTCACTGCGCGGGACGGTATGGTAGTGGCACAATAATAGTTTTGCATCGATTATCTTGTTTTTATAATAGTTGGAAGTCAAAATCGAAATTGAAAAATGAATTACGATTAATCACACAGCCCTTGGAACTGTATTGGGGTACTAGGCATGGCTCATAGATGTGTTGCTTCTTACTGACTTCAGATGTCTGATGTCATTGGCCGAACACAGGGGGGTAGATTTCTTTGTGGTGTCCGCCTAAAAATGAATGACCTTCTCTGCATTACATCATCCTTTGTTATCGGCAGATAGACAAAAATGAAGACTAATTTATGAGTTAAGCCTATCAGGGGATGCATTGATGAATGGGACAAACGTTAGCTGTATAATAGGGATGGATATGATGGTATATGCTGTACAGTTTTGCTGTATTGTTTATTACTACGGTTGATGCGATTATCAGTGATCAGAACTGCTTTGCGTTATTTACAAGTGATAGCAATGAAGTAACATCTCAACATGTGTGTTGTTATGCACTATTTGAAGAGAAAATTACATTGTCTGCAACAAACTGATACATTAAAACAATATTTAAGTGAGGTATTGTGTGTATTGGCTTTTTTACTGCATTTTCAATAGAGGTGTTGGGTGTAATGGTTCTCGGTAAAAAAAATTCTCCACCCACGGCTGGGCTCACGGTTCTTAAATCTAAACAACGCATCTATAATATGGTATATTGAAAATAACAACGTGTAAGACAGACAGACGGACAGACAAAGTTCTGCTAATGCATGTTTCTGATGATGGGTTTTACATTCTGGGTTTCCATTCCCAATACATTACAACAGCGGTGATAAAATGACGAATGAATGTGACCAGTCTTTTACGCTGTTCATCCCCCGGGTGTTAATAGCGCACGAGTGCAGGTGAGACTGTTGTTGCTGTCTGTTTAAACTAAACTCATTTAAGCCTTACCAATTTAAACATTTAAGAGCCAGAAGACGCAAATGAGAACTCGCGTGTGCTGTGAGAAGATTGTGTGTGTACACTCATCTGAAGCGTGCCAACTCAGTCATATCGTCATATTAAATATTTTAGATATAAAAGTAATATAGTATTTGTGTTCCCCAAGGCCTGTAGTACTACATGCATCATAACCTACTGTCTCACAATATTTCTCCCTTCCTCTCTCCTCTTATGTATCGCTCCTAATTCTTTATGTATTTTTATCGTCTGACAGACAGAAACTCTGGATGGGGCCTTTCCAGTGCCTGACATCAAACTCCACAGCAACCCCTCTGCGTTCAACGTCTACTGTAATGTACGGCACAGCGTGCTGGACTGGCAGCAGAAGGAAGCCGTTTTGGCCCTGGCCTCCCGGAGCTCTGTGCAGAGCGGCGACTCAGACAGTGAGGAAGAGGAGGAGTATCGCGAACCCGCCGTCAAACTGCCGAAGGTCGGTGAATGACATCAATGCATATACGAAGCCCAATCATTTGGTTTAGTTCTATCGTTCATGATATTAAGCCTATTTTTTGTTGCACCGTTTATGCCTTTTTGTTTCTTTTTATGATAACTGCAGTGATATATCATACGAATAAACTGCTGTGTTCTAAATATTTGAGATTCTTTGGTGGTTGTGATCAAAACTTTAGCATCAAATTAAATTAGTGTAGGCTTTTTTCCCTTTACCCTAGAAATTATGTTTTAATTTTGCAAGGTATCTTACACTGTGTTTACACTGGGTATGACATTGTCGCAGCGACATCTTGCCACGCTGCAACAGCTCAAGGCTTTCTACTACTGGAAACGCCAAAGTAAAATTTCCAGTCCATTGGTTCTGTTGTCGGAAGTAGCGCATTCACATGGAGTACATTAGAAATAGCAATAGTGTTAACAGACGGCATAATTTTGCTGCTTACCTTTGACCCGCCCTCAAACAATGTAGTTGGTTCGTGTTGTACATGTCTAGAAGATGCCGCATATTTCTGTGCTGCAAAAGCAAATGACTAACAAAGAGAATTTGTAAATTTAACTTGGCCAGTTAGTTTGAGTAGTTTCTATTTACTCATTTTGAAGTTTACTATGCAATTTCAAGTATATTTTAATGCGTGATGGGAACACTAATATCAGCAAGTTGAGTAGGTTTTACATAATTTTATAACTTAAAGAATCATTGTAAAACTAAACAATTACAAATAAAATTAAACTTAAGTTCAAGCTTTAATGAAAAAACAAACATGTAAAAACACAAATGTAATTTCTATATTGATTACTTAATTCAAGCTTGTAGAAATTAAACTAGTTTTTTTTTCTGTAGTATTTACTTAACCACAGAATAATTTGTATCACTGTAGCTGTCATTTGTTTCTTTAAAAACAACTGTTTTTTCTCTTCATGTTTCTTGCTCCCCGTTTCACATCACAGCCATATGTGGATGGGTGGCTGATTAATTCCAGTCTCCACTTCAGAGATCTCATGCTTAGGCTAGAAGGAAATGTGCTTAGGGATGGGAATATCAAGGAATTCAATTAAATTTTGAAGGAACGTGTCTGTTTTTTTTTTTTTTTAATGATTACATTGACAATTCTTAGCACTTTTTACTAAAAACATGGTCCTTACTATATAATAAACAAAATGCTGCACTACAAAAAATTATGTTTTAAATCATCATACCACAAAAATCTGTGAACGTCTGTCTTTAACTACAGATTATCAAATGAACAACTAGTCAGTTATCACTCTTGATTAAAGTCACAAGCCCTGCAGTCAGATTTGACAAAAATTTGAGTTGTTGGCAAAAACTCAAGGAGCTAGTTTCAGGATCTAGAAATTAATAATCAGATTGGACCCAAGACTATGTTAAACATTCTATTGTATGACATCCTGATGCCTGTTATTTTAAGATTTGAATTTCAAATTGTCAGGGTGTTGTGATTCACTAACACATTTCTGTATTTATTAAAGGACAGGTATTTTATTTATAGAGTTTTTTAGAGGGCTCATTTAATATCCAAACCTTGAGAGACGCAACACAGGATCTTTTTTTATTTATTTCTCTCAGATGTCCTAGGACAAAGCACAAATTCCTTTTTTAGATGATGACCTTGAAAGATGAACCAGTGCAGGCCTTTTGCTATGATAGCCCAACATAGTGTCTTATAACAATAAGGAAGCACTTTTAGAAACAAACTGTTTCCAAAAAAAAAATCTCCCCAAAGATTCCTTCATTAAAATATACTGGTAGATGTTCACAGCTGCAATACGGTCTCTGAAGATATGCTAAACAGCAAGATCCATATCTTAACCACATTTTTAGATAAAAGAGGCATTGTCAAACTTACTTACATTCTCATCTGATCCTAATGTTCTACATGCTGGTTCTCCCATAAACCCATTAGGTGAAACGGCAACACTGTATTAAAAGTCAGTTTAACAACAAACACATGGACAACCAGTTGTTTATTCTTTTTCAGTCAAAGTTAACCACATATGCTCTTCACGGCACAACATTGTTGCTTTAGTAATAGATTTTTCCAGTCATTGAATTCAGATATGGCCTTTTCTGTTGCGTGATGATGGTTTTATACTGAATAATCCACATGATCATTTATTTTTCTTTTTGCTGGAATCAGTATTACTTGACCTAATGTTCCTACAGAGTGAGCATGATGGACTTATAGATGTAAAAATGTTATATCACTCACAGCTATGTTCTTCTGCTCCTCAGATCATTGGTATTGGGCTATGTGGAGTGTTTGAGCTCATCAAGGAGACTCGTTTCTCGCACCCGTCACTGTGCTTACGGAGCCTTCAGGCCCTTCTAGATATGCTCCAGGGACAACAGCCGGAGAGCTTTCAGACCGAACCTCCAGATGTGCTGGGTAAGATACTTTCTTAAGCGAATTTGTATAAGTGAATCTGTATATTTCAATCATGAAACCACTGTTGGACCTGCAGAGTCTCTCTTCCATCTTCTGCTGGAGACAACGGTGCGGAGCACAGGGATGAACGATCCCACCGGTCAGACCCTCACTGCGTTATCCTGTGCCTGCCTCTTCAGCCTTGTGGTGGCCTGGGGAGACACTGGCAAAACCCTCCAGGCTGTGTCTGCCATCCTCACCAACAATGGCAGTCATGCATGCCAGACCATCCAGGTGAGGGAAAGTTTTGAGATTGCATAGAGCACCAAATCAGTGTATTAGAATGATTTCTGAAAGATCATGTGACACTGAAGACTGGAGTAAATGCTGCTAAAAATGTGGTGAGGTCTGAAATTGTTTTTTTTTGGGCTGTCTGTAGCACCTATTGCTTTGCATCCTTTCTTAAAGGTATAGTTCACCCAAAACTGAAGATTCTGTACAGGAATGAAAATGCAGGTTTAGAACAACTTGAGGGTGAGTAAATGATGACAGAATCTTACATTTTTGGGTGAACTATCCCTTTAAGGAGCCACACTTAAGAGTTCTTTAAGTTTATTTTTAACAATGTTACTGATTATTTCAGTCAGTTTTTTTTTAACAGTTTAATGGATTTCTTGCTTGGTGAGTGAGGTTGAGATTTTAGACTGCATAAAAAGCTTCTGTTCATCTGAAGTCAGGATGACAGCACATTACCGCTCATCTCTCAGTATGCAATAGCCATAACTGCAACTGCATTTGGAGGTCAACAATCGGATTGGCTGAAAATGTCAAATCCCTCTGATTTCCCATCTTTTATTATATTACTCTGCCAGCGCAGAATCCCTCAGCCAATTACTCCCCCTCAGTCTTCTGCTGTCTGCATGATATGGCATTTTTTTTGCTTATTTAAATGTCTTAATGCTCTCTGACAATATCACACACAGATATAAGCCCTATTCGCTCTGGATTAGTATTATCTGGGGACCTCGTGTGATTTAGAAATGACCCACCCACATCTGAATTTGTGTGGCGCATTCGCACGTGATAAGCAAAGCCTGTGATTTAACTCAAATTTACTGACTTATCTCCCGGATATGATGTCAGTAGGCTATTGCTTGGAAATGTCTTGTCGTTATAGGTCTAGCTGTATGATATATCATAAACAGAATAATTTTCCTTACCGCATGCTGCTATACATCCATCTCCATCTAATCATTCGTTTTGTTTTCGCTCTTCTGATGATTTTCAGCCTTATCTTTCTGCAAATTGTATAGTTGTGGTGTAGGTATAGCGACATGACCCAGCACCCAAATTACTATCAAAACACTCCAACTCCATTCTTCGCGAAAAATGGATAAAAAACCCTTGAAAAAATTATATACGACCCCGCCGATTCGCACAGGACTAGTATTATCACAGGACCTCGGTGTTCGGTGAAATATGGTAGGTCATTTGCGGGGGAATTTTTACTTTACAAATTACAGACATGGCCGATTCGCGCGGGATTAAGATCACAGACAACCTCCGCAATTATTACAAATGACTAGAGGTCACCAGGCAATACTAATCCAGTGCGAATAGGGCTTTAGACATCAGAGAAACTCAGTTCATTTGTTGTTGCCAAGGTAACTACAACCTAATTGGAGCATGAGTAACTTGCATAGCTTGTGTAAAGTGTGATATCTGATCCGTCTCTGTCAGTTCACAGTGCACAAGTCCAACTTGAAGTGATTCAGAATGAAAGTGAAAAACAAGCAAAGGCTGTTGTGTATGTTCTGATCAAGTGCTTTGTAGAGCTGGACTATATTTTTCATATGTATTTGCTATGAAATGGCTTAAACATATTTTATTTATTTATTACTTTTAAAAAACAATTAATTATACATATTTATATATTAAACCACATCCTTTCAACCAAACAGCCATCGTTGCCCATTAGATTCAATATACAATGAAAAAGTATTTTTAAAAAACACTATTTTTCTTTAAATAGACTTTAGGAACAAACAATACTTAATCATTTTCATTTATATGCACCAATATAAGATTACATAGTAGCAAACATCAATATTTACTTATTATTTTTTTCTACATGAACAAAGAAACGGGGATTTCAATGAATAGATAGTTGAATCTGGGATTGGAATCGATTTACTACTGACATGGATAGTTTGAAAAGAATTATGGAAATAATGTATGCATTGCATTGTAAGGTAGCTGGCAATACCCTGTCCTAAAACTTGAGTCTTTGGTAAAGAACAGAGAAGTGTAGTGCAATAAAAAAATAAATGTCATTATTGAATTGAGCATCTAAAGCAATAAACCTCTCTGTCCTGTGTAGCATCATTCATCAAAGTAGCTCCTTACTACCTCCAGCTGAATGTTAAAGAAAGATCAACATAAATATTAAACAGGGAAAAGAATGTGTCCTGGGGATATGATGTGAGGTAGATGAAGGGAGGCCTACTGTCCTTGTGAATGGACTGGTAAAGGTCAAGTGGTGCAGAGAGGTTTGGTAGGGGTGTAACTCCACATAATCACATGAACAACCAGTCAGTAACTACACTCTTTTAAGCCTCACAAGCCTGAAAGTACAACAATAACAGTGGCTGTTCTCTTTCATTTCGAAACAAAACTTCAGTGAGTGAGTCATGTCAGTCTGATTCAGCCAGTGAGTGAGTCATTAGACTGATTCAAACAAAGGACACATTATTTTGATCGATTCCAGGATTTTTCTTTTCACTTGGGCTAGTGGTTCAGATTTTTTCCTTGCCCTGCCAACATTTTCATTGACTCCACCACAAAAAAGTCATTTTTGTGATGTTTTCGTTGTTTTTTTGACCCATGTATTCTTGCATTCTAATTAGACACCTACATTTTTGGATATGATACCAGGGAAATTTCACAATTCCTGATTTCAATTTTGATACCACAGCAAAAACTAACTATTCTATCTAATATATATTTCAAACATGATTAAAGACATGTAAATGGGTAGTTCTTACAGTAGTATTTAATAAATCTTCACTGTATTAATTAAATATAGAATCATCCTTATTGAAGCTATACAAAAATGTGTCACTCAAAAGCAGTAAGTGACTCTCTTTCCTCTCTTCTTTTTGCTGTCAACTGTCATTAATGTCTTTCATCAAAAAGAACAAATTGAACTGCTGGTTACCAGTGTTGTGGGTAACGCGAGTTACGTAGTCAGATTACTTTTCTTTCAAGTAACTGGTAAAGTAATTGATTACTTTTAAATTGACAAATAAGTAACAAAAGTTACTTTGTTTTCCCATTTATTGACTGTGTAGAGGTGTTGTGTGTAGGGCTGTGTATTGGCAAGAATCTGGCGATACGATACGTATCACGAAACATGGGTCACGATTCAATATATTGCAATATATTTCGATACTGTGCATAAGGCGATATATTGGGATTTTAAAGTAAAATATATTAAAAATATTTTAAAAAAGACATGATGTGCATAAAAGTCAAAGAAGTTTACTTTAGGTAAACAATTCAGTACACAGAAACACATTGTGGTTCACAGGTTCTTAGTGAGCAAATTTTTATATGCTCAAGTAGGCCATAATAAAAGAAAATAGGTACATAGCCCCTGTCACAATACAAAACAACAACGTGAACTGGACGAAAATGAATGAAAGTGGATGAAAGTGAACAAAATGAATGTGTCATATATTGAAATCAAGTTTTATGTGATAAAAGATTTTAAAAGAACTGGACGCGCGAATGAGGCGAACCGCGCCGCGCTAAACGCCTCGTGCCGCAGGACCTCCAGACGCGCGTAAACGCGTCTTTGTATTGACTTAACATTGAAATCACTCGCGCCAGATGCTCTATTCGCATTTGGTGTGAACGATGCACGCGATTACATTTAGAAATAGACAAGCTTTGTTTCCAAATGCACCAAGCTAAGATATCCTTTCAATTGTATAAACTTTTATAAAACCAGCCAATATAATCACAATAAACACATCCAAAATGAAATATTTAACATATATATAACAAATGCACAATGTCTAATTTGTAAACAAAATGATTTACGCACTAAATCCAGCATAAACTCCGGCACAATTTGCATATGTTTAAACTCTCAAGACAGACGTCACATCCCGAACCTCACAGCAATTGGCTGCCGACTGCGTTTTTCGCTTGATATTTGTATAAAGGAACTGCCCAACTTTTTGACGCTCTCGGTCGCTCTCAACGCTTTCTCCGGTCCGCTGTCAATCCTAAAATGTCCAGTGGACACGCACCGTTATAGGCGAGCCTGGCGAGGACACTAGTGGTGCGTCTCAGCATAGCTATCTAGTATTAGGGATTTAAACAACATAAGCGCGAACCACTGTCTTACGGTCTTACCATGAATATTTTTGGACGTTAAAAAAAAAAAAAAAAAAAAAAAACGATATTGCGTTTTTGCAAATCGATACAGTATTGCAAAATAAAATATTGCGATACTCAAGTGTATCGATTTTTTCTTACACCCCTAGTTGTGTGCGCTGTGAAAACATGATGCTTATTGAAGTTCTAGACTAAATGTGAGCAGGTATTTACTCATATTACTTGCTCAAAAACAAATTCAGTATCCCTCAAAATGAATCAAAACAGTTTAAAGCAAACTCAGAATATTAGGCAAACCTGCAAAAATTAAATGTTAAATTACACAAATATGCTTTATGTATTTAATCTCACTTTATTAACCTATATATTGGCTGCTGACCTTTGATTATCTAATTCAACCATAAGCAAAATTACTTTAGATAAACATCACATTTGTGTTTAATTTGTTTGTTTTTATTTCAGAAGTAAGAGTGCAGAACTTTCTTCATTTGCGTCCTATTCATTTGCATTCTAGAATGTCAGTACAGCTGAAATGTTTGTTTAAGCTGCACCCTCTACTGTACCGGTGTGAATTTGCATTTAGCCTGAGGCCTTTTCATTTCACTTTTGGTGTGAAAGGGCGTTTACATTTTACCAAAAATATAAACAAACAAGCAAGCCCAGCCCAAGTGAGGAAAAGTACCGAAAAAGTAACGTAACTCATACGTACCATACTTACCATAAAAAGCAACGAAGTAACGCAAGTAGTTTTTTTTGTTTTTTTGTAGGATGTAGTGTTGTTTCCCCAACACTGCTGGCCACGCTGTGTTTGTTTTTGCATGTACTAGTGAGGAAATCATAAAAAAGAAAGATTATGTTGTTTATTTATTGTCTTTGTGTTATTAAGTGCTGCCTAGTTTCTCCATGATCAATTCAGACCCAAGCTCGGTGTGGAAAACCCTATCAGAGTATTTTAGTACAGCATTCTGTCCAAATTAAGTGAAGAATGCTCAACTGTATGATCAAGATCTGACCAGATTGTATTTGTGCACCAAAAAGGTTCCAACAATCCTGAACGCACTACAAAGGAGTGTGCAGGCGGTGCTGGTGGGAAAGATCCAGATCCAGGAATGGTTCGGAAACGGCATTAAGCGGGCCGCTCTGATGAACAAATGGGTTCTGAAGGAGGTGAACATCGATGAAGATGAACGCTGTCTACTTCAAACAGACGGTTCCTTCCTCTACCTGCTCTGCAAAGATGGTCTCTACAAAGTAGGCTCAGGGTACAGCGGCACCGTGCGGGTGAGGACATCTTATGTTTACCTGATCACCCATTGGAAATAAAAGAAGTTATTTTGCCAAGCACTTTTTCAGACTAAATTACTGTTAAGTAGTTCTGTAATTAATTTAGTAATTAATAGTGATGCACCCAAAATTTTGGCAACTGGAAATATCTATTTTTTTCAGTTCTTTCTTAAAAGAATTCTTTTTTTTGAGTGTTAATTAAGTAAATTCAGTTAATTAATTGAATATTAAATGAACCTTTATTTTCGGTTTAATTTTTCTGTCAAGTGAAAAATTCATTTTGGTGCATCACTAGTAATTAGTTAGTAATAAGTTATTATGTGGTGTTAGTGTTCATTTACTTTCTATTGATATAGATAAGAGAAATTTGACAATTTTTTTTCTCCAGAATCGGACAGTTCTGAGATTTGTGAAGTCGTGGATCTGGTTTTGTGCTGAGGCAGAAAGTTGTTTATCATTGTGTTTGTGCGGGTGCTAATAAGTGGCTATCAATTGCAGGGCCATGTGTACAACTCCACATCTCGTATTAGGAACCGTGAAGAGAAAAGGTCATGGCTGGGATTCGCCCAGGTATTACCCTCTTGTTTTATGAGCGTTTCTCCGGGTTGTCTGTCTGCTTGTATAACGCCAACGTAATCAGTGTGTGCTTGATCGTATCTCCTAAATAAAGCATTACGTGCTTATGACGTTTTCAACCTTGAACCTCTGTGAACAACAAAAATGTCATTCATTGAACTGCCTTACAAAAGCATGTTTCTTGTGGTGGTTTGCTTTACAGGGTTGTTTGCTCTATCGAGACATGAACAGTCACAGCATGGCAGCCATTAAGATCAACCCAGAGACTCTGGAGCAGGAGGGCACCATCACAATGCCAGGTACAAACACCCCTCTTGTGTGCTATTGATCGCTAAGAGCAGGGCAAATAAATGGCTTGACAAGCACACTTTTCTTCCCTGTGTTGACAGGTTTCCTATTAAAACAGGACGAATCCAAGGGCTTTCATTTTTTTCCTTGAATAGCCAATAGCTTTCTATATAACTATGTGGCTCTATATAGCTCTAGATATATTATGTGGTTATTCAAAGTCGTTTATTTAAAAAATATATCTTCTAAAGATTGTTTATGACTAGCCTAAAACAGATTGTTCCTGTAATTTGGACTGTAATTTGAAACTGTAAAACTTTTTTTAAATTTCACTCTCTCTTTCTCAGGTCTACAAGCAGATGGACAGAACATCGTATTCACTGATGGAGAGTTTATCAACCAGATTGCAGCCTGCAAAGATGTAAGTTGTTTTATTTATTGGCAATGTTGCTGTTCCAAAACCTAGCGAGCTGTTTTTGTAGGTAGCATTTTAGGCATCGCAGTTGTGCAGGCTGTTTGCAAAAGGTAGGCAGCAATAGATATTTATTGATTATATATAAATACTTGTATTTGTATCAGGGTTTCTTTTGTAATAATTATACTGATCAGTAAATGTATGGATTAAAGGAGAACTCGGCAACTCTAGCGAACTCTAGTCACTTCTTCGCTGATTTTTCCGTTTGTTGTCGCATGTTTTTCCCACGAGCTCCCCCTACAGCTGTGGGGGGGGGGGACGTATATTTCACAACACGGTCGTAAAAAACTCACTTGCGCCGGCCTCCTCCCCCTCTCTACCGCTGCTCATGTGCGTTTGTTATGATCGGAGGAAGCCAACTGTATCGTGTGGAGCTATGTCTACCGAGGTGGGTAATCTGGTAATACATCATACATGCGTGTGTGTTTATGTCGAATTGCCATAAAGCAATTCGTGTTTCGCGCTCGTTCTCGTTCTCGTTCTCGCTTCTCACGAGACTTCCAATTTCTATCTTGCCGGGACGGTAGTCCCCAAGTTGCAAGGTTGGTTTTCCGCCTGGGAACGCTGGGGGGAGCGGGGAAAGTCACCAATATCACCAGAACAGGTTGTTTAACCATCCAAATGAATTCTAGACAGTTTTATTAAGTTAAAAAAGTTACCAAGTTCTCCTTTAAAGAAGGTTAAAAATAATAGAACATAGTATAATACACTACTGTTCAAAAGTTTTGAGTCAGTAAGATATGTTTTTGAAAAATTTGATTCAGCAAGGATGACATTTAAGTAAAGACATTTTTAATGTTACAAAAATGTTCTACTTATAAATACATGCTGTTCCTTTGAACTTTTTATTCATCAAAGAAATTGTTCATTCATGGTTTCCACTTAAGTAATGATAGTAATGATGCTGAAAATTCAGCTTTGCCATTACAGGAATAACTTACTTTTAAAAATATATATATTACAATAGAACACAGTTACTTTGAATTGTAATAATATTTCACAATATGCTATATTTACTCTTTAATTATTTTTGATCAAATAAATGCTGCCTTGATGAGCATAAGAGACTTCAAAAAAAATCCTACCAATCCCAAACTTTTGAAAGGTAGTGTGTATATACGACTATTTACATGTGCTTTTGTATCCTGCCATTAGTTTTGCAACATGCTGATGTTAAACTCTGGAATCAATCATATTTACTAGAAACCCGTTATTTGCAGGAGGTTTTATTGGTTGATTTTTCAATGATTTGCCAAACTGCTAGGTGACAAACTGATATAGCCAACCAAGACGTGTTCAAATCGCTTGTTTAGATGGAATAGTGGAATAGATGGATAATAATGCAAGAACCCCAATAAATGTTTGATCCAAAATGAACAGCCGTTCTCCATGCTGCGGTCTTCATCAGACGACAACCGATTTCCCTGCCCCTCCCCTGGCACGTCATAAAAACATGATCGTTGCCTTTTTCTCAAGTGGTGTGATTGTGGCTGTCAGCAGCACCTGATCTCCTTTGTTTGAGCCGAATTCAGCTCTGCTGTGTGTGTGTGTTGAGTGTGTTTGCATAATAGCTGTGTAGGCAGGGGAGGGACTGCAGCACTGGACGTGGGCATATCAGCGGCTGATCATGAGTGGGCCGCAGTTACGGGGAGGAGGATGTGATATTCATATCTGCCTTTGAAGACCCCTTTTTGCATGCATGAATGAAGAGTGCAGGGGTTAAGGAGGGAAGTCGTGAGGGATAATGTTTTGAACTGCTGTGGCACTTATCTTGGAGGGAGGAAAATACGTGCATTTCTTAGCGGTGTGATCTTTGCCTGGAGCGTCGTTTTTGAAAGCTCACTAGTATGCTCATTAACAGCTGCAAATCAAAGACTCCAGCCGTCTTCTATTTATTTTTTATCACATGCTCACTCACGCAAACTCACACACTACAAGCCCTAGTCTCACCATAGTGTACACACCCTGAACTTATGCGTGTGTGTTTCTGGATGAAACTGGCCCAGTATATGTGAGGGTGCTACTTTGCATCTCCTATGCACATGCTAACATACATAGATAAATGAAGACCGAAGCCTCTAATGTTGTCAAAGGCTCTGAGATAATTACTTTTTTATTGAGCTTTGGAACAAGCCCAGTCATCAAGAAAAAAAGTTTAACTGTTCAGTATTAAGACGCAGTCACACTAGACTTCAAGCATGCATCATTTCTTTGGGCATTGAAACGAATCTGTTTATCAAATATTTAAATAAAAACAATCATTTAAAAATGTGAAAATATGCCATCTAGTCCACATTTCTGGAATAAAACCTGCTACTTTAAAAAAGATAGTTCAATTCTGACATTTGCTCACAGTCATGTTGTTTCAAACCCACAAGTCTTTCATCTTCATAACACAAATAAAGATATTTTTAATGAAACTTCATACATTTCTTTAACTCCACTTCAAAATTTTGAGGCTTCAAAAAGTTCATAAAGTCGTTATAAAAGTAATCCATATAAATCGACTCTTCTGAAGAGACACGATCACTTCATGTGATGAACAGACTAATGCACTATTCGAACAGAACTAGTTATCCAGGGGGACGTTAGAGAAATTCATGTTTTCGAGCCGTACTTTTACCTAATTATATTATTTATCACAAAATGCAGGTTTATGCAGTTTAAGCCTAATTAGCCAAATTTTGGCCTAATTTTAGCCAAATCAACTTATTCACGTCGATTACGTCGACGAAAAAATAACATACGAAATAATAAATAGAGCCAAATTACGGAAACTGTGAAGATTTTAATCAGTGTTAATATCAAGATACTTCTCATTGGGTGATTTCACTTGAGGGTGAAAGATATCCCCTTGCAGATTTCGCAACAAGGTTTAAGTTGGTCATGTGAATTTCACAACATTGACCAATAGAAAGCTGCTTGGTTTAAAAGTGAATTCTGTGTGATCTGTGCTTCAATACATCACTACACTATTGACAATACATATAGATCTTTTTTTGCCGTGAAATTTCACCAAAATGTCACTGCACCTTTAGACTGAAAGATGACTCTTGAGTCTTCTGGCAACTAATACATGCACAGATCTTTCACAGCCATTGCATGAATCTAAATAACTCGCTTGGTGGAAGCGACCGCCAGCAGAAAGACATAATTAAAGCTGTAATGAAGTTAAGTAAAAGAGTGACATTGCAGAGTCCCAAGAAGTCCATATGTGGCGACATGACAAAAGCATTCGCTACTGAAGACTGCCTTAAAAATGAAGCACTGGACTGGGCGGTTTGGTTTGACAACTTATTGAGACTGCTTTTATCAGCCAGAAGGAATAAAACAGAACTGGCCCTGCTGCTACTGATAGTCACACCTCAGACTTGCTTTGTCAAACCAAAGTCACTGTATCAAACTAATTGGAATGATCAAACAAACAGAACCACGTATTAAAATGTCTTAAAGACACTCTAGTGCAGGGGTTTCCAAAGCTGCTCCTGGAGGGCCACTGTCCTGCAGAGTTTAGCTTCAACTGGCCTCAATGTGCTTGCTTGTATTGGAACATGTTTTTTAGCATTGAAAAGATGCCACACATCAGCCTGAAGAACATCCTATTGCAGCTCAGCTTAAGCGTTTAATAACTGTAAAATTGTGCTTAAACATTTATGCTTGCTGTACCAAACATTGATGTTCCGTCGTGCAGATGTAGGCGCACTAGAAAGAGGCAGTGTTTTATGATGATTAATGTTTTAGTGTGTGTGTGTTTTGGTTTATTTAGGACGGCTTTGTGGTGCGGATCTACGCCACCAGCTCAGACCCGGCCCTACAGCAGGAACTGCAGCTCAAGCTGGCCAGGAAGTGTCTTCATGCATGTGGCATCTCGCTCTTTGACCTGGAGAAAGACCTTCATATCATCAGTAAGACCAGTGCTTCAGTGCACACACATCTATGCATGCAGTCAGTGTTTAGGAGGAAGCAAGTGTTGAAATGAACTGACTTGGTGTTGTCTCTTTTGTGACGTGTGTGTTTCTGTCCTCAGGCACAGGGTTTGATGAGGAAGCAGCGTTGATTGGAGCTGGCAGAGAGTTTGCTTTGATGAAAACGGCATCTGGGAAGGTAGACATACCTCTCTATATTCCTATATGTCTCTTCATTCATATTTAACTGAATCTGTGTTACAGAAATGTTTGATTCTTCTTCATGTGGTGGTGAAACTATTTCTGTCATGCATAATCACAGCATTGGATTAGAGGCAGAGATAAAGCAGATCAGGATTGGGTAGATGTATTGTCCTTATTAAATTCAGATAGTTCACAATCATCTGACCATTTAACATGTACATTTATTTTGTAATCCTCATAAATCTAATCTACAAGTGTAGGTTGTGTGAGTGAGTATGTGTGTGCCTGTTTGTTTCGCAAGTGTGTGAGCATTCACACTAGGGCTGATGGCAGTAATGGTGTCTCTTGTGTGAAAGGGACGGCAGCAGCAGAGAAGGCCTGTAGAGTCGCACACATGCTTAAATAACTGGAAGTAATTTGATTATTCTACGCTTCCAGTTGAGCGCCGAGGCTCTTTGACACTCTCTGAGGCTGGAGTGTTTGAGAGGCCAAAGAGAGCACAGCTTGTGTGTATTTACACATGCTCCTGGAGCAGCACAAATAAAGGGGAGTGGACAGGCTCCAAAACTGACACACAGTAAGCACTAAATGCAAGTACAAATTGGTTTTTGGCGAGTACATAAAATAATTTAATGGTAACTTGATTAGAATAAAAAAAAAAAAAAAAAAAAAAAGTTCTGTTAAGTAATGGCCTTAATAATTAATTACCGGTTTATTATCTCAGTTGAGCTGCCGTTGTCAGGTGTGGCAAAAAGTTAAATTTGGACACTGGGTGTGTCTCATTGATCTGAAGTGTTGGAGTGTGTTTTAGGGAGGTGCAGTGAGTGTGTGCCAGTATCGTTAGATATGGGAGCTGCTGTAGGTTTATCATCCTTTAAAACTTATCTGAAGATTATCCAGTCCAGTGAGCATAGCAGTAAAAACAGGCCTGACTGAGTCATGACTGGGCAAATTTCCTAATAAATGCAGTGGCCGGTAATAGAAGAGAAGGTTATGTAGTTTTTCGCACGCATCATTAATGGACTGCAGAATGCTGATCTGTGTTTTCTGTCATCATTGATTGTAGTCCTTGAGTTTTCCATTCCAGGAGTACAGTATTTATTTGATATATTTTAATTAGTTTTAAAATGTGTATATATATATATACATACAATTCTAAATGAAGATTTTATTTTAAATATTTTAATTATATTAATTTTAGTATTTTATTCATAGAATTAATATTTAAATAATAATAGAATATCTGTGTGTATCTGACCTACCAAATCTTTTTCTTGTTTGTCTTCAAACACAAGACATGTCAAGACATGCAACGTCAGGTTTGTTGAATGATCCCAAGATCCCACACAAACCTCTTGAAAGCAAAGAGTTTAAAAAATATATTTCTTCAAATGAGAATAAAAAATATATCTCTTCACTTGAGTTTGCATTGGGCACATTCTCACAGTTTTTTCGACAAATTCAGTATAAAATAATTATAATAATCGTGATTTTTATTATGATTATTATTAAATAATATATCAAACAAAATAAGAAGTAGTGATCGACCGATATTGATTTTTTATAACCGATACCGATACCGATTATTTGCATGTTTATGTGCCCGATAAACGATATGCAGAACCTTTATTTATTTATTAATGTAATTCATTTTAAACAGTTTTAGAAGGTTTATGTGCCGTTTAATAGGTTTAAAGAGTGAGGAATAATTCACTGGGTAATATTAATTCACTGAATAATATTGGCTGAATAACATTGTCAGGAAAGTAACAAACAAAACAGCATATACAGTGAGGAAAATAAGTATTTGAACACCCTGCTATTTTGCAAGTTCTCCCACTTGGAAATCATGGAGGGGTCTGAAATTGTCATCGTAGGTGCATGTCCACTGTGAGAGACATAATCTAAAAAAAAAAAATCCAGAAATCACAATATATGATTTTTTTAAACTATTTATTTGTATGATACAGCTGCAAATAAGTATTTGAACACCTGTCTATCAGCTAGAATTCTGACCCTCAAAGACCTGTTAGTCTGCCTTTAAAATGTCCAACTCCACTCCATTTATTATCCTAAATTAGATGCACCTGTTTGAGGTCGTTAGCTGCATAAAGACACCTGTCCACCCCATACAATCAGTAATAATTCAACTACTAACATGGCCAAGACCAAAGAGCTGTCCAAAGACACTAGAGACAAATTGTACACCTCCACAAGGCTGGAAAGGGCTACGGGGAAATTGCCAAGCAGCTTGGTGAAAAAAGGTCCACTGTTGGAGCAATCATTAGAAAATGGAAGAAGCTAAACATGACTGTCAATGTCCCTCGGACTGGGACTCCATGCAAGATCTCACCTCGTGGGGTCTCAATGATCCTAAGAAAGGTGAGAAATCAGCCCAGAACTACATGGGAGGAGCTGGTCAATGACCTGAAAAGAGCTGGGACCACCGTTTCCAAGGTTACTGTTGGTAATACACTAAGACGTCATGGTTTGAAATCATGCATGGCACGGAAGGTTCCCCTGCTTAAACCAGCACATGTCAAGGCCCGTCTTAAGTTTGCCAATGACCATTTGGATGATCCAGAGGAGTCATGGGAGAAAGTCATGTGGTCAGATGAGACCAAAATAGAACTTTTTGGTCATAATTCCACTAAACGTGTTTGGAGGAAGAAGAATGATGAGTACCATCCCAAGAACACCATCCCTACTGTGAAGCATGGGGGTGGTAGCATCATGCTTTGGGGGTGTTTTTCTGCACATGGGACAGGGCGACTGCACTGTATTAAGGAGAGGATGACCGGGGCCATGTATTGCGAGATTTTGGGGAACAACCTCCTTCCCTCAGTTAGAGCATTGAAGATGGGTCGAGGCTGGGTCTTCCAACATGACAATGACCCGAAGCACACAGCCAGGATAACCAAGGAGTGGCTCTGTAAGAAGCATATCAAGGTTCTGGCGTGGCCTAGCCAGTCTCCAGACCTAAACCCAATAGAGAATCTTTGGAGGGAGCTCAAACTCCGTGTTTCTCAGCGACAGCCCAGAAACCTGACTGATCTAGAGAAGATCTGTGTGGAGGAGTGGGCCAAAATCCCTCCTGCAGTGTGTGCAAACCTGGTGAAAAACTACAGGAAACGTTTGACCTCTGTAATTGCAAACAAAGGCTACTGTACCAAATATTAACATTGATTTTCTCAGGTGTTCAAATACTTATTTGCAGCTGTATCATACAAATAAATAGTTAAAAAATCATACATTGTGATTTCTGGATTTTTTTTTTTAGATTATGTCTCTCACAGTGGACATGCACCTACGATGACAATTTCAGACCCCTCCATGATTTCTAAGTGGGAGAACTTGCAAAATAGCAGGGTGTTCAAATACTTATTTTCCTCACTGTACATCATTGCATTTTGCAACTAGTATGTTATTAATTATTAATAATGTTTTTGTCGGTCTACTCTATAGATCATGAAATGCTTTCTGACAAAGTGCTGTTTATCTATGCATTTACACAGAACTATAACTTAGGCTACTCAACCGCGGTCGCGCGTGGAGATAATAAATAATGAATTTATTTTCCACAGAGCGGTATTTATTTAGATTTGTATTAGCGAACATTTTTTTCAAGACTATATAAACAGCACTTTGTCAGTTGGCATTTCATGATCTAGATTGAATCTAGATCATGAAATCCAACTGATAAAGTGCTGTTTATCTATGCATTTACACAGAACTATCAACCGCGATCGCGCGTGGAGATAATAAATAATTAATTTCCACAAAGCGGTATATTTAGATGTGTATTAGCGAATTAATTGCTATGTAGTAAATGATAATATAATCTAGGGTGTTTAAACAAGATAATCTTGTCAAAAGTTTCATTCAGTGGCCATGCTTGAGCATTCCTGATCATCAACCCAGTGAGTGCTCAGCAATATGAACAAACTTTTTTTTCCGAGACTAATGGTGATCAAATACAACAGATAGAGAATTAAATTCAGTGCTTTTATTTTCAACATGAACTCATTCATGTCTGTTTCATTTAATTCATGTAAAGTTACGTCTTTATTGGGGCAGGACATGACGGATTACGCTACGTGACTCCATGAGTTCGTCTCAATTTCTTAGAACCAAGCTGCATAAACTATATCAGGCATTTGTCTCAAATCTCATTTCTGCATGTCTGTTATGTTAAATAAAGTTGAATAATTAAAGCAAAGCAAGCAGAACATAGGCTATACTTTACCTGTGCACAGAGTTGTTGTTGACTGATCTACTCAGATGCGGGCTGCAATGGCGGAATTCTCAAAACGACCACAAGATGGCGCCGTTTATCGGCGAATCCGATATTACAAAACCGATACCCTATTATGGGAAAATGCTTAAATATCGGGGAAAATATCGGTAAACCGATACATCGGTCGATCACTAATAAGAAGGATATTGCAACTGTTGTACTGTTAAAAAGGATTAAATAAATCTAAAATAAAGTTTTTTTTTAGTACAACTGTAAAATTACAACACTATTACAATACTATAATACTATTCAAATTTAATCTCTTAATTTTTAGCAATCAATAATAGAAGTGGTCTAAAAAATGTCATATTTACTGTAATTAAGAGATGACAACCCGTGACGTTCTTCTCGGAGCTGTTCACGTTCTCAGACTCAGATTTATGCATTTCTATGGCAACGCTATCAATGGCGAATTGAATCTGCAGCAGTCAGGTGGTAAAAGTCAGAGCTCTCTTTAGTCGTTTCATTATTATTGTAATGTTATGTGCTTTGAGACATGAGGTAATTTAACGCTGTCTCTCATGGCGCTTTGCAGACTCTTCTCTGGGTGTGTGCGTTCATGTGTTTTGGAGAAGGCGTGGCTTTGGAGACACTCTTTGGAGCTAGCTTGCTATTGCTAGCCTCTCTGAAATTGCTTACCCTAGCTTTTAAATCTCAGTCTGCACATTTTCACAATAGCACTAAGCCATATTGTGATATTGATTTTATTTTGAAATATTGTGCTGCTTTAATCCTGCCTAACATTTACATTTACAGGTTTAGAACGACATGACGGTGAGTAAACAGTGACAGATATTGCATATTTGTGTAAACTATCCCTTTAATAGGCCAATCAGGCACAGTTATTGTCTGGTGCAAAATAGTTGTCCTGTCACTACCTGAATGCCTTAACTAGTATCTGTATAAGAGTTCTTGAGTGCCATTTCAGCGGTTCATTTCTATTATCTCAAAGAGGTATTGGTTTGTGCCATTGCACACAGGCTTGATAACACACAAGGGAGATGTAAACATGACTGTTTTCCTCTCCACTAATGCAGATCTACTATACTGGAAAGTATCAGAGCCTCGGCATCAAGCAGGGCGGCCCGTCGGCTGGGAAATGGGTGGAGCTGCCAGTCACCAAGTCGCCCAAGTTTGTGCAGTTTTCAGTGGGCCATGATGGCTCTCACGCCCTGCTGGTGGCAGAGGATGGGAGCGTCTTCTTCACGGGCTCCGCCAGCAAAGGGGAGGATGGAGAGTCAAGTATGAACAGAATTATTATCATGTACATACTTGATCTGACCTAATGATTAATGGCCAACCTCTTATAATGGTGTCTGTCTTTAGCAAAGAGCAGGAGACAACCAAAGCCCTACAAACCCAAGAAGATGATCAAACTCGAGACCAAGACGGCCATCTACACGGCCTGCAACAATGGCAGTAGCAGCATTGTCACTAAAGATGGAGAGCTCTACATGTTTGGCAAGGATGCCATTTACAGCGACAGTACCTGTAAGTACCCGTTAAAGATGGCAGGAAAGAAATGATGGCCTATCATAATGCTGTCTGTAAAACCATATATCTGTCCTCTGTGGGAGAGATTATTTAGAGCCAGTACATGATCCACATTCACAAAAGGGGGATATATTTAGAAAACTCCATATTTGGATGTTCAGACTATGTACATAAACGGTTTCTTTTTTTCTTCCTCTTATGATTGGATTTCTGCCAGCTTATTTTTGCTGATATAGCAAATATTCTTGCAGTTGATGCCCTACATACGGGATACTCAGTTTTGCAATTTACAGTCATGTGTCTTTTTTTTTTTTTTTTTTTATCCTGAAGTGGAGTTTCAGGATATGCAAATACTGTCATCCATGATTGCTGCATATTGATGTGCCTCTTGCTGCATATTAAATCACCAAACTATGTGTAGCCCATTTAAATGGCTTTATGAAATCAGTTTTATTTTTTCCATGAATTCCGTTTTTTCTGTTTGAATTTTTCTGGGTTCAGTTTTCTGGGATTTCCTTCTTAATTTTTAGTCTTAAAAACGCATGACTCATTAATTGAGATCACGAAACTTGTACAATTTGACGATTTATTAAAAGTTTAACAAAAATATAAATTTTAGGGCCCATGCAATCTGTTTATTTTTTCTCAAAATCTGTTTTTATTCTTCCCACATTTCATGTTTTCAGTTTCAATTTTTCTGGATTCCATTTTAATGTTTTAATTAATTAAATGTTTTAATTAATTAAATTAATTAAAGCGGTATTTAATTAAATACCCCCCCCCCCCCCCCCCCAAAGAATTTTTTTGAAAAATTTAAATTTTTACAATAGTAGGGCCCTATAAAATGTTTTATTTTTTCAGAAATTCTGTGTTGTCTGCTGTCACGTCACGTGAGTGTAACCGCAATATAGGCAATAGTCCAAAATCTCCAAAGTTTCTAGCAGTTAATCGTGTCTCCTGGTATATCGCCCACCCCTGAGTATCATTCTCTTCACCGCTGCTTTATGTTAAAATGTTATGAGAGATTTATTAGCATGCGTGATTAATTTTTTTTTTTCCCATTATTCATTTTTGATTTGCAGGTCAGGTGTCAGACCTGAAGGGACAGTTTGTAACTCAGGTAGCCATGGGAAAAGCGCACACTTGTGTCCTGACCAAGAGCGGGGAGGTGTGGACATTTGGAGTGAACAACAAGGGCCAGTGTGGTCGAGACACTGGAGCCATGAGCCAGGCAGGGAAAGGTGAGATCTGCTTAATCAAAACCAAACATGAAAATGTACTATTATACACTAGCAAAGGCCCTGAATAATAAATGAAGTAATTCTTGACCTTCCTGGGAAAATTCCACCAAATGGAATGATAGGTATAATGCAACATTTTCTATTTCTTTTGTGGAGTTTCTTCTCAAGAAAATGAGATGAGAGGGAAAAGGGTTTTATTTGTATTGTTTGACAGTATATTGAGCTACTAGTATTTATTTCTGATGTGTTGTGCTGAGTAGCTTCACCCACAGTAAAATCTCATTAGTTCAGAATCCCAATCCACATAGATAAACTAGGGTATAGAGCTGGTCCAGTGTTCCACGACCGGGACGAAAACCGCACTGTTCCTCCTGGACCCAAGGTTGTATCGGCCGAATTTTCCTCTCCAGTACCCTGGCACAGACTTTCCCGGGGAGGCTGAGAAGTGTGATCCTCCTGTAGTTGGACACACCTTCCGGTCCCCCTTCTTGAAAAGAGGGACCACCACCCCGGTCTGCCAGTCCAGAGGTACTGTCCCCAAACGCCATGTGATGCTGCAGAGGTGTGTCAGCCAAGACAGCCCCACAACATCCAGAGACTTGAGGTACTCAGGGCGGATCTCATCCACTCTTGCCACCGAGTAGCTTCTTTACTACCTCGGTGACTTCATCTTGGGTGATGGACGAGTCCACCTCCGAGCCCTCGGCCTCTGCTTCCTCAATTTCCTCGAAGTATTCCTTCCACCGTCCGACAATATCCCCAGTTGAGGTCAACGGCATTAGTCTACCGTTACTCCAAATTTATTTTTAAAGGAAATCTGTTGGTATGAAATTGAATTTACATGACTTATTTTAGAAATAATTTCACAAAAACTAAATATGATTTATATTAGTGGGCCTACGAGTGGAAACATCACAAGCTGTCTCTGATGTACTGTAACTGTCATTTAAATAAATTCAAATGGTGTTACAATTCATGTACATTAATGTTTTATAGACAGATATATTCAGAAATATTCATACCTGACCATAACTAACATTTTGAATCTGAATCTCAGTTGGCTCTGTCAGGTTGTGTAGTCAGCTGCGTTTGAAAGCATGTTTTTAATGTGTTCCTGTCGTAGCGTTTGGTGTAGAGAACATGGCCACCGCCATGGACGAGGACTTGGAGGACGAGCTGGACGAGAAGGAGGAGAAATCTATGATGTGTCAGCCAGGCATGCACAAGTGGAAGCTGGACCAGTGTATGGTGTGCACCGTGTGCGGAGACTGCACTGGGTACGGCGCCAGCTGTGTGAGCAGTGGCCGACCTGACAGAGTGCCGGGAGGGTGAGAGAAACCAAACAACACACACAAATCACCATAATCCAGCTATTATTTCAGAACAATAATGAAATACCATGAATACAGTATTTTCTTTCATTGTACTTAACCGGCCACAAGGAACATGACTAAAAAGAAAGTTAATTATTATTATTTTTTTATGCTAATCAAATCAAAAATTCAACTAATAAATAATACATTCTCAAAAAGTAAGAATAAATTAAGTTATGGTTAAAAATTGAGCTACTTTTAACTATAAAGTAATAATAAATCAGTTATAATTTGTACTTTTAAAATAACATTTAAAAACATTTCTTTCTTTGTTTTTGCAGTATTGAAATGGCACAATAGTTCATTTTTAGAAAAAAAGTCAACTTTTAGCATTTCAAATTCTTACAATGTATTTTCTTACATTTTTCACTGCATGTTTAGAACACTTAGGTATTGTCTTTTTTCTACTTTTGTTGAAAAAAATAAATGTAGAAAAGCTGAATAAATTATTTTTAATCAACTCAAGTAAAAGTACCTACGATTAAATTCGGCTGAAAAAAATTCGACTTTTTAATTATTTAATTATAAAAAAGTACTGTAACGGGAGTATTTGTTACGTTTTAATTGTGATATTTACTCTCATCAATATCTATAGCACTACTGCAGTCCTTACCCATTCATGTGTATCTCTCCTCTGCAGGATTTGTGGCTGCGGCTCTGGTGAGTCTGGCTGTTCGTCATGTGGCTGCTGTAAGGCATGTGCCAGAGAGCTGGACGGTCAGGAGGCCAGGCAGAGAGGAATCTTTGATGCTGTGAAGGAAATGATACCGCTGGACCTGCTCTTAGGTACTGAGGTGTCATCCAATCACATTCGTTACAGCTCCATAGCCATCAAATCATATCTCTTTCCTGTCTGTGAGCCATTTTCATGTCAAATGTTGAACCATACTGTCTGCATGCATGAAGTATTCCGATTAGGGGAGGGCAGAATGAAAATATAACAATTACAAATTAAACAAACAACATTTTTAAAATATAATTTAAAGTCACCTTGAAACGCAAGTTGTGATAGTCTTTTTCTTGCCTATTGTGATGTAAATTCGAGTGAAATGGCTTCTTGAACAAGGAAAAAAATGTAGTACGGAACTTGATTTTGTCCATCGGGAATTGATTGGATCGTTGGATGGTTGTGGTTTTCTATTGCTGTGCTGTGATGTCATGTGAGTGACAGGTTGTCCCCCCCTCGCATTAGTAAATACGTCTTCATAGAAGAGGGTGTGGAAATAATTTTTAATGAAGATTTAAAGGGCATGTTTTAAAATACTTTTGTGCATGGATAAATCATTTATAATAAATACTGCAAAATGCCATACAAAATAAGAATTATCCATTTTGATTTCATGGTGACTTTAATAACCATGTGGGAAAAAAAAATTTTTCTTTAAATTATTATTTTTTTTGTCGAGGTAATCCTATCTGCTAAAAATAATGAAAAAATAAAATGATAATAATAATATGCATTGCAATAAAAAAAAGTTTTGCAGCATTCATACAAACTATATTGGTCGATCGCTAATTTCTAAAATGTCAACTATCATACTGTCCTGTCCTAATGGAGATCATTGGTCACTGGCTGCTTTTGGCAATGTTGTCTCTGTATATTTGCCTAGTGAAGCAGCACTGTGTGTGTGTGTGTGTGTGTGTGTGTGTGTGTGTGTGTGTGTGTGTGTGTGTTTTGTTGGGATCACCTCGCTGCTCTTGTCTCTCACTGTCTTGCATTGCGTCTCATGCTCATCATTCACCTGCCTGTGTTGTTTCTCGTTTGTCTCCTTCTTTGGCCCCGCCTGTGCTGGACCTCTGTTATTTTAGCTGTGCCTGTCCCTCCTCCCCCAGGCGTCAATATAGAGGAGCACATCCAGATTCGACAGGAGGAGAAGAGACAGCGCATCAACCGCCGGCACCGGATAGAGGAAGGTCGAGGTATGACGCCTACATGACCAGACCCCAGAATAAACCCAGACATCCCGCACGTGTTTGACACACAGTATTTTTCAGTATTTACTGTGTAAAGCCAGAGCTGGGCGATACATTGAATATTCACAATAGATTTGAGAGGAATTTGCCAACTACTGTTCAAAAGTTTGGGGTTTGTAAAATTATGTTTTTCGAAGAAGTCCAAGGCTGCACTTATGTGATCATAATCAACAGTAAAACAATAATATACTTAAATATTTTTACAATTTAAAATAACTGTTTTCTTTTGTAATATATTAAAATGTGATTTATTCCTATGATGGCAAAGTGACATAATTGAAATTCTTCATTGGCACATACTTCAGAAATCGTTCTGATTTGGTGCTCAAGAAACATTTCCTATTATCATCCAAGTTGAAAACACTTGTGCTGCTATTAATATTTTTGTAGAAACTGTGATACATTTTTCAGGATTCTAACGTTCAATAAACAGCATTTATTTGAATAGAAATCTTTTGTAACATTATAAATGTCTTTGTCACTTTTGCGTCCTTTCCTTGCTTAACAAAAGTATTAATTTCTTTAAAAACAAAATCTCACTGACCCTAAACTTTTGCAACGTTATGAACATTGAGAATTTCAGTAGCAAAAATAGCTTTTGATTCATTTTTGTGAATCAGGTCCAACTGTGTTTCAGAAAATTGGATTAAATTGAAAGTTCAGATTGCTTTGCATAATTTTTCAGAAGTATAAACGAAAAGTTTCGAGTAAATATATATATGGATACATATTGCTGTTTAATGTTATATATTGGTCTCCATGGTGTTCATATGTCTTCTGTATTTTAACTAGATTTTTTACATTATTTTTGTAAATTACACATTTTGAATTTACAATAGCTATTTTTTAATCACTTTTTTTTTGCCAATTAAGAGCAAATAAATAAACTTTGATATTTACTGTATATATATATTTTATAAACTCAATTTTTAATTTTTTTTTTTTTAATTTAAGGTTTTAGGTATATCATCCAGCCCTAATAGTATAATTCTTTTTAACATCAAAACAAATTTTTTTTGGACCATAAAATGACATTTGACCTAATTGAATGCCATAGACAGGCCACTGTGAATGTCACTAATCCCTCCCCCATCAAAAACATCTAATCATAATCCATTCTCCTGTTCACTCTGTCATATACAACCTTGGTTATGAGCACTTCATACATCCATATAATATTCCTCTGGGTTCATGGATGGAGTATTATTACCTACTCGATTATACTCCAAAAGCGGACTGATCACCCGAACTCTCAGCCTTCTACCTTACGTTTGCTTGTCTTCTCTGGGAGTGGGTTGCTTGTGGAAATTCCCTTCTTGCTTGTGTTTTCATAATGTACCATGTGTTATATACCATGTTTTATTTTCCATTTGTGAGATGCTTTTCCCCATGCATGTGAAAGTTTCTCTCTCCCCCCATAGGCCCCCTTGTTTTCCCTGGTCCCCTTTTTATGAACCAGCGTGAGCAGGTGCTAGCAAGAATAAGACCCCTTCAGGCCTTTAAGCTAATGCGGGAGAGACTCAAAGGTACTGCGGTCTTCACTACAGACTCCACCTGGAGCCCCATAATGCCGTTTTTTCCTTCTTCCTTCAACAAACTGTACTCTTCCGCTTTCTTTGGTCCCAATAACATCTCTCTGCCTGCATCTATTCCTCTCCCTCTCTGGTGAAAGAATAAATACCTAACTTTACTACCTCTTTTCTCTTCATAATAATCATTTGGCCATATGTTGTATGCTGTGTGCATTGAACAATCAGACCCTGCAGCCAGGTGAAAAATATCATTGCTGAGGTTAAGATTAAACCAAACGGCTCATTTTCTCAACTAGACTGAGACTAGAGAATTGTCTTGTTATGGTAATTATTATTGGGAAAACAGTGGCCAAATCTTCACTTGAAATAGCACATGGCTTGTCATAGTTTTCACAAGGGCTTAAAATAAATCCTAGTGCTTGGCCAATATAAATAGAACTTAATGCTTTGTAGTTATTTTAAGAAACATTGAAATAATAGTCGTGCTAATTTACCATCTGAATGCGTTTTATTATTTGCCCAATCCAATATCTAGGTCAATATCAGAACTTTTCTATTATTAAAGGAATAGTTCACCATTTTTTTATTATTATTTACCCACTTTCATGTCGTTCCAAACCCATTTGCTGTTGTTATATTAGTTAAGATTATTTTTAAGAATTGCATCTCTTTTCCATACAAAAGCAGTTTATTGTAGGCTGATAGCGGCAGAGTGTCTCACTTTCATCTGTTATCTCCAACAACATGATTTAGTGCAGCAGTAGCTGCCGTTGTCATCTTTCTTCTGATTTATGGGTGGAAACTAGCGTTAGTGTCTCTGGACTGGAGTAGATTGTGCAGACGTTGTGATGGTTTGCGTGACATTAACGTGAAACCAGACTTCATTCGCCCCAATGGAAAGCATATTTACACTGTACCATTCACCATGTAGAAAATAGTAATTGTGTGAACAAATGACCGATTTTAGCTGCAGCTTCAGCATCCATATATAATGTAGGGGGTGAGATGCTTTAGATTCTAGAGAGCATTTGATTGGACAGAAAATCTGATGAAAAGCTGAAGTGCAGAGTGATGTCATCAAGATCATTGATCCATATTAGCGGAACTGAAAGGACAACGCTTGGAACGCTTATGTCTTCTAAGTGTGAATTTTGTCACTGTTTTGGAGCACACTAGCTTATAGATAACCTTAAGGCTAACATATTCATTCTAAAAGCCCCAAAAAATTCAATTTTGATTGCATAGGGACTTCAGTGCTTAGGTTGACAAACTCTAGAAGTACTAACATATTCAGGAAAAAAGGTAATGAATGGATCCCAGAACTCAGAAGATATACCAGTGTTGCCCTTTATTGTATACCTAATGTTTTCCAAATGAATGAAGCTCTTAACATCTCTCATCCAGTCATCGAAAGATGAAGGGGAATTTTGTTTCCATAGCAGGAGAATGCGCCGTCTAGCAAATAATGTTGAAAAAGCAAAAGCATTCATAGTACATCTTGGCAAGCCAGTGACATTTGCCTCCAAATGTCAAAAAATTGCAAAAAAAGAGCAAGGCTCAATCTGTTTCTTTGTCACTAAGGAAAACCAATTAAAGTTTGATTGGCAAAAATAAGTTATTGATGGACATAACCAAAGCATATGTATTAAAACTGCAGGAAGCCTAATGGCTACAATTATATAAAAGATCAACACCAGTCTTTTATTTTTGCCAACCTCACTTTTTTCCAGTGAATTCTATTAATACATTTTAATTGGATAAGACTATGACGTGCACAAATAGAAGAGGTATGAACATGGGACAGGATCTACTTCCAAGTCTCATCTTCAAATGTGAGGCAAAGATCCGACTCACACTGTTGTTCAATAAATGAAAGAGAGGGAGTTGAGATGGAGGAAATATGCCTGTATAGAGTAGACTGTGCACCCCTTTTATCTAAGGTTACTACTTTGACAATCTCATCTAGCGAAGATTTTGGCGGAAGATTCAGAAAGTCAGGGAATTCATTTTTGTACAATTTCTGAGCTGCAAGTATATAAAAACTGTAATCATTCTAATAAATGTATATTGAAATGTACTCATTATATATTAATAAAATCATCTTTACATTGCTGGCACACTCTCCATTTAAGAAAAATGATTCAAAAATTTGAAGCGTTCTATACTAATGCGCTTTCTTCACTGTAGCTCATGCACACACATTCAGACTGTCACTCACACAGTCATTCAGCAACACAGAAACTTCTTTTATCAGTAAAATAGCTTAACCACTGAAGAGCTCCAGTATCTTTCTCAGCAATGAGTTGGTAACATCACTGTTTTTGAAGCTTTGAAACTCACCGCTTCACTGTTAATAGAGAAACGCGGCACAGACTGAGGTAATTCATACATGCACAATCTCTCTCTCTCAGGCCAATAAATGAACACAGACTTGATGTATTACACATTTCTGTGAATAGAATATCAAACTGCAAGATTACCGATGTTTTCAGAAAGCCAGCGCTTTTATCCACAGTGTAGACCTGCGGTATGTGGTTGCCAGGTTGAGAAAAATAAGTAAAACTCTTCACTGTAAGTGTAAGCTCTGATTGGGGGATTACTTCTCCTGATATCAGACATCCCCAGTTATGTTCCTCTGCAGGCCAGAACTTATTCTAGCCTAAGCTATAGACCTTATGTAGCCCCGCCCCTTTTCAGAGCTGTGCTCATTGTCTTTTGACTTCTGGGCTGTATTTTCACAGCGAACTTGCGTATTTATGAATGAACGGCTCGTTTTAAAATCTTCCCGGTCTACTGACATTTGTTAAGACATCTGCTTTAAACATTACAATCCTCATGATAACTTTCGTTAACTTTACATTAAGTAAATCCACTTCAAAAGCTAATTACTCCTGGACAGCAATGCCATAGAAATATACAGAGCGACAGAAGTTCAAAGACAATATTCTAAAGATGGCGGCACCCTGATTTCTCTGGTGCATAAGGTCTATATTCTATTCATTAATTTCGAATAAACATGTTGTTGTATTCAAATGAAGCGCAGTCCTCTGCTGTGCACGTGCACGGAATCGATTCAGAAGCAGCTGATCTACATCTCAATCAGTCTGGAGTAAATGGAGCCCACTTTTCTTGTTCCTTCTTTGGGTTTGTGCCACAAATCAATGGGAAATCTATTTTATTAACCCCCAGAGAGAGAGTATTTAAGGATGTGTACAATCACTTATAACTTCCCTCTCAGTTTATCTCCTCGCCCTTTATTCTGGTCCTCCAGTGTCCACGCATGCCAATATTTCACTCCTTCTCTGTTTTTCTTCTTTCCTCTGAGGCACCAGCTCATTTCTCTTCCCAGGTCGTTAACAGTCCCCAGATTCACCTGCTGCCTTAAGACATCCATCTCGTCTCTTGCTGTCCTTGTCTGCCCTTTACCTCACGGTCTGTTCTGTGTTACAGATGGCAGCAGTGAACGTGGGGACAAAGATGCCAGTAAGATCACTACATATCCTCCCGGGTCCGTACGCTTCGACTGTGAGCTGCGAGCCGTGCAGGTCAGCTGCGGTTTCCACCACTCCGGTGGGTGAACATCTCTTCTGACCTTGATGATGTCAAAGGAAGCCATTGTTCATGTTCCCCATCATTAGTTTGGATCAATATTTGATGTTCCTATTTTATGATATGGTAACTATGAGTTGAAGTACTATATCCATTTGTAATGGTAAAACTGTTTTTTTATATATATTTTTGCAGTGGTATTAATGGAGAATGGAGATGTTTACACCTTCGGTTACGGCCAACATGGACAACTTGGACATGGAGATGTTAATTCTAGGTAATGAGGGTTTTGATTCATTAATTTATTTATTTTTAAATGATTGCCAACAAAAAATATCAACTCATGGCTCCTTTGATTTTTATCACTCACACAGAGGGTCTCCCACTTTGGTGCAAGCTCTGCCTGGCCCCAGTACTCAGGTGACAGCAGGCAGTAACCACACTGCAGTGCTTCTCATGGATGGACAGGTCTTCACCTTCGGGAGTTTCTCAGTAAGTTAGCTGTTTCAGTAATTAAGTCTTTTTATATTGGCCTGATTTTATGTTTGTTGAGATCCTGAAGATATATCTCGTGTTGTCTCAACAGAAAGGACAGTTAGGGCGACCCATCCTAGACATGCCCTACTGGAACGCCAAGCCCTCTCCAATGCCCAATATTGGTGCCAAGTACGGCCGAAAGGCAACGTGGATTGGGGCCAGCGGTGATCAAACCTTCCTTAGAATCGACGAGGCGCTAATCAACTCCCACGTCTTGGCCACCTCCGAGATTTTCGCTAGCAAACACATCATCGGTATGTTCTCTTGCTTGATTCACTTGTGTGGTTTAAAGGGCCTATGTGTTGTCTCCTGTTAAAGTCTTTATTGACTCCCATTCTGGTCTCTCTAGGTTTAGTTCCAACATCTGTATCTGAGCCTCCTCCCTTCAGATGCTTACTTATCAATAAACTGGACGGGAGCTGCCGCACCTTCAATGACTCAGAGCAGGAGGATCTCCAGGGTTTCGGCCTGTGTTTGGACCCCGTCTATGATGTCATCTGGAGGTGATGTTCATAGCTGTCTGGAGTCGGCTGACTTAAAGGGATAGTTCACCCTAAAATTAAAATCAGTAAATTATCGTTTATTCACCCTGGTGTTGTTCTAATGCCTTCTTTCGTTTTTGGACCACAAAAGGAGAAAATGACGTCTGTATAATGGCAGTGAATTGCGACCAGCATCAAGCTTTTTAAAAGAAGCTCAAAAGTATCATAGAATGATCCCATGTAATACGTGCCATATATACCAAGTATTCTGGGGTATATGGTAGGGTTTGGTTAAAAACAAGCCGAAGTTGATTGCATTATTTAGTGAAAATCCTGATTAATCAAGATTAATAAATATGTGACGTGAAATTTAACACCTAGAAATCTCCAGACCAGAACTCTGTTTGATGACAGTAAGTATTATAGTTAACAGATGTGAATGTTATAACTCGAACGCAACGGATATATTCACCTCAGAGAAGGTACATGGATTGTATTTCATGTCGCGATTTTGTTAATCTTGATTTCGCACAACTTTTTCTGGGTAAGACGGAGTGAACTGTGGCACTAATAGTCCCACAAACGCGCTCGTCATGTAGCCGTGCACAGAAGACCAACGGCCAAGGTCAGGATTTTTGTTAAGCAATACATTAAACTTTGGTTTGTTTTTAACCAAACCCTAGTGTATACCCCCAGAACATTTGGGATATATGGGACATGTCGCATGGGATCATTCTGTGATACTTCAGCATCTTTTTTAAAAAGCTTGATGCTGGCCGCTATTCACTGCCATTATATAGGCAAGCGTGAGCGGGACATTTTTAAAAATTCTCCTTTTGTGGTCCATAAAAGAAAAAAGGGCATACAACATTAGAACAACACCAGGATGAGTGATGCCAAAATGCCACATTAAAACACTACACAATTTCTCAGGATTTCAGTGGTCTTCATCTGTTCTACTGACAATAAATGATATTTTATGGAATATTTAAACAACTATATCTTCTCAACTAAGCCGTCTCACTGTTCTTTCAGGTTCCTACCTGCCACACGTGAGATGTGCTGCTATAACGCCGTGATAGCAGACGCCCGTGTGCCCTCTGCTTCGGACATCCAGGCCCTCTGCAGCATCCTGAGTCCTGAACTGGCTCTTCCCTCGGGCTCCCACGCCAGCACCACCCGTTCCCATGGAGCGCTGCACATCCTGGGTACCACAACATCATTCTACCTCAGCTTTACTCTGTTTGCTGTGCAGTTCACAGCACTCTTGTCAGGCAGGATCTCAAAACCTGTCAGGAATGAAGTCACTCGATGGCAGAACTTTCGACGCTTGCTATCTGTTCCTCATTGAGTTTTGCTGCTGTACAGAGCTCTTTGACTGACGTTGTCTAAGGAAGTGTGGCAGTCTTAATAAAAAATTAAACACTCTCAGCCCGGTCTTGTAGTTGTAGTGTGTCTTTTGGTTCTGTGCAGGTTGTCTGGACACACTGGCTGCGATGCAGGAGCTGAAGATGGGAGTGGCCAGTGCTGAGGAAGAGACTCAGGCTGTGATGAAGGTTTACTCTAAAGAGGACTACAGTGTGGTCAACCGCTTTGAGAGTGAGTTCATCCAAAATCATCTATATATCTATAGCTGTTACAGTTCTAAATAATATTTTAGACTGTTAAAGGGCACATATAGCAGATTTACTTTAATTTTTCAATTAAAATGAAAGGTAAAAATTTGATTGATTGTGTTTTATGCACACTGTTTTTTTCTAGGCCATGGAGGAGGCTGGGGTTACTCTGCACACTCAGTGGAGGCCATCCGCTTCTGCGCCGATGCTGACATCTTGTTAGGGGGTTTGGGTCTTTTTGGAGGCAGAGGGGAGTACACTGCAAAGATCAAGGTTAGGTCCTATCTGAGTGTTTCCTTAGTTTTGACCCTCAGCCCACTTCATTCTCACGAGTTTTCTGATTTTTGGTTTGTGATTGAAAGCTGTGATTGTGTTTGCAGCTGTTTGAGCTGGGTCCAGATGGAGGAGACCATGAAACTGATGGAGACCTACTGGCCGAGACAGATGTTCTGGCCTATGACTGTGCTGCTCGGTATGCCTATATTCAAAACAATATCACTTCATTATTTCAAGAATGCTGGTTGAGTAGTGTATCTAGAGAGCAGGATACATGCTAGTTATGTATATCCCAAAGTAAATGCTATTTATAAGTGTTATTTTTGTATTATTTATATACTATTATAGTATTAATTATTATTTTCATCTTAATTTTTGTTTGTTTTAGTAATTTTTATTTTGGCAATATGCTTGTAATTTTTTTTTTTTTTTTTTTTTTCACTTTTCAGTTTTAGTTAGTCTTTTTAGTATTGCAACCTAAACTTCCAAATTTTCATCTAATTTATAATACATATTATTGTATTACATATTTATTTCAATTAAAAACCATGCACACTTTTCAGGCTAAACATTGCACAAAAAGTGGCTAGGTTTTAAATTATACTGTAGATGTACTTTTCAAAATGAAGACAAATACAATTTTGATCATGATGAGTTAAAGGTGCAGTAAGCGTTTTCTGAGAAACGCTGTTGAAAGTGGATCAGACCAAGCATCAACACACTTGTAGCCAATCAGCAGTAGGGGGCATGTCCACTCATGATTGGGAGGTCAGAGAGTGAGCAAGAGGGAAAGAAAGTATGGCTAAGAGACATTACCAAAGAAGCTCAGAGGAATATCACTGGAAAAAGAAGGGTTATGATCACGCAAGAGCTCCAGGACCCACGTTAATATTAGAAAAGCTTTCCAGCGCTGGAGAGACGTTAGAGAGAGGGAGGGTCTGAAAACGGATGCAGAGGTTGCGTTATATCTGCTCTATTAGTGATTAACATTGGTTTTGCTGTGTTGCACAGAACCAAGATATGCTGTTGTTATAATGTTAGCTATAATAACAGGACAGTTGTGAGTGTCATTGTTTGTCTGGAGCTGCTGGTTGTGCGATGAACAACCAACTCTCGCTTGTATACACTCTTGTGTACTGTATGTTCAGTTTGTTCTTCCTTGTTTTGTTCATCATCTTTGCTTACTTTTCACGAAGCATCATTTTGCATCGCTTCAGCTATAATAAAGAGACATCCACTCTTGCATTGCGTGTTTGTGCATTTTGGGGGCGGAGCAATGAAGGGAGAGGGGTGTGTGTGTTTGGGTTCATTTCAAATGTTGAAACAGTGTTTCTCAGAAATCGCTTACTGTGCCTTTAATGTGATGAACTATATCTCTGCTAGGTCTTCATACATTGACTAAGATATTTAAAAAAACAGCAGTTGATTACAAGACAAAATGAGCAAAATGGCTCATAAATACTGGTTATTTGTGATGGTTTGTTTTGAATATGCAGGGAGAAGTACGCCATGATGTTCGATGAGCCTGTGCTGCTGCAGTTGGGCTGGTGGTATGTGGCGTGGGCTCGTGTGTCTGGACCCAGCAGTGACTGCGGCTCCCACGGACAGGCAACCATCACCACTGATGATGGGTACGAACACACTTATTACTGTGATTCTTTTAGCATTATAATGCTAGAAGGCAAGGATTATCATCATGAACTCTCTCCTGCAGTGTGGTGTTTCAGTTCAAGAGCTCAAAGAAATCAAACAACGGTACTGATGTGAATGCTGGACAAATACCTCAGCTGCTGTACAGGTACATGAGAAATTTTAGTTCTGTGCCTGTTACTTTGATGTATCAGGTGTATTATTTCATTCACATACCCATTTTGTTCTGATTTTCCAGGTTGCCCTCTAATGATGGTAACACATCCAAAGGAAAGCAGCAGACCAGTGAGCCTGTTCACATCCTCAAGCGTTCTTTCGCCAGGACCGTGTCTGTGGTATGTGTGTGCAAAAACATACTATTTGCTTATGGGCCAGTGATGTGAAGCTTAAATGTTTTTTTTCCCCCTCCAGAGCTAATGTTATCCTCAAAAATACATTAAATGTAATTCATATTTACATACCGAGTACATGCTGTATGTAAAATATTTGATTACGTTTTACTTGATGGTTTCACCACTTGACACAAGTTACTGAAGCCAAGTTGAAATTTGTGGAAGCCACTTTTTAGGCAAAATTGGAAGTATTTTCATAGAGGACCCCTTTGAATCAGAAAGTGAAAAAACAAACAAAAACAAAAAAACAGACAGTTTGCCCTTTTTTGCCATGGCAAGGACATAAACACACAATTACTTACAACTTGGCACTTTTTAAACTAGATTATAAAAAGACAACTCTTTTCCACCATCGCTGGCATCCTTGTTTGTCATTGACCCATAAATATACTCATGCTCAGCTTCAAAAGTTTGACCTGCAATTTCCTGAAAAGGAGATGTTAGCATTACTAGCTTGTATTTTCATAAAATATGCTTCTGTCTTAAGAAATTGGCAAGGAACGGATGAACAACAGCCAATTTGGAATGGTTTATTCTTTAGTGTATTTGTATTGCTTGTTGTTCTTTAAGGAAATCCCTTTACTATTGGGGCTTTTTTTCCTGGTGTTCTATCCGCTTGGTACAGTCAAACAAACAAGCCAAGTTAATAAAAGGTCAGATCCTTGGTTCATTTCCAAGTTTTCCAAGTGTGTGTTTGTTCTTGTCTCAGGACTGTTTTGAGTCTCTGCTGAGTATCCTGCACTGGAGCTGGACCACTCTGGTGTTGGGGGTGGAGGAACTGAGGGGACTGAAGGGTTTCCAGTTCACAGCTACTCTTCTGGACTTGGAGCGCCTGCGGTTTGTGGGCACCTGCTGCCTGCGACTGTTGCGTGTCTACATCTGCGAGATCTTCCCCATTTCTGGTATTATATCTCCTCTGTTGTTTAAAGTATGGCGGTAGCCCACTAGCTGTTTGTCAGCTAACAACGGACAATAAATGGTATAACAAACATCTTAATTATCATTTTAAGAGGTCTTATATTTGAGGATAGAAAAACAGCAGTCGCGATACAGCCTTATGTGAATATTAAACTTCAGTCTTTCTTTTGAATGAGCAAAATTTTAATATTGGCATATTTCGGGCTTGTTTGTAATTAAAAGTCCTGCATTATGCTTAAAGTTTTTTTTTTCTTTTTTTTCTGGGTTATTATTAGTAATGGTTACACAAACTGTATAGCTGGAATTTAATTCAAAGTAAACTCTTGTTGATTCTGTTTGGGCTGCCCTGTCACAGGAAGGAAAGAGAGCATTGTATAACACACATTATTCAATATAAAGATTTTACTAGTATCTGTGTTTTACCAATATATACAGTTTACACACTTTAAAGTAGGCCTGTAAATAAATACTTATTTATTAAATACAGTTTGAAACAGAGATATTTAAAAACTAATTATCCATTTTGCTTGTAAATGTTGTTTTTGTTAAAGAAAATTTTATTGTAAAAATGAATTTTATCAAAAAATGTTATACAAAATGTTGTCAGTACTTACTCACCCTTAAGTTGTTCCAAACCTGTATGAGTTTCTTTATTCTGTTGAACACAGAAGAAGATATTTTAAAGAATGTCAGTAACCAGACAGTTGACGGCACCCATTGACTTCCATAGTAGGAAAAAAAATACTACTGAAGTCAATGGGTCCCGTCAACTGTCTGGTTACCGACATTCTTTAAAATATCTTTTGTGTTCAACAGAAGAAAAAAATTCATACAAGTTTGGAACAATATGACGAGTAAATGATGACACAATTTTTATTATTGCGTTAACCGTCCCTTTAAGAGCACATGTGCTCCTTAGGGGAAAAAAAAAAATGTGAATTTATTCAAAAAGGTGTCAAATTGATTTTGAACACTTCTGTGACTCTCTTGACACTGTACTAGTAGACCTTGTCACCAGCTCTTACTGTTACACTCTGAACCTGTGCTGTCACTTCTTGCTGAGTCGTACTATCGATGTCACAAGTGTAATTCCCTTGAGTTACAGATGTAATCAATATTGATTGACAGGGTCTCATGTCACACTAGTCCTTTAAGAACATGTAATGAAGAGGAAGGCAGCTTTGTGCCAAAGGACTAGTCTTGAGGACCTTTGACTGAAAGCATGTTGTTTAGACAACATCACATCTGCATTGTATTTTATACTTCTGTTTGTGTCTCTTATCTAGCCAGTACCAAAGCTGTTGTGGAGGAGTCCAGCAAGCTGGCGGAGTGTGTAGGAAAGACACGAAGCCTCCTGAAAAAGATCCTGTCAGAAGGAATGGATAACTGCCTGACCAAGCTGGACAATGACCCGCAGGGATATTTGAGTCAGCCCCTCACGCTGCTGGAGGCCGTGCTGCAGGAGTGCCACAACACCTTCACCGCCTGCTTTCACTCCTTCTACCCCACGCCAGCCCTGCAGTGGGCCTGCCTCTGCGACCTGCTCAACTGCCTGGACCAGGTATTCACAAGCATTAGACTGAAGGTGTGCTTAAAAGGATTGTCCACCCACAGGGAGAGACCCTCATGTCGTTCCAAAACTGTATGACTTTCTTTCTTCTGTGGAACACAAAAGAAGATATTTTGTTGAATGTTGGTAACTAATCAGTTTCGGGTTCCAGTGACTTCCACTGTATGGAAAAAATACAGTGGTAGTCAGTTTTCCAAAACCGTCTGGGCATCAACATTCTTCAAAATATCTTCTTTTATGGTTAGCAGAAGAAAGTAAGTGTGTAAATGATTCCAGAATTATTCTATTTTTAGGTGGACTATCCCTTTAAATCAGCAAACGGCCCATTTAGGCCAGTCTATAAATCATAAATGGATGAATCTCAATAAACCTGTCAAGAACAGTTCCAGGTCATAATTTCATTCAACATCAAAAGGAAGAAATAGCAAATTATGATAGGCATAAATAAATTTTTGCCCTATTTTAGGACCATGTTAAAAAACTTTTTTTATTAAGAGATGCTGAGTTTAATTTATGCTTGGTAATATAATATATTACAGTCATTTTTATTACACTATTGAAAATCTAACGATAATCAACATCAAGAATAATGTGGAACACAAAAAACTCAATTAAATTGTTCTCTATTATGGTGGAAATGTGCCTACTTGTAATGAAAGAAATACAAACACTATTTATATTTGTTACATTTTACATTATTAGTATCATCTTCATTATTATATTTTTATTTATTTTTTAATATTTATAATTCATTTATAATATTTTAGTGCATTGGGTATTTTAGTTAATTAGACTGAAAGTGTTAAGATTGGGGAAAGTGTAACATTTTGCAGTTCTATTATTATATATATATATATATATATATATATATATATATATATATATATATATATATATATATATATATATATATATATATATATGTATGTATATATCTCTCTATAAATTACAGAAACGTCTGTCTGTCTGTCTGTGTGTGTGTGTGTGTGTGTGTGTGTCTGTCTGTCTGTCTGTGTGTCTGTTAACCACATATCTCTCGAACCGTTAGTCCGATGGATTTCAAACTTGACAGGTGTCTCGCTACGGTCACGAGTAAGTGCAGTGCCAAGTTTGACGTTGTTTGGATGAGAAATGCTAAAGATATCGTTAAATATATCATTTTTATAAGGTTGTGGTTTAAAAATAAACATTCTGACACTAGAGAGTTGTATCGGTCAAAGAAGCCCCAAGAAGGTTGTGGTTTAAAAATAAACATT